>NC_134557.1:23304523-23616462 GCF_025594145.1 Primulina tabacum | reverse complement strand
CACAAAATGGCAACCCCTCTCAAACTTACGGATGAATTCCGTAACAGTCATATCTCCCTGCCTCAGGGTCATGAACTCCCTGGTCAACCTGGAACGCACCTCGTCAGTAAAATATTTCGAGTAGGATACCTCGGTGAAGCGCGTCCAGCTCAGAGTAACCACATTCAAGGCTACAAATGCTCCTTCCCACCATAAGCGAGCGTCTCCTCCCAACAGATAGGACGCACAATGAACTCGGTCCTCATCTCCAAGCCCCATGAACTCGAAGATAACCTCGAGGGACTTAATCCATCCCTTAGCAATCATGGGATCTGTCGTCCCTGAGAACTTCTTCGGTCTCATCTTCATGAACCGCTCATAGGTAGCCTCAGGCCCAGTCGGCCTGGCTACCCCAGCATTGTTCCCCGCAAACTGTGCGAAGAAATGCGTCATACCGGCTAGCATCTGGGCATTCATGTCCGGTGGAGGTGGAGGTGGTAAATCTCTCTCCTGCCTCTGATTCTCCCCGTCCTCCTGGCGAGGCTCATCATCTCTCGTGCGCTCAAGAACGCGTCTAGGAGGCATACTGTTCCATACATAACCCATACGTAACCAACATGCATAATTTCTATTATTTCTTTAAAATTAAATAAATACTGCATAATCATAATCTGGACATAAATCAATTCATGAAAACATACTGTTAAATATTTCATGCTTTAAAAGAAATGCGTAAACGTAAAACTTACAGACCGAAGACGTGACTTCGTGAGCTTCTCGAGATCAGTAGTTGTACAACCCTTTACAAGAACATACGCTCTGATACCAACTGTAGAGGCCCGTATTTTCGTACTTGAAAATTTGCGGAATAATTTAAAATTTTCTCTTTAAATAAATTAAAATGCCTCATTCATAAAATATACTGATAAAAGATTCAATGTTTAAAGTAGCAGCGGAAGTAAATTAGGTTTTCAAAATAACAACTTAAAATAATTCAACAAAATAAAAACTGAGTCTGGAATAAAAATAATAAGTGCTGAAAATGAGGTCCTCGGGTTCCTAATACTGCCGACCCAAGATGGCTCACTGATCCCCGCCCTCGATCCCGACCTCATCAGTACCTACAACAATCAAGTCTAGTGAGTCTAAAGACTCAGCATGCATATATCATGGATAACAAGTAAAAATATCGTAAAATCTTGCGTAACGTAAAATATCATATCATAGAGCGTAACGTGAAAAGTCGTGCCATGAATAATTATAAATACGTGCATAACTGAAAAATCGTAAGTGAAATGTTTGCTCGATAGAGCCCTGTCATAAAATAGCATATCATAATTTTCTGTTGAGAATATGCTCTACGCAAGTGGCCCAAAACATGAACTGAATCGTCTAATCAGACTAAACCACAATATACTTGGCGGTAGAGATCATCACAGCCCTTGGACTGGATATCCGTACCAATACATGAACATGAACCGGTCATTGACCATTGGATGAAGTAATAATCCCATGATAAGCTGCAATCCCATGAGTGTGAAGTGGCCACAAGACATATCGCATATATCTCAAAAATAAACTTTTATATTTTTATGCACGTAATATAATTAAATGTCCTGTATTATTTTACCGAATGAGTTAGATCATTCCCAGGCTCGCTGCAACCTAATTCTTACATGAAAAATATGCAAATGATTTTTCCTTGAAAATAACTTAGTCATTGAACCCAAAAACGGGGCCAACTAGACCAACAACTAAATTTCTAACCATGACTCCGTACCAACCCGAACCGACATCGAACCATCATTTAGTCATGATTAAAATACACCTAAAATGATGAAATAAAGCTCCTAAAATTGTACAAGTCGAAATTTGGTGAATAGAGGCCAAAAACATGAAACGCTCTTTCGAGAGTCATTTTGGCACATTGCACCGTAAATTCTCGTACGACCTCTAAACTTAACCGAATCACAAACGGCCAAAAACATGACCTTTCTAACTCGATGAGGTACTTTCCAGTCCAAGGCCATAGGCTAAAAGCCAATCAAGAACTCAAACAAGCCTCTGGACCAAAGCACAAACCTGCTGTCCCTTGAATACAGCAGCAGCGCTTGCACTTGCATGCGTCGTTTACAAGGCTAATGGCCATTGGGGCTTGAACCACTGACCAGAGCCTCTTCCCAACATCCTAATGCATGGCATGGACCAAGGCTAATGGCTACAAGCCAACCAGAAACCAAGCAATTCCCTAGGACAACCGAAACTGAAGCCGAGACACCAAGAACAAATTTTGTACCATGCGATTGTTTGGATCGCTTGCTGTCATGTGTCGTTCCAGTGGCCATATGACTGACCATGGCTCGATCTAGACATCATGAGGTATTGTGTGAACCATGGCTAAGGGCTAAAAAGCAAACCAAGATCCACACCATCCCCAAAAGCCGAGACAACTCACACAGAAAAAGAAAGAGAGGGCCGAAGGGGGTGCTTGTCTTGTTTATTTTAAAAACCGATGGGAACGTGAACCAAGCCATGGAAGGGCATCTTGGTCACGTCCTAGACATGTCAAGGAAGGGTTCCAACCATGGTTACAGGCTCAAAAGCCAACCAAGATTCGAACCTCCTTGTACAATGCAAAACCAGAATTTTCGAGACTCATGAATTGCAATGAGGAGAGTTGCTGTCAAAACTCTTTCTCCAGTGTATAGGGGCTGGAACCAATGGACTTACATGACCCTAAGATGCCCTAGTACATGTCTAGATGCAGCCTTGAGCCCCTGGAATCGAGCCAACCTGTAAATCAACAAAAACAGCAAAAACCGTGAGGCATAGGGTGAAGCCGAAAAATTCTGCACTACCTTTTCGAAAATGGTTTGACAATATTTTGGTTTTTTGCCTTTTCAATCATGCACATGAAATGTTTTAAAATATTAATATGACTTGATTGAAGAGTAAAAGAATGATAGAAACATGCCTTGGATTTGTTTGAAACAAAAACAAATCGATTACGACGACGCTGCGCGGAGGAGACGGAGTGTTCTTCTCTTGTTTCTACTTTTCTCTCTTGTTTTTCCCTCTAGCTAAATCTCGATTTTTTTCTCTCTGAAAACCTACTGAATTTCGAGACTAAGGAGTGGGAGGGAAGGCTAGGAAAATAAATGGGAGGTTGCAAGATAAAAGGAAGAGAATAATCTTGCTATCTTTCTAGTTTGTGAGATAAGGAATGATTATGATATCATACGATTTGAAGGATAATTAGGAGGTGCATGGCCGATTTTTCTATGACAAATAAGGTAGAAAAAATTTGCTTATTTAATAATTACTTGGTGATTAAAAGGTGGGGGATTATCTACCAAGAATGGATCAAGGAAATGAATCAAGGGAAATGAGTTGTCAAATATTTTGAATCTAGAAAGGGTGATGGCCGATTTTTCTACTAAATAGATGGGGTATGAAAATTAATTAATTAATAATTATTATGGATTTTAAGTGGAAGGAATTATTCTACCATGAAGGGATAAGGTAAAATATCAAAAATGGAGAGTTGACAAATTAATTAAATCTTAAAGGGTAGTGGCCGAAGATTGAATAAAAATGGAGGGAAAATATTTCTTAATTATTGAATTTTAAATCTTTAGAGTTTTATCTACCCATTAAATATTTTAGTGTATTAATAAATTAATTATTGAACCTAAATGAAATTATTTACTACTTATCTCAAATTACTTAAATAATTCCTTTAAACATTCTTTTACATTAAATTAATTTATTATTTATCTTAAATAAATTCTAGGAATGTTTTCTTATTATTGAATTTTATCTCAATACTCCAACTTCAGTCCGGCCTCACTTATTTAACTGAAAAGATAGCAACTAAACTACTGCATAAAATAATTAAATTTAAAGAAAATAATTTAAATCCTCATGCATAAAATCATTTTAATTTAAATAATAGTAATTATGCATGGCTTCTACGTAGTCTGGTTTCACGGGTTCTACAACTCAGGTATTAGTGGACGTAGCTCTTGTTGTAAATCCCTGGAACGTTCTTCGATCTACTTCTTTAATCTTCGAATCAAGTTCACGACCAGATTACTTGTTCCTCTTCTAACTTGCACTAGAAAATTAGAAGATATTTTGCGTTGAGATGGAACAGGAAGAAATCGACTCAATACCATAAGACGAATTTTTCTTGCAAAATCAATAAAGATTTCGAGAGCATCACCCAAAAAATGGGAAGAGCAGAAAGTATGAATCTTTTTTTCCCAATGTTTCGGATGCATCTTTTTAAAAATAAGAAAAAAAAAATCCTTTTTTCCTTAAAGCTTCGGTCATGCCTTATACTACATTAACCAAAATAATAATATATTTTATTATCTTAATTAATTGTAGTTTCCTTAATTAATCACATTAATTAAGTTTAATGGATTTCAACATATAATTGATTCTCGAAAATATCACACCACTAATCATGCAATATTATTTTCTTTGTGTGCAAGTTTTAAAATTATGGTATTTTGAATATTTTTATATTACATAAATCAATACCATATTTTATAAAAAAACTTAATGGGTTATATTTTAATTGAATTAAAATATAATTTAACTATTAAAGCCTATTTAAACTTTAATAAATTAGCATGATGGGCTTATACTTTTATAAGCCCATGATCCATGCTCCCATTATATTAATATCATCATAATCCCGATCGACGATCCAATATCATCGATGTGACAATTTCAAATTATTTGTTATTATGATGCACATTTTAATTTCGAGATCACCAATGTCTAAATAAGACAGGAGCACTCCCTTTGACTGTCTCAGCAGTCATGCTCTCAAAATTTCTATAAGCTTTTATAAAATTTATTTATAAGCTTATCGCCCCATTGCATGCATCAACATTTGATCACGAGAATGTCAGAAACCATTTTCTGATTAAACTCATCGAATCATGGTAAGAACGTCTAGTAGCATCGCCCCATTATTCCCTAGGTATCACTGATAGTGCCTGCAAGAACTAGTTGGTTATGATAAACGTACAGTACGGTCCCTTCATCTCATATATCCCGATCGAATCTGCAACCATTGGTTTATTAAGGGTTACATATTAATTCAATAACTATGTGACACATATAATAATAGCATCGCATGTGCTATTGGAGAACTCCTTCTCCAACGTACATATCATACTCTGGCCAGAGATTCCACGCACTATTATTTCATTAGATCACATAGGATATCCACACCCGTAGGTGAGCAATGAATCCCCGACTACAATGCACTGGATCCTATATGTGTCGCAACTGTACCCAACCTCGCCACCTGATGACTTTCCTGGATTCGGTAAAAGAGTTAAAGCACAGCCCTAGCATATAGAGCCTCATTTTTGTCCCGGGTCATAAGGACTAAAGATGTACAATCATAACCACAGACTTATCATCTTGATTAATGATAACCACTTGGAAAGTCTGAGGGAGGGTTTTTCAGTATAATCACCATATGACTACCCATCTGCATGTTTGAACATCTCTATGCCCTTACTAAGAAACGCAGTACACAATATCACAGATTCTAGTCTCGAGCTTAAGCGGCCTTTATCCTTATTTTAGGCGGATGAATCGACTAGGAACGAATTTATAATATGCAATGTTTACAAATGAGTTTCAACATCGAATTACGATTCATTTGTATTAAAGCATAATCAAGGACTTTATCTATGCTGATTGCATGGGTATACAGATAAAGTAAAACGAAACCATTAAAAAGTAAATTATATTAAAATAAAGATTGTTTATTACACTTGAGTCAATAAATTCCCCAGCCAACAGTTGGCTTACAGGACATCTACTCTAACAATCTCCCACTTGCCCTAGAGCCAACTACCCATAAACTTTAATCTCATTGCTTCGCGTTGCTTTTCAAACAATGGTTCTGTCAAGGGCTTTGTAAGTGGATCAGCAACATTATCTGCAGAGGGGACTCTTTCGACTGATATATCTCCTCTTCCCACAATCTCCCGGATGATGTGGAACTTCCTCAGTACATGTTTGGATCACTGATGAGACCTTGGTTCCTTTGCTTGCGCAACGGCACTAGTGTTGTCGCAGTACACTGGGACAGGATCATCTCCATTAGAAATAACGCCCAACTCTTGGACAAAATTCCTCATCCAAACTGCCTCTTTGACTGCAGCAGATGCAGCAATATACTCAGCTTTAGTGGTGAAATCCGCAACGGTGTCTTGCATGGAACTTTTCCAAGAGACAACCGCACCATTAAGCATGAATACAAAGCAAGAGGTCGATTTCAAATCATCTTCGTCACATTGGAAGATAGAATCTGTGTAGCCTTCCTATTTCTATTCTCCACCCACATAGACCATGAACAAGTTCTTAGTCCTTCTCAAGTACTTAAGAATATCTTTCACAACCTTCCAATGCATTGGACCAGGGTTCGCCTGATATCTGCTTGTAACTCTAAGAGCGTAAACAACATCCGGGCGTGTCAATATCATACCATACATGATACTACCAATAGGTGACGCATTTGGAATACGTGTCATCATCTCTATCTCTTCATCAGTTTTGGGACACAAAGCTTTAGATAGAGTAATACCATGACACATTGGTAAGTATCCTCTCTTGGACGCTTCCATAGAGAATCGTTTCAAAATGGTATCTATATAAGTGGCTTGGGTGAGTCCTAGCATCCTCTTTGATCTATCTCTATAGATTTATATTCCCAATACATAGGATGCTTCACCTATGTCTTTCATGGAGAATTTACTTGCTAACCATACTTTAGTTGATTGCAGCAGTCCTACATCATTCCGAATTAGTAGGATGTCATTCACATAAAGTACAAGGAATGTTACTGCACTCCCACTAACTTTCTTGTACACACATGGTTCCTCAGGATTCTTAGGAAAACCAAACTCTATGATAGTGCTATCAAATCTGAGGTTCCAACTCCTTGACGCCTGCTTGAGGCCATATATTGATCTCTGAAATTTGCATACCTTATGCTCACTTCCTACTGATTTGTACCCCTCAGGTTGAGACATATAAATTTCTTTTTGATGTCTCCATTGAAGAATGCAGTCTTTACATCTATTTGCCATATCTCATAGTCATACCATGCTGCTATGGCTAGTAGTATTCTAATGGACTTAAACATAGCAACTGGTGAAAAAGTTTTCTCATAGTCAACTCCTTGCCTTTGAGTATAACCTTTTGCAACCAGTCTTACTTTGAAGGTCACTACCTTCCCATCCGCCCCAAGCTTTCTTTTGTAGATCCATTTGTATCCTGTGGGAACGATTCCCTCAGGTGGATCCACTAATGTCCAGACTTGGTTTGAATACCTAGAGTCCGTTTCAGATTGCAAGGCTTCAAGCCATTTGGTTGAATCAGTATCAGATGCTGCTTCTTTGAAATTCATTGTATAACATCCAACACAAGTCTTATCATGGTCTTGTTCATAAAGAAGCGAATATCTGGCAGGTGGTCTAATAACCCTATCAGACCTTCTAGGAGCTTGTACTTCAACTACTGGTTGTTGGGGATTAGGTTCAACTACTATAGTTGAGGGAGTATCTTGAATTTCTTCAAGTTCTATCATCTTGGCTTTTCTATCTAATATAAATTCTTTTTCCAAAATGTGGCATTTCTTGAAACAAACACTTATGCTTCATTGGGGTGATAGAAATAATATCCAACAGAATTCTTTGGATATCCTACAAAGTAGCACAAAGTGGATCTACTATCCAATTTGTCTCCCACTGTCTGTTTCACGTAAGCAGGACATCCCCATATTCTCATGTAAGAATATTTGGGAGTTTTTCTCATCCATATCTCATATGGTGTTTTATCCACTGCTTTAGTATGGACATTATTCAACAACATTGCCGCATTTTCAAGTGCAAAGCCCCAAAAAGATGTAGGCAATTCAGTGAATCCCATCATGGATCGAACCATGTTCATCAAGGTTCGATTACGACATTCAGAAACACCATTCAATTGTGGTGTTGCTGGTGGAGTCTACAGTGAGAGAATCTCATTCTCTTTTTGATAACCCAAAAATTCAGCACTCAAGTATTCTCCATCTCGATCAGATCGAAGTGTCTTAATACTCCTTTCTAGTTGTTTTCCTACTTCAGATTTGAATTCTTTGAACCTTTCAAATGCTTCAGATTTGTGTTTCATAAACATACACATACCTCGAATGGTCAGCAGTAAATGTAATGAAGTAGGATTGCCCATATTTTGTGCCAACACTTAGCGGGCCACAAATGTCTGTGTGGATCAAATCCAATAGACTATGCGCACGTTCCATGTTTTCATTGAGTGGAGTCTTTGTCATTTTTTCTTTTAGACAGGATTTACAAGTAGGTAGAGAATTTATGTCTGACAAGTCAAACATGACTTCTCCCACTAGTTTGTGCATCTTTCTTTGTGAAATGTGACATAGTCTAGCGTGCCATATTTGTGTGGGATTTGGATCATCTAACTTTATTTTGTTTGTTGTTGAAATCATGTTTACTTGGACATTCACTTATCATTTCCAGAACATTTCTGGCACATATAATTTCTTATGTTCGGACTTCTTGCAGTGAAATAAATATGTTCTAACTTATCGGGCTTTGTAGGCATTTTAAGTGTCTTTCAGAGTTTGCCTCTTATTGGGTTTGTTTTTCTTGTGAGGGGCAGAACATTTCTTTCCCTTATCTTGGGGGCCATTTTTCGTCTGACGAGAGACTCATTAAAAAAACAACAATTCCATGTTTTATGGTAATATCATAAGTTATATGCGTATTGACTAACTTTTCAAGGCTATTATCTATCTTATTCAAATTGAAGTTCACCATAACCCCGTCAAATGAGGAAGAGAAAGATAACAAATTGATGTAATCAATTAACTCATTAGGAATCACATATTCTAAGCCCACCACATTCTCAATAAGCCCAATCATATGTACACCACGCTCATGGGCCATAGCCCCATCTTGCATGCATGTAGTCATGAGCTTTTAAAAATGGTGCGCTTCACTGTACGAGTTTCATGTACCATGCAACTCTTGCATGTGTATTCGAATGTCAGCAGCATTAAAAATTTCCTCAAACTGTCCCTACAGTTCATTTGACATAGAAGCGAGCATGTTATACTTTAGCTTGCATACTATGGTCATACCATCTTGCATGCTTTGTCAGTTCAGCAGGACTGACATTAGTGTGTATGTCATTTTCTCCGAATTTAGAACAATTTTTCCAACCAGTCTTGAAAATTAGATTCGGTTAGCTTGTTCATAACAAAAATGGATTACGTGACAAAATCGAAAATATACTGATATGGAAACAGAATAATGGTTGCTGATTATTTTAAAATAATATTAAGATATAAAATATGGATTTTTATTTTATAAATTCCCTCCTACTATTTTGACATTTTCACCACCCTTTAATGAAAAAAGTGAAATAGTATTTTCTTAGTGGGCACGTAGAGTCCAATTAGCTAATTATAATCCCAAATAATATCATCAAATTATAATTTCTAAAAGGTAGAATCCAATTGCATCCCTATGCAACCTCCGCGTGTTTTGCCTCACGTTTAATAATGTAAGGCCTGAGATTTCATTATTGTAATCCGAGATTATTAATTGATGAATTGACTTGATTATGGAAGGAAAAGCCCGAGAAAGACAAGAGGAAATCATGTTGCAAGTGTGAGACCAGAAGGTCTCGCGCATATGCGCGGAGACGAGACGCGCATATGCACGAGCTGTTATATGCCGAGGCAGAAGACCTCGCGCATATGCGCGAGCATGTGAAATGCAGAAGTGCCGAGACAGTAGGTCTCGCGCATATGCTCGAAGACGGGGCGCGCATATGCGCGAGTAGATGGATTTGACATATGACGAGACAGTAGGTCTCGCGCATATGCGCGAGGACAGGGCGCGCATATGCGCAAGCACTAATGTATGAAAGGTTGCCACTTGTATTGCCATGCATGGGGACATGTATAAACTTCAACTCTCCATTTCAGAATTGAGATTTTCAGCAAGAACGAAGGCTTCCATAAAAAGAATTCTCAAGGTTGTTCAGATTTTAGAAAATTGATTGTACAAGATCCGGCCGTCTGATTTTCAATCCGAGTTGAGTTTTATACTTCTCTTGTCAAGAGCTTCAAGGGGATGTAAGTTTTATTACTCTTCAGCATGGTTTGAAAATATGGTATTGAAGGAATCATGATTTGATCTATGTCATGTATTCGTGAGAATGTATTAATTGTATAACCGAAACCGGATCGAAGAACGGACACCGTGTGAAATTGTTATCAATTTCCATCTTATGTTGATTGAGACTATGCAGATTTTGAGAATTTTAGTTGGTATTTGTTATTGATTATGAGTTGGGATTGATATCTATTGATATTGAGTTGCTGGATATATTGAGATTGTGCTGTTATGCCGTCGAAACAGAATTAGATTGAGTTCTGATCATATCCAGTATTGCTTTGAGTTGTATATTCATATTTTACTCCTCAATAATGTGATTCCAGAGTTGGTATTAAAGGCTTCGAAGACTGAACAGAGCCAGACTGATATTTGATTTCATTGACCAGATTGATCTACGAAAAGAAATGTATAAATCAATGTTAAACCGGGAAGATACAACTCGAGTAAGAGATAGCTTGAATTTTCCAAAACCACATACTTTATTGTAATTGCTTTGATGTTTGCAATTCATGAGATTGATATGCTTAGTCTATTGATTAATAGCAAAGCATGTATTGAGTCTTTGGCAGAGGTGCCAAGTCACTGGACATTTGGTGGATATCGATGTGCTTAGAAGTAGATCGACTCCTATTGTAGAGATTCAATATAGAGAGCCAATGTCTGGAAATAAGAATGTACCACCATCTTGCTGGGAAGAGTAGGTAGGAGACTTGTTACGTTCTTATTAAATTGGGATCCCTTGATAAGAGTCGAGTCAAAGAATAAGAGTTTGATTTATTGCTTTATATCGATTTATGCTTTTGTAGACTACGATGCATATTGATTTACGTATGTTATATGCTTTTGTATATGTTATATGAAAATGCATGTATGCATTATTTATACTGGGAAATATGTTTCTCACCGGATTTATCCGGCTGTTGTTGTGTTTGTATGTGTGCATGACAACAGGTGGGACAGGATCAGGGTCGAGAAGAGCTTGAAAGATCGAGATTAGAGTGGAGATCCGGGCCTAGATGTAGAACTTGTTTTCAACACTTAATATGTAGTTGTTGAACCTTAGTTTGTTATGACTTTCATTTGTACAAGACTTGTACTTTGATCATGTTGTAGATATTAAACTTGATCTTGTAATTTGAATGATATGGGACCTAACTTATTGTAGACTTTGTACACTTGTTTTAAAGTGTTCAACATTTAAAAAAAATTATGACCCAGTTTATTTAATTGTTCCCAATTAATCCTAATGATGATTGAATAGAATGAGTTAGCGTCCGGGTCCCCACACCAGGTGGTATCAAAGCTGTAGTTGTATGTTCCTTAGACTGGAATAGAAGCGAGTGAGCGGGGTAGATTGAGTTTTATTTCATGTTAGCATCACAGCATGTTTTATTGCTCTTAAAAATACATGTTTACCTGATTATCTGATTTGATTGGAAATGTGTATTATTGAAAGAATGAATCAGAACCGATTTTTGATCAGAGATATGATTATCAGAGAAGGACTGAGACAGATTTGTTATATTTTGTTGCTAACCATTTTGATAATCAGATATGCCTCCTCGAAGAATCCCAAAACAGGGTAGTACTTCTACTAATCCGATGGATGTTACAGCGACACCTATGGAAACACTGCTAAAGAGATTTCAGTCTTTCAAACCGCCGACCTTGAAGGGCACTGAGAATTCTATTGATTGTGAGAGTTGGCTTGATGATATCGAAATGCTTTTTGATTCCCTTGATTACACAGATTAGCGAAGAGTTAAACTTATTGGGCACCAGTTGCATGACGTTGCAAAGAGCTGGTGGCTCACAACCAGGAGGGCTTTGGAGCATCGAGGTGCAGTTATTACTTGGAAGATCTTTAAAGCTGAATTCTATCAACAATTCTTCTCAGTATCGTACAGAAAAGACAAGGGTGCAGAATTTGCTAATCTGAGATAGGGTCATCTGAATATTGAAGAATATGTGGCCAAATTCTCTACCTTTCTACGATTTGCTCCTCATATTGGTGAGAATGATGAAGCAGTGGCTGATCAGTTCATTAATGGGTTGAATCCTGAGATCTTTACACTGGTAAATGCAGGACGACCAAATAACTTTGCTGATGCTTTGAATAAAGCAAAAGGAGCAGAAGCGGGCCTGATCAGGCAAAAAAGAGCTTCGTATGTTGCTCCAGCATCGAAACAGCAACAACCCTCAGCTCAGTTCCACCAACCCCCTCCTAGATTTGATAGTGGTGGTAGCAGCAGTGGAAAGAAAGATAATTTGAAAGCCCGAGGGAAACAGTTTAAGAATTCTGGTAGTAGTTCATCGAGCTCCAGTGGTTCACGACAGAACCAGAGTTACACCGGGGTCTATTGCAGAACTTGTGGAGGAAGACATCCCACAGAGCAATGCCAAGGAGTGTTTGGTAGTTGCAATATCTGTCGACAGCAAGGATATTTTGCCAGATTCTGTCCACAGCGAAGTTCTCAATGATCCCAGGGAGCAGAATCATCTGGATCAGTGTCTCAGGCTGATAGACGATCATCTGCTATTCACTCCTTCTAGCCACCTACTACTCAGTCACAGCCGAGGTCAAGAGGAAGCCAGACTGTTAGCCAGCCTCCGTGACAGCTGGCCAGAGTGTTTGCATTGACTGAAGAACATGCCCAGGAAGCACCTGATGATGTTGTTGCAGGTAACTGTTCTCTTTGTGGTTACTCTGCTTATGTATTGATAGATACGGGTGCATCCCATACTTTTATATCTGAGCGATTTGCATTGATACATGATTTGCCTGTTGAGTCATTATCTGCTGTAGTATTTGTCTCTTCACCTTTGGGGAGAGGTCTTATATCAGTGAAGTCTGTTAAACATTGTATACTGCAGTATGATGGGAATGAGATTGAGTTAGATTGTATTGTACTTGGTTTGTCTGATTTTGACTACATTATCGGTATTGATATGCTGACCAAGTACAGAGCTACCGTAGATTGTTTCCAGAAAATTGTAAGATTCAGACCTGAAATGGCTGATGAATGGAAATTTTATGGTAAGGGTTCTAGAGCTCAAGTTCCTTTGATATCTGTTTTATCTATGACTCGATTATTATAGAAAGGAGTAGAGGGATTCCTTGTGTATTCAGTAGATGTACTGAAATCGAGCCCTTCATTGGCAGATTTGCCAGTGGTATGTGAGTTCGCTAATTTCTTTCCAGATGAGATTCTGGGTTTTCCTCTAATCCGAGAAATAGAATTCAGCATTGAATTGATATCAGGTACTGTTCCTATTTCTAAAACTCCATACAGAATGGCACCGATTGAATTGAAAGAGCAGCTAGAAGATTTACTAGCTAAGGTGTACATTAGACCGAGTGTTTCTCCTTGGGGCGCTCCAGTATTATTTGTCAGAAAGAAAGACGGTTCAATGAGATTCTGCATTGACTATCGGCAATTGAACAAGGCTATGATAAAGAATAAATATCATTTGCCTCGTATTGACGATTTATTTGATCAGTTGCAGGGTTTTTTTGTTTATTCCAAGATCGAACTGAGATCTGGATATCATCTGCTGAGAGTTAGAGATTCTGATATATCAAAAACAGCTTTCAGAACAAGGTATGGACACTATGAGTTTATAGTCATGCCGTTTAGTTTAACGAATGCTCCAGCTGTATTTATAGGTTTGATGAACCGTATATTTCATAAGTATCTTGAAGATTTTGTGATTATCTTTATCGATGATATTCTGATTTATTCAAAGAATTTGACAGATCATAATGAGCATTTGAGAACTGTATTGAAGATTCTGAGAAATGAGAAATTGTATGCAAAGCTGTCTAAATGTGAGTTTTGGTTGAGACAAGTGATATTTTTGGGGCACATTATATCTGGAGATGGTATTTCTGTTGATCCTAGCAAAGTTGATGCAGTGATCAGTTGGCCTAGACCGACATCAGTGCCAGAGATGCGCAGTTTTATGGCTTTAACAGGCTACTATCGCCGATTCATTAAATATTTTTCAAGTATTGCTAAGCCGATTACTCAACTGACTTAGAAGAATGCCCCATTTATTTGGTCAGAAGCGTTTGAATCCAGTTTTCTAAAGTTGAAGAAGAGATTAACCAGTGCTCCAGTATTGACTATTCCGTCAGGTACTGGTGATTTTGTTGTTTGTTCTGATGCTTCTCACAGAGGAATAGGTTGTGTTTTGATGCAGCGATGACATGTTATTGCTTATGCTTCAAGAAAATTGAAACCACATGAAACTCGCTACCCAATTCATGATCTTGAATTGGCTGCCATCGTATTTGCATTGAAGATCTGACGACATTACCTATATGGTGAGAAATTTGAAATTTATTCTGATCATAAGAGTTTGAAATATCTATTTTCACAGTCAGAATTGAATATGAGGCAACGTAGATGGCTTGATTTGTTGAAAGATTTTGATTGTGATATCAATTATTATCTGGGAAAATCAAATGCAGCAGCTGATGATGCACTGAGTCGAAAGATAGGTCCTTTATCCCTATTAACGATTGATGTTTCGAATTTGATTGAAGATTGCTGTCTTTCTGGATTAGTATTTGAGACAGATTATCAACCTCTGAGATTGTATGCTATTCAAGTTGAACCAAAGTTGATTTTTCGAATTAAAGAAGCACAGAAAGTTGATCAGAATTTTCAGAACTCGATTTTGATGGTCAGATCAGGGCATCAATCAAATTATCAGGTTCGTGATGATGTGTTATATGTGAATAATCGATTTGTTGTGCCAGATGTTTCAGACTTGAAACAGCAGATTTTGACAGAAGCGCACTGTAGTCGTTTGAGTATTCATCCTTGTGGCAGAAAGATGTACAATGATCTGAACAAACAGTTTTGGTGGAAACAGATGAAATCAGACATTGCAGAGTTTGTATCCAAATGTTTGAATTGCCAACAGGTGAAAGCAGAAAGGAAGAAATCAGGAGGTCTGCTGCATAGCTTATCTATTCCAGAATGAAAATGGGATCACATTTCCATGGATTTTGTTACGAAGCTACCATGATCCTCCTGAGGTTGCGATGCGATTTGGGTCGTTATTGACAGATTGACCAAATCACCATGCTTTATTCCTTACAGAATAACATACAGACACGACCAAATGGTAGAGATTTATGTCAGAGAAGTGGTCAGATTGCATGGTGTGCCTAAGTCCATAGTATCAGATCGTGATCCTCGATTTACTTCGCACTTTGGAACAGTTTGCAACAAGCTCTAAGTAAAAAATTACATTTTAGTACTGCATAACATCCTCAGACCGACGGACACTCAGAGAGGACTATCCAGACATTGGAAGATATGCGGAGAGATGTAGTGCTAGACTTGGGCACTAGTTGGCGAGATTCTTTGCCACTTTGTGAATTTTCATACAACAACAGCTATCAGGACGAGTATAGAGATGACTCTGTTTGAAGCGTTGTACGGAAAGAAGTGCAGATCCCCTCTTTATTGGGATGAGATATCTGAGGTACCTGAACTTGGGCCTGAGATGATTCGATATATGACTGAGAAAATAAAGCTGATTCAATAGAGAATGAAGACAGCTCAGGATATACAGGCCAAATATGTGAATATTCGATGTCGACCGTTAGAGTTTGAGCAAGGAGACAGAGTATTTTTGAAAATTTCTCCTTTCAGAGGCATTGTCACATTTGGCAAGAAAGGAAAATTATCTCCTCGCTATATTGGGCCGTATGAGATTCTGGAGAAGATAGGTACTCGTGCCTATCGACTCGCTATTCCTCCTTCTCTATCTGGTATACATGACATATTTCATGTATCTATGCTGCGGAAATATCTTTCTGATGCTTCTCATGTTCTTCAGCCAGATGAGGCAGAGCTTGATGAAACTCTGAGTTATTTTGAAAAACCGATACAGATTCTAGATCATAAAGAAAAGCAGCTCAGAACGAAGACTATTCCGCTTGTGAAAGTTCAGTGGAATCGTCATGGCATTGAAGAAGCTACTTGGGAGACTAAATCAGACATGAGACAAAATATTTCCGAGTTATTTCATTGATGTGAATTTCTTATTTAGCTTATGCTATATCTACTTGTTTTATGTGATTGGATTGCCTACGATTTCGGGGACAAAATCGTGTCTTAGAGGGGGATAATTGTAAGGCATGAGATTTCATTATTGTAATCCGAGATTATTAATTGATAAATTGACTTGATTATGGAAGGAAAAGCCCGAGAAAGACAAGAAGAAAGCATGTTGCAAGTGTGAGACCAGAAGGTCTCGTGCATATGCGCGGAGACGAGGCGCGCATATGCGCGAGCTGTTATATGCCGAGGCAGAAGACCTCGCGCATATGCGCGTGACTAGGCGCGCATATGCGCGAGCATGTGAAATGCAAAAGTGCCGAGACAGTAGGTCTCGCGCATATGCGCGAACACGGGGTGCGCATATGCGCAAGTAGATGGATTTGACATATGCCGAGACAGTAGGACTCGCACATATGCGTGAGCAGTGATGTATGAAAGGTTGCCACTTGTATTGCAATGCATGAGGAAATGTATAAACTTCAACTCTCCATTTCAGAATTGAGATTTTCAGCAAGAACGAAGGCTTCCATAGAAAGAATTCTCAAGGTTGTTCAGATTTAAGAAAATTGATTGTAGAAGATCCGGCCGTCTGATTTTCAATCCGAGTTGAGTTTTGTACTTCTCTTGTCAAGAGCTTCAAGGGAATGTAAGTTTTATTACTTTTCAGCATGGTTTGAAAATATGGTATTGAAAGAATCATGATTTGATCTACGTTATGTATTCCTTAGATTGAAGTAATTTTATAACCGAAACCGGATCGAAGAACGGACACCGTATGAAATTATTATCAATTTTCATCTTATGTTGGTTGAAACTATGCAGATTTTGAGAATTCTAGCTGGTATTTGTTATTGATTATGAGTTGGGATTGATATCTATTGATATTGAGTTGCTGGATATATTGAGATTGTGCTGTTATGCCGTCGAAACAGAATTAGATTGAGTTATGATCATATCCAGTATTGCTTTGAGTTGTATATTCATATTTTACTCCTCAATAATGTGATTCTAGAGTTGGTATTAAAGGCTTCGAAGACTGAACAGAGCTAGACTGATATTTTATTTCATTGACCAGATTGATCTACGAAAAGAAAGGTATAAATCAATGTTAAACCGGGAAGATACAACTCGAGTAAGAGATAGCTTGAATTTCCCAAAACCACATACTTTATTGTAATTGCTTTGATGTTTGCAATTCATGAGATTGATAAGCTTAGTCTATTGATTTATAGCAAAGCATGTATTGAGTTTTGGCAGAGGTGCCAAGCCACTGGACATTTGGTGGATATCGATGTGCTTAGGAGTAGATCGACTCCTATTGTAGAGATTCGATATAGAGAGCCAATGTCTGGAAATAAGAACATACCACCATCTTGCCGGGAAGAGTAGGTGGGAGACTTGTTACGTTCTTATTCAACCGGGATCCCTTGATAAGAGTCGAGTCAAAGAATAAGAGTTTGATTTATTGCTTTATATCGATTTATGCTTTCGTAGACTACGATGCATATTGATTTACGTATGTTATATGCTTTTGTATATGTTATATGAAATTCATGTATACGTTGTTTATACTGGGAAATATGTTTCTCACCGGATTTATCCGGCTGTTGTTGTGTTTGTATGTGTTCATGACAACATGTGGGACATGATCAGGGTCGAGAAGAGCTTGAAAGATCGAGATTAGAGTGGATATCCGGGCCTAGATGTAGAACTGGTTTTCAACACTTAATATGTAGTTGTTGAACCTTAGTTTGTTATGACTTTCATTTGTACAAGACTTGTACTTTGATCATGTTGTAGATATTAAACTTGATCTTGTAATTTGAATGATATGAGACCTAACTTAATGTAGACTTTGCACACTTATTTATAAAGTATTCAACATTTAAAAAAAAATTATGACCCAGTTTATTTAATTGTTCCCAATTAATCCTAATGATGATTGAAAAGAATGAGTTAGCGTCTGGGTCCCCACAAATAAGGACCCAATAATATGACGCCGTTAATTTTTGCGTGTCAAACCGACCCATCAATATTGAATTGTAGTAGACGGTCGCCATGAGTTCCCCCAATAATATGAGCTGGAGTCATGGGAGTTCCACTTAATTCACATAATATGTCTGGTGGAAGTCACAACTTTCTGGCGTCCAGGCCTCCCCAATAATACGAGTCAGACACTGTCTGCGGGTAGCGATCAACATGCAACCACGGTTGATGGAAGGCAAGAAAAAATTAAACTCTTTTAATATTTACTTTTACGGTTTGATATGAATTTTTAATCATATTCAAAATGAGGGATTTTAATTTTAAAATTGTCTCTTCATTTTAATTTTTAAAATCACGTGCCACGAGTTTGTATGTTTGCCGGATCCATGCAACTATATTATATAATAATATACATACATGCATACTACTTTATATCGCATATATATCATAATATGACATTCAACAATAAATAAGAATGATCGATCATCAACACTATTAGATTCATGTGAGCCAGACATGGATCCAGGTCCAAAACCTAGGTGAATGCAGGGATGCAAATACAACTATTACAAGAGCTTCCAATATTTTACATGTCTTCATCTTGTGTATCGGGCCCACAATCTTCCAGTTTTGATCTCCCACTATTTCTAATATTTACATTTAAATTGTCATGGCACATAAGGGATACATCTCATGAGGTGGAAACGGGCCATAAACCAGGCTCACTTTAATAATATCAAATATTAGCAAAATGAATAATAACAGTAAAATATCCTAACATACACTTAACACATTGTTCAAGGCTCTCGATCATCCTTCATTCTTTTAATATCAAATATTAACATCAATTAATTAAGTAAATTTAATTAATTGATAAAACATATATCTAATAATTTTATCACTAACCACCACAATTATTAAAGAATTTAATAAATTAAATAAGCATCTTTATTTAATTTCCAATTAAATCAATAATAATTGATTTCTTGTAAAACTCACTTTTACTATAAATAATTAAAATCATATTCCAATTATTTATTTTACAAGCAAATTATTTATTTTTCAATAATTAATTTTTCCAAAAAATAAATTGAACTCATTTTCATAAAATATCAATTTAATACAAAGTTTTGAAAAATCAGAAAATTGCACCCTAGGCCCAAACAATTCAAGCCCAATAATTAGCACAGTGCCCGAGACGTTCTCGGGCAGCAGCCCGATCTGCCCGCGCACTGGCCGAACGTTTCGGGCAGTCGCAAGGCGCGCACAGCCGTACGACCGCGGCACGCAGGCCACGCGCCCGCTGCGCGTAGAGCGCGCGCACGCTACGCGGATGCTCCGCGCAGCTCCTGTGCGCTCGGTCTACCCAGAACAGTTCCGGGCAGATACGAAAATATTTTTTTTAAATTTCTGGAAAAATAAAAACTTTAGGGTGCTACAATTTTCTGAAAATTTTCTTGTGTGATTAGAAACAAATTATTCAATATGATTTAAAACCATACGATTTAGAAAGTCTGGCTCTGATACCACTGTTGGATCTCGGTTTCTCGTGCCCAAAATGCAGCGGAAGTTTAAAATTTTATTTTATTTTGACAATCAAAATATATTAGTTTGAGCACTCGTATGGTTTTAATAAATTAAACATACGTAGGATGTTTAAAACTTTTACCTTCGTGAATAATTTTCACTTGGCACCAACTACTCCGGTATTAGAGGACGTAGCTCTTGTTATAAATCCCTACGAACGTTTTTCTATCTACTTCTTTAATCTTCGAATCAAGTACACGACCGGATTACTTGTTCCTCTTCTAACTTGCACTATTAAATTAGAAGATATTTTGCGTAGAGATGGAACAGGAAAAAATCGACTCAATACCATAAGACGAATTTTTCTTGCAAAATCAATAAGGATTTCGAGAGCATCACCCAAAAAATGGGAAGAGCCGAAAGTATGAATTTTTTTTCCCAATGTTTCGGATGCATCCTTTTAAAAATAAGAAAAAAAATCCTTTTTGTTCTTAAAGCTTCGGTCATGCCTTATGCTACATTAACCAAAATAATAATATATTTTATTATCTTAATTAATTGTAGTTTTCTTAATTAATCACATTAATTAAGTTAAAAGGATTTCAACATATATTTGATTCTCGAAAATATCACACCACTAATCATGTAATATTATTTTCTTTGTGTGCAAGTTTTAAAATTATGATATCATGAATATTCCATATTACATAAATCAATACCATATTTTATAAAAAAATTAATGGGTTATATTTTAATTCAATTAAAATATAATTTAATTATTAAAGCCCACTTAAACTTTAATAAATTAACATGATGGGCTTATACTCTTTTAAGCCCATGATCCATGCTCCTATTATATTAATATCATCATAATCTCGATCGACGATCCAGTATCATCGATGTGAAAATTTCAAATTATTTGTTATTATGATGCACACTTTTCGAGATCACCAATGTCTAAATAAGGTAGGAGCACTCCCTTTGACTGTCTCAACAGTTATGCTCTCAAAATTTCTATAAGTTTTTTTAAACTTTATTTATAATCTTATCGATTGATCATATCAAACTTATTTTCTTATAAATTCAACTCATTGAATTTATTATCTCAACGGGAACAAGTAAACCAGTGCTTGTGTGACCCTCAATGGTTCAAGGATACAGCTAGCCGTGGGTTCACAACTCTTTGTGATTTAGGACATTTTCTTTTATTCGGGCTTACCCTAATTCACCCCATTCCATGCATCAACATTTGATCATGAGAATGTCAGAAACCATTTTCTAATTAAACCCATCGAATCATGGTAAGAGCGTCTAGTAACATCGCCCCATAATTCCCTAGGTATCACTGATAGTGCCTGCAAGAACCAGTCGGTTATGATTAACGTACAGTACGGTCCCTTCATCTCATAAATCCCGATCGAATCTGCAACCATTAGTTCATCGAGGGTTGCATAATAATTCGATAACTATGTGACGCATATAATAGTGGCATCGCATGTACTATTGGAGAACTCCTTCTCCAACATACATCTCATACTCTGGCCAGAGATTCCACGCACTATTATTTCATCAGATCACATAGGATATCCACACCCGTAGGTGAGCGGTGAATCCCCGACTACAATGCACTGGCTCTTATATGTGTCGTAACTGTACCCAATCTCGCCACCTGATGACTTTCTTGGAGTCGGTAAACGAGTCAAAGCACAGTCCAAGCATATAGAGTCTCAGTGTTGTCCCGGGTCGTAAGGACTAATGGTGTACAATCATGATCACGAACTTATCCTCTCGATGAATGATAACCACTTGGAAAGTCCGAGGGAGGGTTGTTCGCTATAATCATCATATGACTACCCATCTGCATGTTTGGACATCTCTATGTCCTTACCAAGAAACGCAGTACACAACATCACAGATGCTAGTCTCGAGCTCAAGCGGCCTTTATCCTTATTTTAGGCGGCTGAATCGACTAGGAACGAATTTAGAATATGCAGTGTTTACAAATGAGTTTCAACATCGAATTACGATTCATTTGTATTAAAGCATAATCAAGGACTTTATCTATGCTGATTGCATGGGTATACAGATAAAGTAAAACGAAACCATTAAAAAGTAAATTATATTAAAATAAAGATTGTTTATTACACTTGAGTCAATAAATTTCTCAGCCAACAGTTGGCTTACAGGGCATCTACTCTAAGATATCCAATACTTCAAAGTGAGATTAAGACATCAAAAGAAAACAAGGAAACTTGTGTACATCACATAAAACTTAATACTCCACTCACATACAAGAGAAATCATTCGTAAACATAATAGTTCTAATTTCTAAATGACATTTTGGAAGAAGCTATTTAAATTCACAAAAGAAGTGTTCAACGTCGATATGCCCATGTTGTTAGGTGAGAGGGCCCTCCATTAATGTTGATTGGAAAACTGGGAATAGACTTTGTCAACAAAACAAACGTATCAAACTTCATTTGTGCCGGCAGAAAAGGAAATCGTTTCCTTTGTTCACACGGAGGATTGCACCTATAAATAAGTGCATCCTTCGTATTGAAAATCTATCCCAAAAACAGAAGCAATTACAAAGCTTCGAAAAATAGAGAGAGCATTTGAGTGTTGAGTGTTCTCTTGTGTGAGTTAGAGAAAATATTTTCTCGGTTATACTCGGGATGGGAGTGTGAGATATTGATTGTATTGTTGTATACACTTGTTGTAATATTTCTTTCAGTTATAAAAGTTGCAGTGCTCCGTGGACGTAGCCTATTTTGGGTGAACCACGTAAATCTTTGTGTTCTTGTTGATTATTTTATTCCGCAAGTTTGGGTACTATTATCATCGTGGTCGGCATCGCTTCGGTGTAATTCCCCAACAACTGGTATCAGAGCCTTGTTGTGAAAATTCTTAAGAATTCTGAGTATGTTCTGTGGTTGCAACTTTGTCTGATCTTCCACATCAGAAAAGATTTTCTTTTAGATTTTTTGCTAAGGCTAGAGAAGTGATGGCCGGAGATGATGGATCGGGACCGAGAATCAACAAGTTCGACGGAACAGATTTTTCGTTCTGGCGGTTACAGATAAGAGATTATCTGTACAGTAAGAAGTTGCATCAACTTCTATCAAGAAAGAAATCGAAAAAGATGGAGGATGATGATTGGGAGCTCCTTGATCGACAGGTGTTAGGTGTGATACGACTGACCATAACGAAGAATGTGGCACATAACGTGGCGGAGGCAAAAACCATAGAAGAGATGATGTTCATTTTATCGGACATGTATGAGAAGCCATAAGCAAACAACAAAATACATCTCATGAAAAAGTTATTCAATTTGAAAATGGGTGAAGGTGCTTCGGTGGCTAAACACATCAATGAGTTCAACACGATTGTTTCTCAGCTAACATCGGTTGAAATTAATTTTGATGATGAGATTCGTGCACTTATTCTTTTGGCGTCTTTACCAAATATTTGGGAACCAATGCGGGCAGCGGTTAGCAACTCTATTGGGAAAAAAATGCTACAATTCAATGATGTCAGAGATCAAATTCTTGCTGAAGAAGTTCGCAAGATGGATTCGAGTGAAGGAACATCATCGAGATCTGCTCTAAATCTCCAGAACAGAGGAAGGAGCAGGAGTGGCGAAAAGGGTTCTAACCGATGGCGCGGTAGGTCCAAGTCAAGAAATGGAAAAGACAAAAGCAACTTTGAAAAGAATTTGAAGTGCTGGAGCTGTGGTGAAACTGGTCACTTGAAAAAGAACTACAGAACCACGAAGAATAATGCCAATGCTGTCACTGAGGAAGTACATGGTGCTCTGCTATTATCCATGGAAAGCCCTGTTGATTCTTGGGTTATGGACTCCGGAGCTTCGTTTCATACCACTGGTGATCGCGATGTATTTGATAATTACATCGCTGGCGATTATGGAAAAGTTTTCCTGGCTGATGGAAAACCCTTGGAAATTGTTGGTATGGGTGATGTACGGATGAAGATGTCAAATGGATCTGTCTGGAAAATCAACAATGTCAGGCATGCACCAAAATTGACACGCAATTTGATCTCGGTGGAACAACTCGGTGATGAAGGCCACAATGTGACCTTCGGTGATGGTTCCTGGAAAGTGAACAAACGAGCCATGATTGTTGCTCGAGGAAAGAAAACCGGAACACTGTATATGACTTCCAGTTGCAGAGACACATTAGCAGCTGTGGATGCTGGAACCAATTCAATTTTATGGCATTATAGACTTGGACATATGAGTGAGAAGTGAATGAAGATGTTGGTGTCAAAAGGAAAGATACTAGAATTAAATACTGTTGAACACCAACTATGTGAAAGCTGTATCTTTGGAAAGCAGAAGAAGGTGAGCTTTTCAAAAGGTGGTAGAGAACCGAAAGCAGCAAAGTTAGAGCTGGTTCGTACTGATGTTTGGGGACCATCTCCTGTGACATCCCTTGGAGGCTCGAGATACATGTCACATTCATTGACGATTCGAGTAGAAAAGTTTGGGTTTATTTTCTGAAAAATAAATCTGATGTTTACGAGTCCTTTAAAAGGTGGAAAGCCATGGTGGAAAATGAGACCAACTTGAAGGTGAAGTGCTTATGGTCTGACAATAGTGGAGAATATGAAGATGATGAGTTCAAGAAATATTGTGCACAGAACGGGATCAAGATGGAAAAACCATTCCTGGTACACCTCAACAGAATGGTGTAGCTGAAAGGATGAATATGACCTTGAATGAACGCGCAAGGAGCATGAGATTGCATTCTGGATTGCCAAAATCATTCTGGGCTGATGCTGTTAACACTGCAGCATATCTGATCAACATGGGACCTTCGATACCGCTTGACTGCAGAATACCCGAAGAGGTATGGAGCGGCAAAGAAGTAAACCTTTCTTTCTTGAAAGTGTTTGGATGTCTATCCTATGTTCATATTGATTCAGCAAGCAGGACAAAACTTGATCCGAAATCAAAGAAGTGTTTTATTATTAATTATGGAGATAATGAGTTTGGTTATCGTTTCTGGGATGACCAAAATCGGAAGATCATTCGGAGCATGGATGTAATCTTTAATGAACAACTTCTGTACAATGACAAGTCAGACATTGGAGCTGGAGATGAATGTCCTGAAGTCAAGAAGACTGAGGAAGTGTCATTGACATATATTCCTGTGAATGAATCGAAAATCTGTAACCAAGAAAATGAAGAAGAAATTGCACAAGATGATGACCCACAAACACCGGTGATTGAACTCAGGAGATCTTTAAGAACCATTAGACCACCTGAGAGGTACTCCCCTGCACTTCACTATATTTTGCTGACAGACAAAGGTGAACCGGAGACCTACGAAGAGGCAATGCAAAATGATGATTCAACCAAGTGGGAGTTGGCCATGGAGGATGAGATGGATTCACTTTCATCCAATCAGACGTGGGAGTTGACAGAACTTCCACAAGGCAAAAAGGCGTTACATAACAAGTGGGTGTACCGGTTAAAAGAAGAACATGATGGTAACAAGCGGTACAAGGCAAGACTTGTTGTAAAAGGCTTCCAACAACGGGAAGGAATTGATTATACCGAGATTTTCTCTCCGGTGGTTAAATTAACCACTATCGGGACTGTACTTGGACTAGTGGTGTAAGAAGACTTATATTTGGAGCAGTTGGATGTAAAGACTGCGTTTCTTCACGGTGACCTAGATGAAGAAATTTATATGAAGCAGCCACAAGGATTTGAAGTACGGGGAAAAGAGAAAACAGTGTGCAAACTTCAGAAGAGCTTGTATGGTCTCAAACAAGCTCCAAGACAGTGGTACAAGAAGTTTGATGGATTCATGAGTATTAATGGTTTCCTAAGGTGTCAAGCTGATCATTGCTGTTATGTGAAAAAGTTTGACGGTTCTTATATCATACTACTGCTATATGTAGATGATATGCTGATAGCTGGAGCTTGTCTGGAAGAAATATATAAACTCAAGAAAGATTTATCAAAGGAATTTGCCCTGAAGGATTTGGGTGCTGCAAAGCAAATCCTTGGAATGAGGATCTTAAGAGACCGGGTGAATGGATTCTTGAAGTTATCTCAAGAAGAGTACGTGAAAAAGGTGGTTAGAAGATTTAATATGGATGAAGCTAAATCTGTGAGTACTCCTTTGGCTAGTCATTTCAAACTAACCAAAGCACAATCACCATCGATAAAGCAGGAGCAAGCTTATATGAATAAGGTTCCTTATGCTTCTGCTGTCGGAAGCCTCATGTATGCAATGGTGTGTACAAGACCAGACATAGCACATGCAGTGGGAGTTGTGAGCAGGTTTATGAGTAATCCAGGAAAGCAACACTGGGAAGCAGTTAAGGGGATTCTCAGGTATTTGAAAGGTACTGCTAGTTGTTCTTTATGCTTGAGGAGGTCAAACTTGGGCTTACAGGGTTTTGTCGATGCCGATATGGGTGGTGACCTGGATGGCAGGAAAAGTACTACTGGATATGTGTTCACATTAGGTGGTACAGTTGTAAGCTGGGTGTCTAAGCTGCAAAAGAATGTTGCGCTTTCGACTACTGAGGCTGAGTATGTTGCAGTTACAGAAGCTAGCAAGGAGATGATATGGTTGAGATCCTTTCTGGAAGAATTGGGTCAGAAGCTTGAAGATAGCACGTTACACTGTGACAGTCAGAGTGCTATTCATTTAGCAAAAAATCCTGTTTATCATGCTAGGACAAAGCATATACAGGTTAGGTACCATTTCATCAGATCAGTGCTGGAAGATGGAGTCTTGATGCTGGAGAAGATTCCTGGAAGTAAAAATCCAGCTGATATGCTCACGAAGACGGTAACCATTGACAAACTGAAGGTGTGTTCAACTTTAGTTGGACTGCAATAATAAATGAGGAGATATGAGCTGCTGCAATGATGATGTGAAGACGTGATTAAAATCAAGTCTTCAAGTGGGAGAAATGTTAGGTGAGAGGGCCCTCCATTAATGTTTATTGGAAAACTGGGAATAGACTTTGTCAACAAAACAAACGTGTCAAACTTCATTTGTGCCGGCAGAAAAGGAAATCGTTTCCTTTGTTCACACGGAGGATTGCACCTATAAATAAATGCATCCTTCGTATTGAAAATCTATCCCAAAAACAGAAGCAATTACAAAGCTTCGAAAAATTGAGAGAGCATTTGAGTGTTGAATGTTCTTTTGTGTGAGTTAGAGAAAATATTTTATCGGTTATACTCGGGTTGGGAGTGTGAGATATTGAGTGTATTGTTGTATACACTTGTTGTAATATTTCTTCCAGTTATAAAAGTTGCAGTGCTCCGTGGACGTAGCCTATTTTGGGTGAACCACGTAAATCTTTGTGTTCTTGTTGATTATTTTATTCCGCAAGTTTGGGTACTGCTATCATCGTGGTCGGCATCGTTTCGGTGTAATTCTCCAACACATGTGGTGCGTGTGTTTCAACTATTTGGCCCTTTCCGGCAACTGATTTTGCCTCATTTCTTGTACTCTCTGTACATGTATTTTTTCTAAAAATAGGAAAAAAGTGCATAGCTAATTTTCCAGAGGACCTTTATTTTAAGTGTTGACAAGTACATTATCTTCTTGGTGTCTGAACTATTTTTTTGACCTTTCCATCCTCTTTCAAATATTCGGTCACTGCTTAAGAATTTGTTCCATTCCATGGATTGCTAATTGTTGCTGGATATTATGCTTCAGTGCTTCAAAGAGAATAATGGGTGCAGCTGGAGTACCCCTTGTGCCTGGATATCATGGTGACAATCAAAATATTGATTCCATGAAGTTGGAAGCAGACTAGATTGGATATCCTATATTGATCAAGCCACAACTCGTGGAGGTGGAGGGAAGGCGCGGTAGTAATTGGTTCCTTATTGTTAAAGTAGTCTTTCAAAGCTGAATTTCTAAGATCACTGGTGATCTCAAATATATCCTCGCTGCAATCTATCTATTCGTGTCAATTTTTCTTTATTATACTGAATAATTTTTATTTTGTGATATTTTGGGGGAAAAAATGGACTCAGAGGCTTATTCATGTAGACCGTTTATGCGCTCATAAAATAAAATTGGAAACCGTGTGCAAGTTTGAAGAGAATTTTGTTAATAATAGAGGTTAAAATCACCAGAGTTTGACAAATAGAAAAGATAGTTGCTTCGATACTAGAATTCATGTGCTGTGCATTTTTAAATTATCTCGTGCAATTCCTGGTTCAAACTTTTAAACAAGCAATATGCGCATGTGAAATTAAGCCATTTCACTTATATCATCCTCACAAGATCTTGGTCAACAATTAATCATCTAAAGTGAGTGAAATGGCTAAAGTAAATACGGATACCAAGCTATTTCAGTATATCCCGTCAACATAGTTGATGGTTTTATCGTGTAGCTTGTTATTTTTCCGATTCCAGGGTACGAGGATTGTGCAGAGTCCTAATGATTTTGCTGATTCATTCATTGGTGCACAACGCGAGGCTGCTGCATCGTTTGGAATAAACACGATCCTGTTGGAGAAATATATCACAAAAACTAGGCACATAGAAGTTCAGGTACCCACGCCACTTTTGATGTCATCTATCCATTTCAGTACTTTTGTCCTTGTGTCGATCTACCCATTACATAGTATCATGCAGGAAAATTTTCTTTGCCATTTTTCGTCACTTATTTCCAGTGGCCAATAGGGTTTGAAGTGGGGAAACAAAGGTCTTATATATTGTGTACATAATCTGTTGAGCCGAAAAGAATCTGAATCTACTAATATAGACAATAGCAATGATGATAACAAACAATTTCATTTCCATGTGTTATCTGTAGATCTTTCCAGTAGCCAATAGGGGTTTGAAGTGGAGAAATTTGTTTAGTTAATGTTTGATTATTTTTTTTCGATATAATTGTCATTATCTATGTGTATTGATTAACTTTACAAGTGCAAACAAATGGTCATGTCATTATTCTTATAACTAAGTATTTTTTGACAATATATAATTATGGAGATACTAAAATAAAATAGAAGCTTATTTATTATTAGAATTAGTGAGAAAAACTAATGAAAAATTGATTTGATTTTCCACGTAATTCTTTCTCATTTAACCGCTTTACAAAAATATTTTTTTAGTATCATATCATATATTGTATGTAGATGTTTTATAGGTACTTTTGATTCAAATCCAGTAATTTTCTTGATTAATAATATTTAAATTCACAATTAAATTTTAGGTTATAAAATATTATATTTGTTCATGAGGTTAGAAATTAGTAATTTGAAAAAATAATTTTTTAAAAAATTGATTAAATATAATGTTTTATGAGTTCAATTCATTATTTAATTTAAAAGTAATAATGTTAATTTTTTTTGTTTATTCATTTGCCAATATTTAATTTAGAATTTATTTAGATGACTCTCCATTCAAAGCATTCAGATAATTTATATGCGGCTTTCTTATATATATATATACACACAAGTTTTTGAAGCATTTTTTAATTTAATTACATTATAATTATTTTTAATAATTCATTGAGTTTATTTTAATAATGATTTTTTTAATCAGCTCAAATTTTTAAGAACATGAAATCAAGCCAAGGTTTTTTAGACAAGAGCTCATGATGGGCCTTAGTAAAAAAAGCCCTTGTAGTAAATCTCCACTCTATTGTGCTATTTTGGCTCAACATTAACTTTAAGATAGTATAATTTCAACACCAAATATGAAATTTATCTCCAAATCATCAACTCTAAACTATAGATTGAATAAATATTCTAGAAATATTCTCTATTATTTTATTTACAACAACTAATTTATTCTTCAAAATACGTATTAACAGATTAAATAAAATTTCAATACATTAATTTGTGCTTAATTAATTTTTATATAGAAACTTATTAAAATAATGGATTAATTTAAATTACTAATTAATTTTTTTAAAAAAATTACTTTCATAGATATAAATATTAATGTTTGTTTTTTAAATACTTAAATTTATTACTTAATTTAGTTTATAAATTTACTATTAACATGTTAAATAATTAAAAATTGATCTTTTTATCCAATTAAATATATACTTATAAAACAATAATTATTTATTATTAAATAAATTTTTTAAAATCGAAGCATTTTATTCTCCTTCTATCATTTTATAGACAATTAGTTGAAATATGACCTTTTGAATTATTATATTATATACATGGGGTTTATGGCTTGTTCTACTTCGTTGTTAAGAAATAATTTGGTAACTAGTTTTAATTTTCATAATCATCAGATGTATTTGGATTGACTGAGATGTTTATTTGATTAGATTTCATCTTGTAATAAGTGATAGCATACTAAATAATTTTGAGAGTCCAAAATTCGAAACTTTGTATGTGATTGCAGCTCCACTTTAGTTGATTTCATCTCCTTGCTTACCGGTTTGTGATTCCTTTTGAAAGAAATGGAAAAACTTTAGAAAACAATTATGGTTAAACTTTGTTTTGGAAAAATAACTGTAGTGACCTCTATTTTTTTTCCTTAAATCATAAATTCTAATAAAATAATTTAACAAAATCATGAATCCTAATAAATTAACAATTTAAATCTCAGGTGCATAAAATAAAATCCTAAATCGACCTTGGAAAAGATCACTAACAATAAAAATAAAGTGTAGGACCAAGCGCTTACCGCTTTACCAAAAACTATAGCTAGTGGTAATGGTGCAACTCAAATTTTTTAAACCACACAGCAACTCAAGCACTACGTGTGGGGCCCCGGGTCCGATATCTAATACTAATAATCTTAAATGTAACAAACCAAATGATTTAATAAAATACATAATTTGTAGTTCACAAATCCACAAAAACATCGTCAATATAATTTAATTGTCTCCAATGTTTGAAATATAATTTTCAACATGCCAAAATAAAGTAGTGAACCAAAGAAATCCAAACATCATCACATAGCTCCTAAGACCCGAGAATCCCACTCTAACTCGTATCTCCTCGCCTGGAACTGGACTCTGGCATCCCAAGCCTCGCCTCACCTACCGTCAAGCACATGAAAACAAGAGGTAGCCGACGTGCCGGTGAGTATAAACCCAGTATGATACAATCAATAACATATGAGAATGAAAATTTCACAAAGTTCATATAAACTCATAAAGATGCAATATAATGCAATGAATGATCAGAAGCTGTGGGCTATCAATAAATCTCAAGATCAAGTGAATCATCTGGTCATAGGGTACCCAAGGATAGAGAATCCCCCAACAACATCCACCGACTCATCCGCTCGAGGTGGTGTGTTGTGTTCTACAATCCCAAGACTATGGTGCGCCTATAGAGAGTGTTCAGGTCATAGCAAAGACCTCCGCATACACTATGCCAACTCAACTATAGCCCCATACGTCCAACAAATCAGTAAATCAAGGCGACCTCCGCCATATCAAATCTGAATCAAAAAGCGGCTCAATATGCAATGCAATGATGCATTTCAATCTCATCAAGTCAATATCATAATAATCTCAACTCAAATGATCAATCATCAACAAATCACAAGTAATTCATCAAGCCATCAAATTTTCAATTTAAAATAAAAATGATACTTTTACCTCGTATGTTATCGACCGTAACATACCTTTCAAATATTACCAAAGGAAGATCGAAATGTGTAGGTGAGAAGTCTTGAACCTCTGAAATCTACTATAACTCAAGGACTCGGATCACTTATCAAAACAGAGCTGTTTCTGTACAAAATTCATAATTAATTCAATACTGCTTTGAATCAAGATCCGTAAATTTCTTAACCTTAATATGCCATAAAAACATTCATTGAATCATTTTGTCAAACACGTGACGTACGTGCCAAAGAGTTAGCTCCTTTACTTTGCCATTGGCTTCAATTCCATTTTAAATTCAAACCAACACAATTACAACATCTCCAACATCCCAATATCTCAAATATCAACTCAAATATCAATTCTAACTTCAACCCATATCCAAACTTGAATAGAAATGAGAAATACTTACCACATCTTGAAGATCTTGAAGAGAGGATCACAAATCTATACTTATTTCATATTTTTCTTGAACAAATCTCCAATAGATTTAAGAATAATTTAGAAAATGGAAGGAAGGAGAGAACCCTAGCTTCTAACCGATAGAGAGAAGAGAAGGAGAAGAAAAATGAGTAAAAAGAGGATCCCATTCGATTTTATGTCTTCCCAAACACCAAAACACGTTTTTCAACTTGTTGGGCGCTCGAGCGGTCACATATTACCGCCCTAGCGCCGAACTTACTGCCCAAAACTCAAAATTTCAGAACGGGGCGCGCTCGGGCGGTTAAAGATTACCGCTCGGGCGCCACTTTGCGCACAGCCACTTAAAAGATTGCTTCAGAAACGCCTCTTCCCTTCGGAATCAGGAAACGTACTAAACTACAAAGTTGTAGCCCTAAGTCTTTTCTTAAATCTCCCCAAATTTCAGGTCATTTGGAGGTCTGAGTATAACTTTATGCCCATTCTCCCAACATGTGTCATTATAGGAACGACGATATGCACGACACACTTCGGAGCGCTTTTGGCTCGTCTTCCCTAATGATTTGAACAAAACTCAAAACTGGAAAGTTATAGCCTTATGTCTTATCTTTCCAATGGAAGTAGCCTCACATCAATTGGATCAATATACAAAACATTATTCTAAAAATCACAACTTGTGCCATATTTTTCATACCGTTTCTGCACTTCCATTACCTATTTAGTTCAAATTCCAACTTTGATTCTAACCATCCATTATCTATTCCATTCTATAACTTCATTATCATTCATACCATAACGTAAAGACAAGAACCATCACAACTACTGTCATATTATATCAAAATTCGGGCATTACAATTCCTCCCCTCTAAAAATAGATTTCGTCCTCGAAATCAATCATCTCTTTCAAGTCTAACATGTAATAATCAATACTGAAATTAAAACCGAGAATAGAAGCGTACTTCATTTGAATAACTCTGGATATTTTTGTCTCATTTTATCTTCTAGTTCCCAAGTTGCCTCCTCGACACCATGTCTGTTCCACTGTACTTTAATCAACGGTATCAATTTATTTCTGAGTTGTTTATCTTTTCTGTCTAGAATCTGAATCGGTTTCTCAATGTAGCTCAAATTCTGATCTAACTCAACTTCATTGGGTGGAAGTACATGAGAAGGATCTGGATGATATTTCCTCAACATGGACACATGAAAAACATCATGAACACCTGATAACGCAGGAGGAAGAGCTAATCTATAAGCCAAATCACCAACATGTTCCAAAATCTCATACGGACCTATGAATCTCGGTGATAATTTACCCTTCTTTCCAAATCTAACTGTACCACGAAAAGGAGAAATTTTCAGAAAAACTGTGTCACCTTTCTCAAAAATCAACGGTCGTCTCCTGATGTTCGCATACTTAGCCTACCTATCCTGAGCAGCTCGCATACGACTCTGAATCAATTTCACTTTCTCTGTCATATCTCTTATCATATCAGGTCCTACAATTGGTGCTTCAGATAAATCGTCCCAATACAGAGGAGATCGACACTTCCTGCCATATAGTGCTTCAAATGGTGACATTCCAATGCTCACTTGATAACTATTGTTATAAGAAAACTCGACAAGTGGTAACGAATCCTGCCAACCAATACCAAAATCCATCACTACAGCTCTCAGCATATCCTCTAATGTCTGAATAGTACGTTCTGACTGTCCGTCTGTCTGAGGATGATATGCTGTACTCAATTGCAAACGAGTACCAAGGGCCTCTTGTAAACTCTGCCAAAAATGAGAAGAAAATCTGGGATCACGATCTGATACAATTGACTTAGGCACACCATGCAATCTCAAAACTTCTCTGATGTACAATCTGGCCATCTGATCATGCCTATATGTCATCTGATAAGGAATGAAACACGAAGACTTAGTTAATCTGTCAACGATAACCCAAATTGCATCGCAACCCCTCGACGACCTCGGCAATTTCGTGACAAAGTCCATGGTTATATGATCCCACTTCCATTCTGGAACTTAAAGGCTATGCAAAAGACCTCCTGGTCGCTTCCTTTCTGCTTTCACTTGTTGACAATTTAAACAACGAGATACAAATTCTTCTATGTCAGATTTCATTCTTTTCCACCAAAATTGTTTCTTCAAATCATTGTACATCTTTTTACTTCCAGGGTGTACACTGAACTTACTGCAATGAGCATCACGCAAAATCTGTATCCTCAACTCTGAAATATTAGGAACTACAATACGATCATTCACAAACAAAATACCCTCATTATTGACCTGAAATTATGATCGATGTCCTGATCTGACAAGTTCAACTGATTTCTGAATGCTTTGATCCAACTTTTGGGCCTCTTTAATTTTTACAAACAACTCGGGCTCTGCTTGAATCATAAATACTCTTACAGGTTGAGTATCTACCACAAAATCCAAACCAGAAAGACAACATTCTTCTACTAAATCAGATACACTGCTAGTGATCAAGAACATATTACATACTTTTCTGCTCAAAGCATCAGCTGCTGCATTCGAATTGCCTGGATAATATTTTATCTCGCAATCATAGTCTTTCAACAAGTCTAACCAACGCCTCTGTCTCATGTTCAACTCTGCTTGTGAAAAGAGGTATTTCAAACTCTTATGATCAGTGAATATCTCAAATGTCTCCCCATACAAGTAGTGACGCCAAATCTTTAGCGCAAAAACCACTGCTGCTAGTTCCAAGTCATGCACTGGGTATCTAGACTCATGTGGCTTCAACTGTCGTGAAGCATAGGCAACCACACGACCATGCTACATTAATACACAACCCAGTCCTTGTTGTGAAGCATCAGTGTGCACTGTAAATCCTCCTACACCTGATGGAATAGTCAGAACTGGAGCAGTAGTCAATCTCTTCTTAAGTTCAACAAAACTAGCCTCACATGCTTGCGACCAAATAAATGGTGCATTCTTTTGTGTCAGCTGGGTAATTGGCCTCGCAATATGTGAGAATACTTCAATAAATCTGCGATAATAGCCTGCCAAACCCATAAAACTACGTACCTCAGGAACTGATGTCGGTCTAGACCAATTGATGACTGCCTCAACTTTACTCAGATCAACTGATATACCAGCACTCGAAATCATATGTCCAAGGAATAACACTCTATCCAACTAAAACTCGCATTTCGATAATTTAGCATACAACTTTTCAGTTCTCAAAATTTGCAGTACAACTCTCAAGTGCTCGGCATGCTCAATTTTAGATTTTGAATAAATAAGAATATCATCAATGAAGATCACAACAAATTGATCAATATACCGTTGAAACACACGGTTCATCAAATCCATAAATACCGCAGGTGCATTGGTCAACCCAAAAGGCATAACCAAAAATTCAAAATGCCCATACCTGGTACGAAAAGCATTCTTAGGCACATCTGCCTCTCTAACTCTTAACTGATGATATCCGGATCTTAAATCAATCTTAGAATATACTGAAGAACCCTGCAACTGGTCAAAGAGATCATCAATCCTTGGCAAAGGATACTTATTCTTTACTGTGGCTTTATTCAACTGTCTATAATCAGCACAAAGCCTCATAGACCCGTCTTTCTTCTTCACAAATAAAACCGGAGCACCCCAAGGTGAAACGCTTGGTCTTATATATCCTTTAGCCAATAGATCCTCAAGTTGTTCCTTTAGTTCCTTTAGTTCAATTGGCGCCATCCTATAATGAGCTCTAGAAATAGGTTGTGTGCCTGGCATCAACTCAATGTTGAAATCAATCTCTCGAACAGGAGGAAATCCTGGAATCTCATCTGGAAATACATCTGAAAATTCACTAACAATTGGAATATCTGCCAATTTAGGTACTGACCTTGAAATATCAATTGAATAAACCAAGAAACATTCTGCTCCTTTCTGCAACAGACGAGTCATGGACAAAACAGATATCAAAGGAATCTTAGCTCGAGAACCCTTACCATAGAATGTCCAGTGATCTGTCATATCAGGTCTAAACTTAACAACCTTCTGAAAACAATCTACAGTAGCCCTGTATCTTGTCAACATGTCAATACCAACTATGCAGTCAAAATCAGACATCTCCAACACAATACAATCAAGCTCAATGACATTATCCTCATAACGAAATTCACAAACACTTATCATTTCAGCTGACCTCATCACTTTGCCCAGTGGAGTAGAAATAGATAAGGTAGATGATAATGGTATAGAATGCAACGAATGCAATGTGACAAAGTGCTCAGATATGAAAGTATGTGATGTACCCGTATCAATCAAAACATAAGCAGGATAACCTGAGAGAAAACAATTACCTACAATGACATTATCTGGAGCATTATGTGCCTCATCCTCAGTGAGTGCAAAAACTCGAACCTGCTGTCTAGGTGGATGTCCTGCCATGTGGCCACCACTCAGTTTGTTCTGATCTGACCGGTTTGATTGCTGATAAGAATAAACTGTAGGGGTCTGACGATTCTGGTGAGGTGTCTGTCTCGATGATCCCCCACTCTGGGATATTTCACTGCCACGATTAGGACACACTCGAGCATAGTGTCCCACCTGGTTACACAAGTGGCAAGCTCCTGAGATTCCTCTACACTGATCGGTATAATGTCTACCACCACACTGACCACAAGTTGTGCCTGAATAACCAGTGCTCTGAACTGAACCAGACTGTTTCGATCCACTAGAATTCGAAAAATTACTGCCATGCTTCTTAAATTGCTTCCCTCTAGCCCTAAACTGCTCTCTTATGTTGCCACTATTACCCTGTCTGAACTGCTGTCGGAACTGTGGCTGTTAGGGTCGTTGCGAATACTGAGAACCTCTCTGCCTAATGATTCCAGTTTCAGCTCCCTTTGCTCTATCAAGAGCCTCAGCAAAAGTGTTAGGTCTTCCAGTATTAACCAGGGTAAATATATCAGGATTAAGACCATTTATGAAATGATCGGCCTTAGCTTCTTCATCGGATATTACATGAGGAGCAAATCTCAGTAAATTCGAGAACTTAGCAACATAATCCTCAATATTCAGATTTTCCTGCTTTAAATTTCAAACTCGGCTCCCCTATCTTTCCTGTAAGATGTAGGAAAGAAACGTTGATAAAATTCAGATTTAAAAATATCCCAGGTAACAATCGTACCTCGACCCTCTAAAGCTTTCTTGGTCATGATCCACCAACTCTTAGCAACATCCAATAACTGATGAACAACTAATTTGATTCTACGATCATCTGGATACTCAAGAGATTCAAATAATTGATCCATATTCTCCAACCAGTTCTCACACTCTAATGCATTCTCGGTACCCTTCATCATCGGTGGGTGCAAAGACTGAAATCTGGCTAACAGTATCTCCATCGGAGTCGGAGTTATATCCATCTGAGTATGAGTAGCACTGCCCTGATCTTGTGCCACTGGTATGTCCTGTCTAGGTCTACCACGACCCCTACCTCGAGTAGCCATGTCTGATATAAAATAGATCAAACACATATAAAATCACAATATCATAATCATCTCAATCTTGTACCAATCATCTCTGGCTCTCGAGACTCAACAATCTCAAAAATCTCGAATAAAGCTCAACAATATAATATCTCAATTTAAATCATGTATTTCACATCATAGCACAATGAAAATGCTAACAAATATATCACATGATCAAGCAATTCAAACTGACTCGATCTACCCTGTTCCCAAATATCTTACGCTCTGATACCACCTAATGTGGGGCCCCGGGTCCGATATCTAATACTAATAATTTTAAATGTAACAAACCAAATGATTTAATAAAATACATAATTTGTAGTTCACAAATCCACACAAATATCGTCAATATAATTTAATTGTCTCCAATGTTTGAAATATAATTTTCAACATGCCAAAATAAAGTAGTGAACCAAAGAAATCCAAACATCATCACATAGCTCCTAAGACCCGAGAATCCCACTCTAACTCGTATCTCCTCGCCTGGAACTGGACTCTGGCATCCCAAGCCTCGCCTCACCTACCGTCAAGCACATGAAAACAAGAGGTAGCCGACGTGCCGGTGAGTATAAACCCAGTATGATACAATCAATAACATATGAGAATGAAAATTTCACAAAGTTCATATAAACTCATAAAGATGCAATATAATGCAATGAATGATCAGAAGCTGTGGGCTATCAATAAATCTCAAGATCAAGTGAATCATCTGGTCATAGGGTACCCAAGGATAGAGAATCCCCCAACAACATCCACCGACTCATCCGCTCGAGGTGGTGTGTTGTGTTCTACAATCTCAAGACTATGGTGCGCCCATAGAGAGTGTTCAGGTCATAGCAGCGACCTCCGTATACACTATGCCAACTCAACTATAGCCCCATACGTCCAACAAATCAGTAAATCAAGGCGACCTCCGCCATATCAAATCTGAATCAAAAGCGGCTACCAAAGGAAGATCGAAATGTCTAGGTGAGAAGTCTTGAACCTCTGAAATCTACTATAACTCAAGGACTCGGATCACTTATCAAAACAGAGCTGTTTCTGTACAAAATTCATAATTAATTCAATACTGCTTCGAATCAAGATCCGTAAATTTCTTAACCTTAATATGCCATAAAAACATTCATTGAATCATTTTGTCAAACACGTGACGTACGTGCCAAAGAGTTAGTTCCTTTACTTTGCCATTGGCTTCAATTCCATTTTAAATTCAAACCAACACAATTACAACATCTCCAACATCCCAATATCTCAAATATCAATTCTAACTTCAACCCATATCCAAACTTGAATAGAAATGAGAAATACTTACCACATCTTGAAGATCTTGATGAGAGGATCACAAATCTATACTTATTTCATATTTTTCTTGAACAAATCTCCAATAGATTTAAGAATAATTTAGAAAATGGAAGGAAGGAGAGAACCCTAGCTTCTAACCTATAGAGAGAAGAGAAGGAGAAGGAAAATGAGTAAAAAGAGGATCCCATTCGATTTCATGCCTTCCCTAACACCAAAACACGTTTTTCAACTTGCTGGGCGCTCGAGCGGTCACATATTACCGCCCTAGCGCCGAACTTACTGCCCAAAACTCAAAATTTCAGAACGGGGCGCGCTCGGGCGGTTAAAGATTACCGCTCGGGCGCCACTTTGCGCACAGCCACTTCAAAGATATGCTTCAGAAACGCCTCTTACCTTCGGAATTAGGAAAAGTTCTAAACTACAAAGTTGTAGCCCTATGTCTTTTCTTAAATCTTCCCAAATTTCAGGTCATTTGGAGGTCTGAGTAAAACGTTATGCCCATTCTCCCAACATGTGTCATTGTAGAAACGACGATATGCACGACACACTTCGGGGCGCTTTTGGCTCGTCTTCCCTAATGATTTGAACAAAACTCAAAACTGGAAAGTTATATCCTTATGTCTTATCTTTCTAATGAAAGTGGCCTCACATCAATTGGATCAATATACAAAATATTATTCTAAAAACCACAACTTGTGCCATATTTTTCATACCGTTTCTGCACTTCCATTACCTATTTAGCTCAAATTCTAACTTTGATTCTAATTATCCATTATCTATTCCATTCTATAACATCATTATCATTCATACCATAACGTAAAGACAAGAACCATCACAACTACCTGTCATATTATATCAAAATTCGGGCATTACACTACGGTTCGATCGCTCTACCAAACAGGGACAATTATTGCACCCAACATAAAGCATAAAATATCTCTAATAAAAATCATTAACATAATCTTTAAATCCTTAATCTAATAAGCTAGTGCGGAAACATAAAGGTCCTCGGGTGTGTACTGCTGCACTCGATCGATTCAATCGTCACCGCCTCCAAAAATCATCAAATCCTGCATCACACAAACCTAGTGAGTCTAAAGACTCAACACGTTCTAAACATTGATAACAAATAATATATATACATCCACATGCATTTAAAAATCATATTTTTATTTAAAATAATCGTTTAAACATAAATAAACCATTAAAAATCATCTAAGTATAATTAAATCATAAATAGTAAAATCATTTTAAAATAAATTTAAGCATAAATAAATCCTTTAAAAAATCATTTAAAAATAGCTTTAATCATCATCATGAATCATATATCATAAAATCATTAAAATCATAAAACTTTCAATCATATCATTTTGGGTGAAGTTTGATCATTGAAAGTGACTAGCTTTTATCCTTTGGTCGACTGCAGTCTTAGCTCCACATGGTCCATGGGATTGTGCACTAGACTCCACCGTTGAAATACGATCGTTGGGGTTCTCTCGGGGGCCTTTTCCCATAGACGGGTTCTCTCGAGGGTCTTTTCCCAAACATGGGTTCCCTCTGGGGCCTTTTCCCGTAAATGGGTTCCGTCTAGGGCCTTTTTCCCTCACGTTATCCCCACAAAATCATAAATCATATCTTTTGTCACAGTCAATTTACATCCTTCAAAATATTTTTCCTTTTCTGTTAAAAATCATAAAATAGCATAACTTTCCAAAAATAGCATTTTAAACAGTAAAAATTGCACAGCTTTACCATAAATCATAAAAATACATATTATCATCCAGATCATCATTTTAAATCATATAATATCATTTTACAAGCATTATGATCCTTCGGGACGCTGCCAAGAGTTTACGTATTTTTCTAAGTGTAAAAAGACCGTTTTGCCCTTGGACGTAAAAATTCTCGAATTTATCTTTTTCTCACTTTTAATAACATGTGATTATTCTAAATAATTATAAGAAGCTTAAATATAATTTTCCACAATTTTATGAAGCTTAAACTAGAATTTTCAATTAATTCTTTAATTAACGTTTCGTGAGGCGATAAAATCCCGGATAATTCCAAAACTCCATCTTTTGATCACAAATTTTAAAAATAACATTTTTTAAGATTTATTCTATCCTTCCAAGTCATGAGCCACACTCGTGGACCCATGGATTCAATTTTTTTCTTTAATTTTTGAAATTGACATCTTATCGAACCACCCGAGCCATTTCCCAATTTACTCGAGCCACACCTGAGACACCTTGAGCCAAACTCTAGCCAACCCACCTAGGCACCCTCCTGACCAAGTCCAGCCTAAAGAACATGAACCTAACACGCTCAAACTCAGCTGAAACTTGGCCAGGATCCTACATGTGCTGCACGTGAGTCTCCATGGTGCAAAAGGACTCCTATCTATCTAGGACCCCTTCCAACCGAGCCACCACCGAGCCCACAAGACCCTAACCCTTCTTGGACCACGCCCAGACCCAGCCCAGCCAACAGAACCAAAGCTACGAAGCACCTGAATCATCAAACTGCATGCGCATTCCCTTGCTGTCTCACGGTCGCCACTTCTGCTCGAGCCAGCAGCGAACCACAGCCCCTAGCCCTACCCCTTCCCATGAGCATAGGACCCTGATGAACCTACCCTGAGCCACCCAGCCCCATCAGCGAGCCCCCTGGATCAGAAGACAGCAGCCCCGCAAGAATGCTCTCCCTGGTGCGCGAGTTGCTTCCTCCATGTTTGTTCGAGCCAGCAGCAATCCAAACCACTCCTGCCCCTGCCCCAACCCTAGACCATCTCCCTGGGACCCTGATAGACTACCTAGCCCAGCCCAAACCGAGCCATAGCCCCTGGAATTCTCGGCCACCCCCCTTGCACGCTCGGGAAGAGTCCTTGCTCAAGTGGACTCTTCCCTAGCCACTCCCCTTGAGCACTAGCGATGCTAGGACCCTACCTTACCCTGAACCACATCTAGCCCAGGCCCCAACCCAAGCCCTAGCCAAGCCGTTAGCCCCCATGCAACCCAACGAGCCAACAAAGTCTTGTGCAACCAAAATAATAAAACTCACGGTTTCCTTCTTTTCTGATGCCTATGGTTTCCAGCTAGCTATTCCTACAATTTTTATCACGCTTTGTTCATGTTACCCTCATATTTTTATAGTGTATTGGAAGCGTGTCCGTCGGATTAAATAACGTTTTTCATAATAGCGTAAAATCATCGCGTTTTTGAAAATATACGATCTACCGTAAAAATAATTCAACAATCCTATTTTTCATGCATAAACAATTAAATCATGTATAATATGATTTGTATGATGTTTGAAAGAGTTTAGAAAACGTGCCTTTGCGTTTATAACGCTCGAATTTTCAATCGTCGGCGAGGAAGGACGAACGGGCGACGAAGAACACAAGCTTTCTTCTCCTTCTAATTTTCGAAAAATCTGAGTTGTGTGTGTGGTTGTGTTTTACGGCTGATGGTGATGAATTGTGAGGGTTTGAAGACCTAAGACACTTATTTATAATTTAATTAATAAGATAAATGTGCTTTGGTTTTGGGCTTGCATGCTTAAGGATAATTAGGCCCACTTAATTTAATTAAATTGGGTCCAATAACACTTAATTAATTAAATAATAAAATTTTATAAAATTAGTTTCCATAAAATAATATTTTTGATCTTTTAAAACTCCTTGTTTGCCCAAAACCGGCTTCCCGGGAAAAATCGAGCTCGACTCCTAAAATAATTCGAACTCCAACATTTTTAGAAAAATTAAATCATTTTTAATCATGTAAGGAAGCCTTGCCATTATTTAATTAAAAATAAATATTCTTGTCTTGGTCGTCCCCGGTCTCCTTTCCCCTGCCTATTATCGAATATTCGGGCAAAATCCTTAATTTCATGAAATCATGTCATATTATCATTTAATCATGCGATATAATCATATAATAAAGATCATGCTAGCATTAAAATCAATTAAATAAAACAATTAAACAATTAACTTAATTTTGCATGCATGTGGTTTACGTAGATTTATTTTTCGGACGTTACAATAACTCTCCCAGTTATATGCTTAACACACACTTTAGTAGGTTATCATTCAAAATAAAAGTTGATCAATGTTATTTTGCTAACTATACCAAATAAATGTGGTGGTTGCTTTAGTTATGTCTCACATTTTTGTATCACGCATTCTTATTGCTCAAACATAGATATATAGGCTTGTTCTGATGTTATCTAACCCGATGTGTAACTTTCCATGTTACGTCCACTTTATTGTTACTCTTCTTGTTGGGTAATTGGTTTTCTTATGTCCAAACACGGCAGAAATTTTAAAAAAATTATTTGACATTCAAAAAATACATTTGGACACTCGTATGGTTTAAACAATAAAATCATTCATAAGATGTTAGTAATCATACATTTAGTGAATAAATAACTCGTCACCAACTATTTCGGGGTTAGCAAATATAGCTCTTGTAGTATTTTCTACGAACAATTTTCTTGAAAACCTTTCTTCAATTCTCCTAATCTGGTCCAAGATTGGATTGATTGTTCCTCTTTTAAATTGCACTAGAAATTCAGATGAGACTTTTCGTTAGAGATCAAAATTCGAGAGGTGGCTCAAACCTTTATTTTTCTTAGGGTGGCCGAAATTTGGGGCTTGAGGGGAGGAGAGAATTTTCGAAAAATAAGGCTTGTGGAGGGTAGGGTTTGTGGCCACCTACATTAATATGAATCCTTAACCTAATTACCTTAATTATGGGTTAAGGGTCACTTAATAAAATTAATGGACGTAGTTAATTAATTGGTCTAATCCAACTATTTTAGTTAATTATCAATGTCCAATAAGAACTTTAATTATTTAGCATGTTGTACTTATACTCCTACAAGCTTATTTTACATAGTTCCCATTACATTCAATTTAATATTTTATAAACTCAACATTTGAGTTTAATATTTTAAATTCTCAAAATTTGTAAATTCAACTCCTTGAATTTATTATCTACAAATTTTAATTATCATAAAGGAACTCCTTGAATTTACTATATGAAGGATCGTGTGTGCTAGCACCTTCGAAGATGCTTCAAACAAAATATTCTCTAATGAGCTGCAATAGCTCGTGTTCTAAGAATGTTAACACCGATGAATTAAATCAAGTTTGGTTAAAAACCAAGCGGAAGAAACTCGAAGTGATCCTTCGTGAAGAAGACTGTTAAATTAGAAAACATTTTAACTTATGTAAACTGAATAACTGAAAAGCAAGGGGATCAGTTGTCGCATATATCAGTTCAGTTATGGCAAGAACTGAACCGACGGATGCTCTAATGGATCAAGTCAGTTTGAAAACATCAGTTAATCAGTTAAATACATAAGATATGTTTATGGATGTTCGGAGACTTCAACTGCTCCTACGTCACCCCTTCTACCACCTCGGGTAGGATCCATTAAAAGACTTTGATTTGTACAACTAATTGTACAAACCCACCCAGCTTAGGACTTACCCACTGCCTAACTGAACTCCTAGTCTAGACTAAAGGCAGCACCTTCCAGCCAACACTTCTTTAACGTCTATGTGTCAAAGACTACATACACAAGTTTAAACTCTTTGTGCAAGACTGTATTTGAGTGGTGGTGAGAGTGTATGTGTGTGAGAACTGAACAATGATTCAGTTCTCACACACTGAGAGAAATGAGCTTCTAAACTAAGCTGATAGCACGTTGAAGTGTCCCTCTGGGCTAATTTTCTTCTTGAAAGCTGATAAGCATTTAGCGTGCCCTTTCTTTTCTAGGGTTGTGTTGGTCTCTCTCTCTGTTTCTTCTTCACTGATCTCCTCTTTATATAGGTGCGAAACTGATCGTACAGTGAGACTCATTTATTGTATTTGTTGCATCTTGAATTCGTTTCTTTGACTCTTTGTCTCGACTTTTCGACTGCCTTTCTGAAACGTTTGTCTTTAATGCTCTGATGCAAAGTCCATTATTGTCCTTTGACTGGACAAATACTATTTACCTTTGTGTATAGCTGGAATCCACTGAATGAGTTTGTCTTCATCTACAAGTGAAAGATTCTTAACTGACGCTCTAAACTAGTCAGCCGAACTGATCTTCTGTTGGACTGGTGAAATCAGTTGACTCGTCAGTTGGACTGATTTCACTCTTGTTCAGTTGAACTGATCAGATGGGCTTATTCATCAGTTGAACACTCCTTCGGCTGGCCATGCTTCTGAGGTTCTCCTGCTGAACCACTTATCAACTGGACGATTAGCTGAACTGCTCAATTGACATATCAGTTCGCCTGATTCAGTTTGTGCGAACAATTGGATCTTCAGTTTGCGATTTAGATTCCTCAAAACTGATCCAAGCTTCTGCACACTTAAGGTAAATCATTAGTAAAACAAAATAACAAGTTTTGTTAACATCAAAATTAAGATTGCAAATTTGAAAAGTTCCAACAATCTTCCCCTTTTTGATGATCACAAAACTTGAGTAGTAAAAGAACAATATATTCAGTTCAAGGGTTAGTCCATTTAAACATCGTTAAAAGCTCCCCCTCAAGAACTGAATTAATGACGATTTTGAAAGACAATTTAAGGATTGAGAGTAAAAGAAAAACTCCCCCTCAAACGCTGAATTGAAAACCTCTTTGAAGAACATGGTTAAGAGAACACCTTCAGTTGAAGAAAAGAAGTCTCCTCCTTAACAACTGAATTTTAAAAACTGATTGAAAAACATTTTTTCAGTTTGAGGGTAAAGACAAGCTCCCCCTCAGAAACTGAATAAAAGCTCGTATTTGAAAAGTACTTATCTAATCATTCATTTAGAGGTTATAATGATTCAAGCAACGTAGACAAGAGATCTGGAATTCAGTCACAACGAAACACAACTGGATAAACATGATGTTTATTTAAATAAATTTTCTTGTATTTACATTTGAGTACATACATCAGTTGAAATAAAAAATGCTACAACAATAACATATTTTAAACAACATCAGATATTAGTCGGTTTATGTGACAGAACTAGATATACCATCAACTGGTTTCCTTGACTGCTTGAAATGCTGCATCGGTCGTGAGTTCAATTTGCTAGAGAAACGAGTTAATTTTCCTTGAACTTGATCTCAGTTCTTACCCAACTGGTCGAGCAGACTCTAACTAGGCTAGGCTCAAGTGGAATTCAGCTGGTGATAAAATCGACAAACATTCCAACATGGATGAGTTTCGTCTGAAGAACAGCTGACCTGGTAGGCTTGCAACTGAAATCTTGTTCATCGAACAATTTAGCCGTGCATCTTGATAGATGAAGCTCAGGGCCCTGCAAGCTGATTAAAGCCCCAAAGCTAGGAGTCGAGAAAAGTGGCGACAACATGAGTTGCTGAAACAATCCTTTCAACCCTTCACAATGAGTGATAGATAAACATTTTCAAATAATTTTGAAAATAGTATGAAATACTTTTAAATAGCTTTTAACACTATTTTAAAGTAACAAATCTTAAAACACATTTTTCTTCAAATGTTCTTCTTAGAACAACCCGCTTTAATACCAATTGAAGGATCGTGTGTGCTAGCACCTTCGAAGATGCTTCAAACACAATATTCTCCAATGAGCTGCAATAGCTCGTGTTCTAAGAATGTTAACACCGATGAATTAAATCGAGTTTGGTTAAAACCAAGCGGAAGAAACTCGAAGTGATCCTTCGTGAAGAAGACTGTTAAATTAGAAAATATTTTAACTTATGTAAACTGAATAACTGAAAAGCAGGGGATCAGTTGTCCCATATATCAGTTCAGTTATGGCAAGAACTGAACCGACGGATGCTCTAACTGATCAAGTCAGTTTGAAAACATCAGTTAATCAGTTAAATACACAAGATATGTTTATGGATGTTCGGAGACTTCAATTGCTCCTACGTCACCCCTTCTACCACCTCGGGTAGAATCCACTAGAAGACTTTGATTTATACAATTACTTGTACAAACCCACCCAGCTTAGGACTTACCCACTGTCTAACTGAACTCCTAGTTTAGACTGAAGGTAGCACCTTCCAGCCAACACTTCTTTAACTTCTATGTGTGAAAGACTACATACACAAGTTTAACATCTTTGTGCAAGACTGTATTTGACTGGTGGTGAGAGTGTATGTGTGTGAGAACTGAACAAGGATGTTCCCACATACTGGGGGAAATGAGCTTCGAAACTAAGCTGATAACATGTTGAAGTGTCCCTCTGGGTTGATTTGCTTCTTAAAAGCTGGTAAGCATTTAGCGTGCCCTTTCTTTTCTAGGGTTGTGTTGGTCTCTCTCTCTGTTTCTTCTTCACTGATCTCCTCTTTATATAGGCATGAAACTGATCGTACAATGAGACTCATTTATTGTATTTGTTGCATCTTAAATTTGTTTCTTGGACTCTGTGTCTCGACTTTTCGACTGCCCTTCTTAAACGTTTGTCTTTAATGCTCTGATGCATAGGACATTATTGTCCTTTGACTGGACAAATACTATGTACTTTTGTGATATCTGGAATCCACTGAACGAGTTTGTCTTCATCTACAACTGAAAGATTCTTAACCGACGCTACGAACTAGTAAGCTGAACTGATCTTCAGTTGGGCTGGTAAAATCAGTTGACTCGTCAGTTGGACTGATTTCACTCTTGTTCAATTGAACTGATCAGGTAGGCTTCTTCATCAGTTGAACACTCTTTTGGTTGGCCAGGCTTCTGAGGTTCTCCTGCTAAACCACTTATCAACTAGACGATTAGCTGAACTGCTCAATAGACATATCAGTTCGCCTGATTCAGTTTGTGCGAACAGTTGTGTCTTCAGTTTACGATTTAGATTCCTCAAAACTGATACAAGCTTCTGAACGCTTAAGGTAAATCATTAGTAAAACAAAATAACAAGTTTTGTTAGCATCAAAATTAAGATTGCGAATTTGAAAAATTCCAACAATATCTCGTAATTTAAATAAATTCAACTTCTTGAATTTATTCTCTCAACGGAAATAAATTATCCAGTGTTTGTGTGACCCTCAATGGTTCAGGGATACAGCTAGTCATGGGTTCACAACTCATTATGATTCAGAACATTTTCCTTTATTCAAACTTACTCTAATTTGTCTCATTCCATGTACCAATATTTGATAATGAGAATGTCATAAATCATTTTCTGATTAAATCCATCGAATTATAGTAAGAGCATCTAATAGCATCATCCTATGATTCCTTAGGTATCACTGATAATACCTGCAAGAACCAATCGCTTATGATTAACGTACAGTGCGGTCCTTTCATCTGATATTCCCGATCGAATCTGCAATCATTAGTTCATCGAGAGTTGCATATTAGATTAGATAGCTATGTGATACAATCATGAAATATTCATAGTGTCATCGCATGCAAAACTAGAGAACCCTTGTCTCTAATGTACATCTTACACTTTGGCTAGAGATTTCATGCACTACTATTTCGTTAAATCACAGAGGATATCAACACCCGTAGCTGAGCAGTGAATCTCATACTGCAATGCACTGCTCCTACACATGACGCAATTGCACTCAACCTTGCCACCTTGTGACCATCGCAGAGTCGGTAAACGAGTCAAAGCACAATCCTAGTATGTAGAGCTTCAGTGTTGTCCCGGGTCGTAAGGACTAATGATATACAATCACAACCATTGACTTTTCTTCTTGATGAATGATAACCACTTAAAAAGTCCGAGGGAGGGTTGTTCGGTACAATCATCATATGATTACACATCTGCATTATTGGACATCTCTGTGCTCTTACCATGAAACACGATACACAACATTACAGATGTTAGTCTCAAGCTCAAGCGGTCTCTATTCTTGTTTTTAGGCGACTGAACCGACTATGAACAAATTTAGAATATACAGTGTTTACAAATGAGTTTCAAGATCGAAATACGAGTCATTTGTATTAATGTATAATCAAGAACTTTATCTATGTCAATTGCATTAGTATAAAAATAAAGTAAAACAAGACCATGAAACGTAAATTATATTGAAACAAAGATTGTTAATTACAACTGATTCGATAAATTTCTTAGCCAACCGTTAGATTATAGAGCATCTACTCTGACACTTCTTGTGTAATATGTCTTACAAGTAGACGAGACTCTGACCCTGACTATTAGACTAAATTCTGAGCGATCATTTAAGGCTTGTGAAAGGCTGTTGTTTTTGATTATATTATTGGCAAGGTTTAGGGAGTTGTTTTGCTTTACTTGTTCGTAGTTCTTGTAATAATTTTTTTGCTTTTTTCTAACTCTCCATGTTATGATGTCAGTTTCAAGTTTACCTTTGAATTTGAGTGGGCTTTTCACTATGGAGATAACGTTCGATGGAGTTGAAGGTTTCTTGATCTTAATTAATCAAGGAGCTGAGGCTGTAAGTTGAAATATGCTCTTTCCAAGGCTTGATGCATAATAGAGCTTCCTTGAGTTGTTTTGAAGGCTTCCTGCATTTTTACTTTTGTATCAGTTTAATATTCCCATATCCTTAGCTACTGATATCGTAACAACTTACTGGCTATTAATTTAAGGCACCAGAAAATTTACTCTGCTGAGGAATTTCATAATCATTTGCTATTTTTATGATGATGGTGAATATACTTGTTACTCATGGAAATTTCATTTGTTTTACACATAGAGTATTTGAGTCATCTTTTGTTGTCAGAAGGTCTATTGTTAAGGAACGTTTTTCAAAGAAATACAGGGATCCATCTCTGGACTTGAGACTCACTCTCAAACGCTTGAATGCGGCGAATGCTTATAAACAGAGGTATTGAAGATTTTTGTTGTTCACTTGACTCTCTGAAAATGCCAAAGCAGGAAGCTAGGTTTCATGACAAAAGATAAAAAGCTATAGGTTTCGAACCTAGTGCTCTATGCAGTTGATCCAATGTTGAACGCTATAACATTTGGGTTTTCCGAGGGACCCTCCGTGAAAGACATAATGCTTGACTTTGGGTGAGGCTGAAACGTCTGCCCTTTTTATTGCTTTAAAAGTATTAGAAATATTTTTTTTAAACACTCAATTTTCGGTCATATACATATCCCACATGAAAATATTTTTATAAAATATTTTACCCCTTAAATAAAACATCAACCAACTAGTATTATAAAAATCAAGTGAAATAGTCATAAAAATGAAATCGTCGCATGTTTTGCCAAACTCAAAAAGCAATAAATTTGAAAAGTATAGCACATACTAAACCTCTCAAAAATCTCTCAAAAGCATAAATAAATAGTTTTAAAATCTTTAACGTAAATCATGAATCATAAATCGTAAATACGGAAGAAGTAGAAGCGCTGGTCCTCGGGTTGTGTGCACTGACAGTCCAGCAAAATCACCCATCAAGTCCTCCCTCAAACTCACCTGCATCCATCACACCTAGTGAGTTTAAAGACTCAACACACCATAATCTTTATAAAAAATAATACGTATAAAATCACATGCAACAGTGAAAATACTTTTACGTAAAAATAACATTTTCATGACATGCATAAATAAACCTCAACTTATTCCTTTTTCCTTGACATAACATAAAACATTTTATCTTGATCATAAACATTTTTCTTTTCCTTTTCCTTTGTTGAATTTAGATCGTTAATTGTGACTTTCCTTAAACCTCAAAAATCGATGGAATGTAACCACAACACTGGGCGGCGGGGGACACCAGCAACACTCTCACCGGTCAACTGAGCCCTGGCCTATCCTCTTTCGAATAGATTACGATCGTCGGGGCTCCCTTTGGGGCCTTTTCCCATAAATGGGCTCCCTCTGGGGCCTTTTCCCTCACGATATTCTCATTCTTACCTCAACCTCATATCCTCATATTCGTAATAATGGAAATACGATCGTCGGGCTCCCACTGGATCGTCTCCCTCACAATATCTCCAACATTATCGAATTAGTCACAATTACTTCACTTCCTTCAACGTTATACATTCTCATCACTTTATAAAATCATGCATAACATAACATTTTTGTTTTTGAAACCAAGCATGCAACATGTCTTTTAAATGTCTTCCTTAAATCATAAAAATCCCATAGACATTTAAAAATCATAATTTAATCATTAACATTTCATAAACATTTGAACATAATCATAATATCATAAAAACAGCATTTAGAGCACTGCCATGACGTTTACTAATTTTTAGGTGTAAAAAAACCGTTTTACCCCTGAACGTAAAATTCCTCGATTATGACTTTTTCTTGAATTCATTGACTCTAACATGTCCCAAATAATTATTTAAACCTAAATTAATTTTCCCATAATTTTATTAGCTTAAACATTAAACTTTTCATTTATCTTTTTTTAATTGTTTTGACGGTGTTTTAATCCCGAAAAATCCCAAACTTTAATATAAAATTCCTAAATCCAAAATTTAGTCTTTTTATATTATTTTAGCCCTTATGAACCACGACTCGACCCCCGTGAGCCGTTTTTCAATTTATTTTAGTTTAGAAATCCTATTATGACACATAAACTTCGACCCCGAGCCATCTTTCGATTTTCTCGAGTCACCCCCAAACCATGTTGATCCAAAACCTGACCAACACACTAGAGTACCCCACTGAACCGTTAGATCACTTAGAAACCATTCCAAACCCAAAAACGTGAACCCCAAACCAACCTATGAAGTGGACGAGAGTTGCACTTTGTGTGGACTCTAGCTTTGCGCACCTAGGGACCTAGCAGTCAACCCAGCACCCGAACCAACCCCTAGTGCACCTCATAGGAACCTAATGAGTCACCCTAGCCCAGCCCATGAGCCCTGGACCGAGCCTTCACTCCCCTACAAGCCGCGCAACTTCCTGCGCAAACCTGCGCAACTTCTTAGGTACCCGAGTCCTAGCTTGGCTAGGACTCCCCCCTCAACTCAACCAGACCCTAGGCCAGCCCTGAACCAAAGCCAAGGCCAGCCCTCCCCTTAGAACATGAAAGCCGAACCCCAAAGCTTCATGACAGGAAAAAAAATAACGATTTCTGTGCGTGGCTTGTGGTGCAGCGTTCGTGTGAGTTAGAACCTTTTAAAATCATGTATAAACATCACTTGTTTACCACCTAAGATCATGGCAGCCTCTTTACAATATAAAACATGAATTTAAATCATAGAATCATGAGTTTACCTCTTGTGCATGCCATAAATCCGAAAATACAGAAAAATAAGTTCATGTTCTTCATGCAGAAAATATTTGAAACAATATTATGATATGATGGATGAGAAAAGGAAATTTATGGCGTGCCTTTGCGTTTTATACGCACGAATTAACGTTGACGATGAAGAACGGGCAAGAACCTTGGCTTTGAATCCCCTTGAGCCTCTCGAAAACCCTTCTACTTTGTGGTGTGCAGTGTGTATCGTGTAAAGTGGGGGTGGTGGGGAGTGTTTCAGAATTTCTTGTGTGTGCGGCCGTGAGTTGTGTTGCAAGTGTAGGGTTTTTAACATTTTAAATACTAATTAATTTACTAACTAGGCTTAGGCCTATTAAGCCAATCAAATTAGGTCCATTAGTCTTAATTAGGATTTAATTAAATCATAAAAATAGTTTTGATAAAATAAGTTTGTGAATTTAATAGCCGGGTTACTAAAAAGTTCGCATTTTTGTTGAAAAACCAACACCGATAAAATTTACGTCCCGGAGTATAAAATCACCTCAAAAACCCCATAATTTCATAAAATATGAAAAAGCAACACTCATATATTAAATAATTAAAAAAATTATTTCATAAAAATATTTTACGTTTTTCAGCCCTCGGTCCCCGTTCCTCGATCGTCACTTGAATAATCCTTAAAAATATATTTTTATGCATGATGATAATAAAATCCTAATCAACATATAAGCATGTATGTCACATAATCAATTAGTAATTAAATCAATTAATTCGTCATTCTTCATATTTCCTAGATTTGTATGCAGTTGGATTATGCCTTTTTAATTTTGGACTTTACAATTCCTCCCCCCCTTAAATAAAATTTCGTCATCGAAATTAGAGCTTACCGGTTTCCCAAGTAGCTTCCTCCGAGTGATTTCGTCATCGGTTTCCCAAGTAGCTTCCTCCTCCGAGTGATTCGGCCACTTGACCTTGACCATTGAAATGACTTTGTTCCGCAATATTCTTTCTTGCCTTGCTAAGATCTGGACAGGTCTTTCTTCATATGCCATATTTGGAGTTAATTGAAGTGGTTCATAATTAAGCATATGTGACGGGTTCGACATGTACTTCCACAGCATTGAAACATGGAACACATTGTGAACTCCCGAAAGCGTCGGTGGCAATGTCACTCGATAAGCTAGTGTCCCAATCCTCTTCAATATCTCAAACGGACCAATAAATCTTGGACTAAGTTTGCCTTTCTTGCCAAAACGCATAACACCCTTCATAGGTGCTATTTTCACAAATACATGGTCGCCCACTGCAAACTCTAAGTCCCTTCGTCTTTTGTCCGCATAACTCTTTTGTCGGCTTTGTGCAGTCTTCATTCTCTCACGAATTTTGACTACAAGCTCGGCAGTCTCCTCAATCATATTCGGACCAATATCTCTTCTTTCCCCAACCTTGTCCCAATGAATAGGAGATCTACATTTCCTTCCATAAAGTTCCTCGAAAGGAGCCATCCCGATAGATGATTTGAAACTATTGTTGTAGGTGAACTCCACTAGAGGTAATTTTGGTTTCCAACTGTCTTGGAAATCGATAACCCATGCTCGCAGTAGATCTTCCAAAATTTGAATAACTCTTTTTGACTGACCATCAGTTTGAGGATGGAATGCTGTACTAAATAACAATTTGGTCCCCATCGCTGCATGCAGACTCTTCCAAAAATGATGACGTAAATCTAGGATCTTGGTCAGAAACAATAGACACTGGAATACCATGCAGACGAACTATCTCCTGAATATATAACTCTGCATACTGAATCATGGTGAATGTCGTCTTAATAGGTAGGAAATGTGCTGATTTTGTAAGACGATCCACTATCACCCAAATGGCATTTAATCCCTTAACAGTCTTTGGCAATCCCACTACAAAGTCCATAGTGATATTTTCCCATTTCCACTCGGGAATAAGGAGTGGCTTCAATTTCCCCGCTGGTCTTTGATGCTCTGCTTTAACTTGCTGACAAGTCAAACACTCGGATACAAATCTCAATATGTCCCTCTTCATGCCTGGCCACCAATATAACAACTGCAAATCTTTGTACATCTTCGTAATTCCCGGATGAATGGAGTACAGTGTGTCATGGGCTTCCTTCATAATATGATCTCTCAAAGAATTGTCACTAGGAACCCATAGACGATCTCGATAACGAACTAAACCATCCACCACTGAATATAAATTCCGGCCCTTGGCTTCATTTCTAGCTCTCCACTTTTGCAACTGCTCATCAGTGGACTGTCCATCACGAATTCTATCTTTCAAAGTCGACTGTACTGATAGTGTGGCAAGATTAGGGGCCTCGCCCCTAGCATACACTGTAAGCTCAAACCGCTTTATCTCGTACTGCAACGGTCTTTGGAGTGATAGATGAGTGATAAATGCTGCTTTTCTGCTCAACGCGTCTGCAACTACATTAGCTTTTCCCGGATGGTAGCTAATGTCACAATCATAATCCTTTACTAATTCAAGCCATCTGTGCTGTCTCATATTCAACTCCTTTTGGGTGAAGAAGTATTTCAAACTTTTATGGTCGGTGAATATTTTGCACTTCTCCCCATAAAGGTAGTGTCTCAAAATTTTTAGTGCAAATACTACTGCTGTAAGCTCAAGATCATGAGTAATGTAGTTCTTTTCGTGAATTTTCAGCTATCTTGACGCATAGGCGATAACTCGGTCGTTTTGCATCAGAACTGCGCCCAAACCAAGTTTAGAAGCGTCGGTATAAATAACATACTCCCCTTGCCCCGATGGCATAGATAACACTGGTGCTGATATCAAGGCTTGCTTCAACTTGTCAAAACTGTCTTGGCACTTGGGTCCCAAAATAAACTTAGCATTTTTCTTTGTCAAGGCGGTCATGGGTACCGCTATAGATGAAAACCATTGAATAAACTTGCGATAATAGCCAGCTAGTCACAAGAAACTACGAATCTCGGTAACACTTTTCGGTACTGGCCACTCTTTCACTGCCTCAATCATACTTGGATCAACTTCCAATCCACTACTAGAAATTATGTGCCCTAAGAATGCCACTCTGTCAAGCCAGAACTCCCACTTGCTGAATTTAGCATAAAGCTTCCTATCTTGAAGAACTTGCAGTGTTGTCCTCAAATGACGACTATGCTCCTCTCTGCTCTTGGAATAAATCAATATATCATCAATAAAGACTATAACAAACTGAACTAAATACGGCTGAAATACGCGATTCATGAGATCCATGAAGATCGCTGGCACTTTGGTCAACCCGAATGGCATGACCATAAACTCATAGTGCCCATATCTCGTGCGAAATGCTGTCTTATGGACATATGACTCTTTCACTTTCAATTGATGGTATCCAGATTGCAGATCAATCTTAGAAAATATCGATGCTCCTTGCAACTGATCAAATAAATTTTCAATTCTTGGCAGTGGATACTTTTTTTTGATAGTGACCCTATTAAGCTCTCGATAATCGATGCAAAGACGCATACTACCATCTTTCTTTTTCACAAATAATACCGGTGCGCCCTATGGAGAATAACTAGGGCGAATAAAACCCTTGTCTAACAATTCTTGGATTTGATCTTTTAGTTCTTTCATTTCAGCCGGTGCTAGACGATAAGGTGCTTTTGATATAGGAACTGTGCCCGGCATTAGATCAATAGAGAATTCCACTTCACGATCTGGTGGAATGCCAGAAACGTCCTCGGGAAAGACGCTAGGAAAATATCTGACAATATAAACATCTTCTATCTTCTGACTGATAGATGCATGTGCAGTAGTGACACATGCTAGATAAGATTGGCATCCACGCTTAATAAGCTTCCTCGCACATAGAAAAGAGATAATTTGCGGCATTTGTTTGTTTCTCCCCGCCTCAAAGACAAAAGATTTACAACTAGGCGGTCGAATAAACACTGTTCGCTGACGAAAATCAATCGAAGCTCCATTCGCTGATAACCAATTCATGCCGAGTATAATATCGAATTCGGGCATAGGAAGCACAATAAGATCTGCCCGCACAACATCCTTGAATAAACGAAGCTCCAGATTCTTGACAATCTTAGACGTGAGCATTTGATCACCGGATGTAATAGAAACTTTGAAACCCAAACCCATATCTTGAGGAGTAATATTCAGTCTTTTGATGAAGGTTTCAGATATGAAAGAATGTGTAGCTCCTGAATCTTGCAATGCATAGGTAGCTACACCTAGAATGATGATCCTCCCTGCTGCGAAAAATGTCTTTTAAATCTTTTCATATTGATGCTTAAAGATTTACTATCACTAATTCCCAAAGTTATATGAAGATTACGCGTTGAACTTAAGCATTTCTTGAAAAAATTACATTTTAGTCCTCCAATTTTTCGAAATTTACATTCTAGTCCCCAAATTTTTGGATAATTTCAATTTGGCCCTTATATTTTCGAAAATTTTCATTTTAGTCCTTTAAAATTTTGAAAGTTACATCATGGTCCTTAAGAATTTGGCAATTGCATTAAAGCCCCTTATCTTTTGGTTAATTGCACTATGGTCCCTTAGTTATCGAAAATTACTTTTTAGCCCGCAAATTCTCGAAAGTTGCACATTAGACCCCAAAATTTTCGAAACATTTTGAAATCCCTTAGTTATGATTTTCTTTAAATTTTGGCCCTCAAACCTTTTATTTGGAATCGAATCATCCTTTACATAAAATAAGGCACAAAATTAACATAATTTTCTATGGTTTCTAAAATCATAACTTAGATCCAACTAAGTAGAACATGCAACCTAATTTCCACTAGGTTAAATCTTGATCTCAATTCAATTCTAATAACCAATTTAACATTTTATGCAATAATAAGCAATATAAAAATGTTAAATGACTAGGTTACCCGTAATGAGTGTAGTATCTGCCTCTTCCTCGGCTTCTTTAGCATTCATAACATAAGCTCGTGCCGTATTAGCTGCTTTTCTCTTTGGGCAATCGGTAGCTTTGTGTCCAGCCTCCTTGCAATAGAAACATGTAAATGATCCCCATTCACATTTGCCAAGATATAGACGGTTGCACTCCTTGCATGGTTTCCTCTCAGCAGGCTTTGGTGCTCCAGGATTTTGTGGCTTTGGTGATGCTGGCTTCTTGACTGGACCTTGGGGCTTTTGAGGCCCTTGAGGTCTAGGAGGACTCGTATATGGCTTTTTATTCGGCTGATTATTATTCTGAAAGTGCTGCCTTTTGCGCTGAATCTCAATATAAATGTCCCTCAAAGACTACTCAGACTGGAAAGCATAAGCAGTAGCAGTAGCATAATCCAATGGACGCATCATCATAACATTGTTTCGAAGGGTAGGTCGTAAGCCATCCATGAAATGTCTAAGCTTCTGTGAGAACCCAGAATTTTTCCGATCCGAAGCAAATCATGTAAGAAATTTGAACTTGAAATTTAACTCAAACTAAGCTTAACAACTTTCATTTTAACTATAGAACTTAAATATGAACTTATATTTCATCAAATTTAACTCGAGGAAGTAACTTCAAAGCTCGGGGATTAGTTCAACTGGAGGCCGAGCTGCAAATAACCGCATCAATCGAAGTATTGTCACGGGAGGAGTAAAACCCCAGCTCAATAACTCCATCCTTCAGCTCGAAGAAGCTCAACTAAGCTTGTCCTAACAAGACCAAAAAGGGAGCTAGAAGATGAGCCAAAGAAATGGGAAAAATTTATTATGCAAAAAGCCACCTTTGAGATAATTAAGGAAGGAGCTAAAGGAAGAGCTAAAGGATAGGACAAACTTAATATGCAAGAGATGACCTTTGAGGAGCTAAGGGAGAAGCTGAGAGACCAGGACGCATTAATGATGCAGGAAAAGACCTTTGGTGCTTGGATTACCTTTGACCATCTTTATGAGCACATTTAACTCCATTCTTAGAGGCCAAGAATTCGGCCATGAAGGAGATGAGGAGGCCAAAAATTTTCCTATAAATAGGTACTCAAAGATGATAGAAGAACACATTCAAAAATCCTTAAAAATTCGGCTCCCTTTCCCCCACCATAAAACCTCTCGGCCAAGTCAACAAGAAGGAAGTGCTGCTCGTGAGGTTCAAGTGCTAAAGATCGGTGTCGAAGTGCTGCTGAATTAAAGACGTCATCTGTAAAAGTTACGTCGAAGTGCTGCCAAATTTTCGGAAGGAAACTTTGTGCCAAGATCTGCAACGTTCGAACCTACATTCAAATTACAGTAAGTGGGCTTTTGTTAAATATTTTGTTGTATTTTTAAACTTTGATATACATAATGAGACATGCACTGTTGGTGTGTCCCTTTTTTCGAAAATATTAGTATGTTCTGTTTAAAATTTCGATCGATTATGTGTTCTCTTCTATGCTTCGATATCTTTGGTTCCTCTGTGTCTGTATGAAAACTCTGAAATCCGAAACTCTGAAAAGTTCTGTCTGTTACTTCTGAATTATGTTACACTGTTACGATTCGAATTTGAAATGAGACGAGAATTGTAGTTCTGTTCTGGCCCCCATTGGTGGGTATAAAATCATGTTCTGTTCTGACCCCCATTGGTGGGTATAAAACCATGTTTTGGCCTCACCCCTTAGAGGACTAACATATTGGGGACAATTTGACCATGAAAATAAGATGAGTAACAGTGTTGTGTCCGTTTGATTTGATCTGTTTCTGAATTTCTCTGAATCCTCTGATAAATTATGTCATTTATTCGATTCGCTTCTGTCATGATAAGTTAAGAATATTAAGTTTTGAAAGTTTGTTAAAAAGACGTTTTAAGAAAACTAAGTTCTATATGTATCTTTGGAATTGATCGACCCCCACTTGCTGAGTGTTTTCAAAAACACTCACCCCTTACAAATTTCAGATAAAAGTGAAGAGCAAGTAAGTGAAGAAGAGCAAGAAGTGTTCTGGGGATGGTGATCAGATTTCGAGATATGAAAAATCGAGAATTGTACTCCTTTTCTTTTGATTAAGCTTCTGTAAACTCTGATATAAAAGCTTATTCTTTTGTCATTGTAAGACAATATTCTATTTATGAAAAAGACTGGTTTGATTTGATACGAGGCTTTATTGTTTTCAATATAATTGTTAAACAATGCCGGATGTCACCGACGCTTCGAACATGGGATGTGACATTTAAGTGTATCAGAGCCGCCATGTTCATAATCCCGCTGGGATTTTGACAGACAAAATTTGACGAATTTGGCAAAAGCCTAGTGCAATCCTATGTAAATCCAACATTCATCCTTTCCGAAAATTTTCCTTGAGAAATTCAAAAATCTAGCCCTTCAATCGTTCCGAAAATCCTTAGCATCGAAAACTTTCCACGACAACTTTGTTTCTATTTTTGTGCCTCTCTATCCTTTATACGATTCTGATGCTTTACTTCCATTTTTATCCTAGGAAATGGCTGCTCCACGTACTCGCGCTCAAGCTGCTCTTCGTATGTGTCAGCTTACCATAGATAAACAAGCTAGGGAGATTGCGACTCTGAAGGCACAACTGGCTAGGGAGAATTTGGAAAAACAGGAGCTTAGTGAGATTAGGCACATACTGGAGACCGACGTGCAGCGACTTACTCATCATTTGGACTTGGCTGAGAGCCAACTTCTACATATACCGACTGATTCAGCTCGCATCGCGCGATTAGCTTCACTCAACAGGGAGTTACTGGAGAGAGTAGAGATAGAACAAGGACGTGCTACGTAGGCCCGTAAACGTCAAGAGGAGTTCAACGCCAAACAGGACCGGTACATTTCGAAGCTTCACGGCACTATGGACAGACTTCAAGAGCAGAACAACTACCTACATTTAGTGATAGAGAACATGGAGGAAGAGGAGATAGCACCGATGGAAGTGGCCGGAGACGACAATGCCAGTGACAGCGACGGCGGAGAAATGTTCGATTAGATTAGCATTATAATAAAGTGTCTGGATTGTAGTAAACTTGTGACTGAAAAAATATTATGTGTGCCAAATTATTTTGAAACTTGCTATTATCTTTCTATTGCATATTTAAAATTTGATGAGTATCTTATTTATAAAAATGTTTTTATCTTATAGGAAGCCAACATGGACTTTCAAAGCATTATAAATGAACTGCAGAAAAAACTTCAGGAAAAGGAGTCAGAAATTAAAACACTAAAAGAAAAAAATGAAAAACTCGAAAGAGATAACTACCAGTTGGATGGGAATAATGTATGTATGATGGAGGATCTTCGTGAGGCCAGAGTGGAAGATAAGAAACTACGTGAAGACGTTAGACATTTTGCTGCTTATCATCTAGAGTCGTAGCGTCAACACGAGATCACCAAGCAAGAGTTGAAGAAAGCGCAAGATAGAATTTTTACGGTCGAAATCCGGGGTAATAGTCTCCTTAAAACGCAGCGCCGTCTTGAAGAACGAATCGGGGAGCAAGAAATCGATGAAAAAGTAAGCCAATCAACAATACAAGAACTACAGGATCAAGTAAACAACCTTGATCATCACAACACACAACTGCAGAATTACATTGAGCACCTACAAAATGAAATGGTCAACATGGAAGAACTCATGGGACAACTAGAAGAAAACCCGATGGAAGAAGAAGTTACCGAGGCCGTAGGAGATGGAGAAGTTATAAACGAGTAGAGAGAGGACTCTAGATTAGGCATTGGTTGTATTCAGAATTATCTAATTAATCATTTGTTTTGAAACTTTTGATTGTATGAATTTCAAAATTTAATGAAATTATTTTGATTTTACATTATGGTGAATAAATTAATAAAATACATGTTTATAGGATATGGCAGGCAGACCACCCCGAAATAACCGTAACCCTCGTGGCGCCAACCAAGATGAAAACCCACCACCACCTCCGAGAGTAAATCTCAGTCAAGAAGATATGATGGCGATAGCTACTATCGTAGCAGCAACGTTGCAAGGATTCGTGAACCCATTGGCTAACGCTATTCAACCACCTCAAGAACCACAACCGCATGGGATACCATTATGAATCCCTCCGAAGAAATCGAGTTCCAACTTTCGATGGGAACCCAGACCCAGAAGTCAGCCACAACTGGCTCAAAAATGTCGAATCGCAATTACACCTACTTGAAGTGCCTGAAGAATTGAGAGCAGAGGTTGTAACACCGTTTCTGGAGGACAGAGCACGAAAATGGTGGGAAACCGTGTCACCATCTCTAGCTGAAGTGGAAGATATCACATGGCAGATTTTTAAGAGAGAGTTTCTGAAACAATACTACCCAGCCAAATTTCATCTGCAGAAGCTGAATGAATTTGAAAATTTCAGGCAGACACCGGATATGACAGTACTGGAATATACCTCAAGGTTTAATGATCTGGGAACTTACGTCCCAACAATTATGTCTGATGAAACCTTGAAGATGCATCGTTTTAAGAGAGGACTGAACAGCCGGATTCAATCGGCTTTGGCGGTGTTCAAACCAAACAACTTTGCTGATTTGATGAGCGCGGCAATGAGCGCGGAAACAGATATTAAGCGCCGTGAAGATGAGAACAGGAATAAGAGACCCTTGGTCAACCAAACTACTCAAAATGGTCCCAAATTTAAGAAGCCGAATAATTCAAGTGGACCTCCAAGAGGAAATTTTAACAGTGTAGGCAACGCCGAAGGAAAGTGTTGCGATACATGTCGACAGAAGCATGTTGGAGAATGTTATCGGAAGACAAGCGCTTGTTTTAAGTGCGGAAAGGTGGGTCATAGAATTAAAGACTGTCTAGACAACAAGGACAAAGGGTCGGGGTTCAGTAAACAACATGAAAACAAGACTAATGCTCGGGTTTATGCAATAACCCAAGAGGAAGCTGATAACACCAACGAAGTGGTGGCAGGTACCATCTTACTCAATAAAATGCCTGCATATGCTTTGTTTGATTGTGGTGCCACACATTCATTTGTGTCTAGAAGATTTGATAAGAAGCTTAAACTTGAGCATGATATACTTAGTGAACCGTTAAGAGTAGCAACACCTGCCAGTAAAATAATTGAAACCCGCAAAGTGTATCGAAATTGTCAAATTTGCAACAGTAAATAGGATTTTGAAGTAGAACTAATCCAACTCAACATGATTGAGTTTGACGTCATTATTGGAATGGACTGGTTAGCTAAAAACCACGCCATAGTAGATTGCCAAAGGAAAGACATCAGACTTCATACTCCAACTATGGAGGAAGTCATATACTACGGGAAATCCAAAAAACGAAAATCTCTACTATCTGCCTCACAAGCCTGAAAGGCCATAAAAGGAGGTGAAGAGATTTATCTGGCGGTAATCAATGAAGTCAAAGAGGAAAAAACCCCAAAGTTGGAAGATATTCCAATTGTTCAGGAATTTCCAGATGTTTTCCCCGAGGAATTACCTGGAGAGATACCCGATAGAGAAGTCGAATTTGAAATCAATTTGGTCCCTGGTGCTGCACCAATCTCAAAGGCACCATACCGAATGGCTCCAGCTGAATTAAAGGAATTAAAGGAGCAACTTCAGAAATTACTGGATAAGAAGCAGGTTCGCCCTAGTGCATTCCCGTGGGGAGCACCAGTACTCTTTGTAAAGAAAAAGGACAGAAGCATGAGGCTATGTATTGATTACCGGGAGTTAAACAAGATAACCATAAAGAATAAGTATCCACTCCCGAGAATTGACGATCTTTTTGACCAGTTAAAAGGAGCCAAAGTTTTCTCAAAACTCGATTTAAGATCTGGCTATCACCAGCTGAAAGTCAAAACTGAGGATATCTCTAAAACTGCTTTTAGGACAAGGTACGGACATTACGAATTCACAGTAATGCCTTTTGGCCTAACAAATGCTCCTGCAGCTTTCATGGACCTGATGAATCGAGTGTTCAAGCCATACCTCGACAAATTTGTGGTTGTTTTCATAGATGATATCCTTGTGCACTCACCAAGTGAAGAAGAACATAGAGAACACCTACGTCTCACTTTGCAGATACTGCGAGAGAAAGAACTATACGCCAAATTCAAGAAATGTGAATTTTGGTTAAAAAGTGTGGCGTTCCTAGGCCATATAATTTCTGAATTAGGAGTGTCAGTAGACCCGAAGAAGGTGGAGGCAATCAAGGATTGGCCACAACCAAAGACAGTGACTGAAGTAAGAAGTTTTCTGGGTTTAGCTGGCTACTATAGAAAATTTGTGGAAGGATTTCTTCGATAGCCATTCCACTCACCAAACTTACTCAGAAAAATTCGAAATTTATTTGGGATGAAGCGTGTGAAAGAAGTTTTCAAATCCTGAAGACAAAACTCGCATCCACACCAGTACTAATTCTTCCCGAGGATGGTAAGAATTTCACTATAAACAGTGACGCTTCAAAGGGAGGATTAGGGTGTGTGCTTATGCAAGATGGTCATGTAATCGCTTATGCCTCACAGCAACTAAAACCATATGAGCAGAATTACCCCACTCATGACTTGGAGTTAGCCGCAGTAGTATTTGCGCTTAAAATCTGGAGGCACTACCTTTATGGAGTAAAATGCGAAGTTTTTACTGATAACCAAGAGCCTCAAGTACATTTTCACCCAAAAAGAATTAAACATGAGGCAAAGACGGTAGATGGAACTTCTCAAGGACTATGATTTGTCAATCAATTACCATCCGGGTAAGGCAAATAAAGTGGCAGATGCGTTGAGCCGGAGGAACCCTGGGAAGGTTAACTTATCTTCACTATCAGTACAACCAGGTCTCCGAGAGACCTTTAAATTGAAGTAGAGTCAAGACACCTCCATCCTTAAAATTAAAGAACAAATCCAAGAAGGAAAAGTTCTAGAATTTCAAATTGATGAAAATGGGATACTCTGGATGAAAGGACGATTGTATGTGCCAAACGACGATGGAATTCGAGAAGAGGTAATGGCCGAGGCACATAAATCGAGATTTTTGGTACATCCAGGGAGTACTAAAATGTACAGAGACTTAAAAAATAATTACTGGTGGAACAGAATGAAGAAAGACGTGGCTGTCTTTGTTTCCAAGTGCCTAACCTATCAACAAGTCAAGGCAGAGCATCAACGGCCTGGAGGACTATTACAGCCATTGGAAATACCAACATGGAAGTGGGATAATATCTCCATGGACTTTGTAGTCGGGCTACCAAAATCAAGACAAGGTGATGATGGAATCTGGGTAATCGTTGATAGATTGACTAAGTCGGCACATTTCTTACTGGTGCGGATGACTTACAACCTGGATAAGCTCGCTACCTTGTATATGGACAACATAGTGAGGCTACACGGAGTCCCGACAGGTATACTGTCTGACAGAGATCCAAGATTTGTATCAAGATTTTGGAAAAGTTTCCAAAAGGCTATGGGGACCAAGGTTAATCTCAGCACGGCCTTTCATCCTCAGACTGATGGCCAAACCGAAAGGACAATTCAAACACTCGAGGATATGCTGAGGGCATGTGCACTGGATTTTTCTGGAAATTGGAGTGAACAGTTACCCCGGATAGAATTCGCCTATAACAACAGCTATCACAGTAGCATCGAGATGGCTCCGTATGAAGCTTTGTATGGTAGAAAATGTAGGCCGCCTCTATATTGGGACGAAGTCGGAGAAAAGGCCGTTACTGGACCAGAGCTTGTTCAATTAACCATTGAAAAGGTCGCTATAATCAAAGAAAGGCTTAAGACCTGCCCTAGATAGACAAAAGAGCTGGGTTGATTTGAAGAGAAGACCGTTAGAATTGGAGATTGGTGAAAAGGCTTATGTCAAGGTCTCTTCTATGAAGGGAGTAGTTCGGTTCAGTAAGTTCGGAAAGTTAAACCCAAGGTATGTGGGACCGTTCGAGATACTCGAGAAGGTGGGAACATTAGCCTACCAACTGGCTTTACCACCTGATATGTCCAGGATACATAACGTATTCCACATCTCGCAACTGAGAAAGTATGTCCCAGATCCGAGTCATGTACTCAAAGTTGCACCATTGATGATTAAAGGAAACCTCAATGAAGAACTCAAATACGAAGAAGTCCCTATCCGAATAGTGGACACAAAAGACCAAGTGTTGAGGCATCGAACAATCCCATACGTCAAAGTGCAGTGGTCAAATCATACCGAGAGGGAGGCCACTTGGGAGTTTGAAGAGAAAATGCGCTCACAATACCCTTATTTGTTCACAAGCCCCAGCTGATCCAAGTTTCGAGGACGAAACTTTCAATAAGGAGGGAGGGATGTGAGAACCCAGAATTTTTCCGATCCGAAGCAAATCATGTAAGAAATTTGAACTTGAAATTTAACTCAAACTAAGCTTAACAACTTTCATTTTAACTATAGAACTTAAATATGAACTTATATTTCATCAAATTTAACTCGAGGAAGTAACTTCAAAGCTCGGGGATTAGCTCAACAGGAGGCCGAGCTGCAAATAACCGCATCAATCGAAGTATTGTCACGGGAGGAGTAAAACCCCAGCTCAAGGACTCCATCCTTCAGCTCGAAGAAGCTCAACCAAGCTTGTCCTAACAAGACCAAAAAGGGAGTTAGAAGATGAGCCAAAGAAATGGGACAAATTTATTATGCAAGAAGCCACCTTTGAGATAACCAAGGAAGGAACTAAAGGAAGAGCTAAAGGATAGGACAAACTTAATATGCAAGAGATGACCTTTGAGGAGCTAAGGGAGAAGTTGAGAGACCAGGACGAATTAATGATGCAGGAAAAGACCTTTGGTGCTTGGATTACCTTTGACTATCTTTATGAGCACATTTAACTCCATTCTTGGAGGCCAAGAATTCGGCCATGAAGGAGATGAGGAGGCAACAAATTTTCCTATAAATAGAACCTCAAAGATGATAGAAGAACACACTCAAAAAGCCTTAAAAATTTGGCTCCCTCTCCCCCACCATAAAACCTCTCGGCCAATTCAACAAGAAGGAAGTGCTAAAGACCGGTGTCGAAGTGCTGGTGAATTAAAGACGTCATTTGTAAAAGTTACGTCGAAGTGCTGCCAAATTTTCGGAAGGAAACTTTGTGCCAAAATCTGCAACGTTCGAACCTACCTTCAAATTACGGTAAGTGGGCTTTTGTTAAATATTTTGTTGTATTTTTAAACTTTGATATACAAAATGAGACATGCATGTTGGTGTGTCCTTTTTTTCGAAAATATTAGTATGTTCTGTTTAAAATTTCGATCGATTATGTGTTCTCTTCTATGCTTCGAAATCTTTGGTTCCGCTGTGTCTGTATGAAAACTCTGAAATCCGAAACTCTGAAAAGTTCTGTCTGTTATTTCAGAATTATGTTACACTGTTACGATTCGAATTTGAAATGAGACGAGAATTGTAGTTCTGTTCTGGTCCCCATTGGTGGGTATAAAATCATGTTCTGTTCTGACCTTCATTGGTGGGTATAAAACCATGTTTTGGCCTCACCCCTTAGAGGACTAACATATTGGGGACAATTTGACCATGAAAATGAGATGAGTAACAGTGTTGTGTCCGTTTGATTTGATCTGTTTCTGAATTGCTCTGAATCCTCTGATAAATTATGTCATTTATTCGATTCGCTTCTTTCATGATAAGTTAAGAATATTAAGTTTTGAAAGTTTGTTAAAAAGACGTTTTAAGAAAACTAAGTTCTATATGTATCTTTGGAATCGATCGACCCCCACTTGCTGAGTGTTTTCAAAAACACTCACCCCTTACAAATTTCAGATAAAAGTGAAGAGCAAGTAAATGAAGAAGAGCAAGAAGTGTTCTGGGGATGGTGATCAGATTTCGAGATATGAAAAATCGAGAATTGTACTCCTTTTCTTTTGATTAAGCTTCTGTAAACTCTGATGTAAAAGCTTATTCTTTTGTCATTGTAAGACAATATTCTATTTATGAAAAAGACTGGTTTGATTTGATACGAGGCTTTATTGTTTTCAATATAATTGCTAAACAATGCCGGATGTCACCGACGCTTCGAACACGGGGCGTGACAGCTTCATTGCAGGATCCCTAGCAATAAGGGGTACGAAATGACAACCCCTATCAAACTTCTTCACAAACTTGGCAACAGTCTAGTCTCCCTAGCGGAGGGTCATAAACTATCTCATCAGTCGCCCTCTAACATCGACAGTAAAGTATTTTCATAGAATATTTCCTTGAAACGAGCCCAAGTGATAGTAGCAAGATTAATACTGTGCTCGGCTCCATCCCACCATAAATAAGCGTCATCCCTGAATAGATAAGTAGTACACCTTACTCGATCCGCATCCCCCATATCCAGATAACAAAAGTGTACCTCCAGTGCACAGATCCAACTCTCAGCAGCAGAGGGATCGGTGGTGCCAGAAAATTCCTTTGGCCCTAGCCTCCGGAACTGATCATAAATGTAATATTGTGGCCTAAGTGCCTGTTGCAACTGTTGCTGCGGCTGTTGTAACTGCTGCTCGAAGAGACGAGCCATCCCCTCTAAGGCACGAGTAGCAGCATCCCCTGGTGGTGGTGGTGGTGGTGCATTTCCTTGATTGTTCGCTTGGTGATTCACGCTTTTCTCTTCCTGATTCTCAATAACGGGAGCACGTCTAGGAGGCATTTCATCTGAATGTTTTCCAAATTCTAACGTAACCAACATGCATTTAAATCTAAGTTCTCTAATCATGTGACATATCCTAACTCATTTATCACTTTAAGCATGCAAAGTATAAGTACTCGAAAAGCTAATAGACATGTAACGTAAACATAATATTCATATCGTCATGCAGGTAACATCATACTGAATCATATAAAACATGTAAAACTTACAACTTTGAGTCTTGACTACTGATCTTCTCGGCGCTAATGGTGGCACAACCCTTTACAGGACCTTTGCTCTGACACCAACTGAAACTTCTGCCCTTTTTATTGCTTTAAAAGTACTATAAATTTTTGTTAAACACTCAATTTTTGGCCATATACATTACCCTTTAAATAAAACATCAACCAACTAGTTTAAAAATCAAGTGAAATAGTCATAAAAATGAAATCGTCGCATGTTTTACCAAACCTAAAAAGTAATAAATTTGAAAAGTATTGCCCATACTAAACCTCTCAAAAATCTCTCAAAAGCATAAATAAATAGTCTTAAAATCTTTAACGTAATCATAAATCGTAAATGCGAAAGAAGTAGAAGCGCTGGTCCTCGGGTTGTGTGCACCGACAGTCCAGCAAAATCACCCATCAAGTCCTCCCTCAAACTCACCTGCATCCATCACACCTGGTGAGTCTAAAGACTCAACACACCATAATCTTTATACCAAATAATACGTATAAAATCACATGCAACAGTGAAAATACTTTTACGTAAAAATAACATTTTCATGAAATGCATGAATAAATCTTAACTTATTCCTTTTTCCTTAACATAGCATAAAACATTTTATCTTGATCATAAACATTTTTCTTTCCGTTTTCCTTTGTTAAATTTAGATCGTTAATTGTGATTTTCCTTGAACCTCAAAAGTCGATGGATCCATCAACATGTAACCACAGTACTGGGCGGCGGGGGACACCAGCAATGTTAGAGTAGGTGCCCGTCGATCCAAGTGTTGGCCGAGTGTTCACAATGAAACTCTATGTATAAATAATTTTTATTTTAATAATATTTGAAATTATTATTGGCACATCTTTATCTGAATACCCATGCTAGTTGCATAGATAAAGCCCTTGAATATACAAATAGTAGAAAGAATATGAGATGCTCATATGATGAGTATCATGAAACTCATATTTGGAATACTGTATATTCTAAACAGTTCCTAGTCGATTCAGCCGCCGCTAAGAAGGATATAGGCCGCTCGAGTTCGAGACTAGTATCTACGATATGAGTACCATGTTTCATTGGTAGGGGACATTGTGATGTCTGAGCATGCAGATAGGTGCTCCTTGAAGAGTGCACTGAACAACCCTCTATAAAGGACTTTCCAAGTGGTTCTCACTTATCGAGTGGAAACGTCCTAGTTTATGATTGTACACCATTAGCCCTTATGACCCGGGACAATATTGAGACTCTATGTGCTAGAATTACACTTTGACTTGTTTACCGACTCTCATAAGGTCATCAGGTGGCAAGGTTGGGTGTTCTGTCGAAACATATAGGAGTCGATGCATTGTAGTCGGGGATTCACCGCTTACCTTCGGGTATGGATATCCTATGTGTTCTCATGTGTATGTAGGTTGAAATCTCTAATCATAGTATGGTGGTAATTATGAAAGGGGTTTCATAGATTACACCATCGATGCAACTACGACATGACACATAGTATCGATTCATTGACAACTCTCGATATACCAATGGTTGTCGAATCGGTCGGGATATATGAGTTGAAGGGACTGTACTTTACGCTAACCATAATTGAATGGTTCTTGCAGGCACTATCATTTGATACCTAGGGAATCATGTAAGCGATGCTGCTAGGCGTTTAACATGGTTGGTTGGGTACTATCAGACTTGAGTTATGACGTTCTTGTTATCAAGGAGTTGATAAGTAAGAATGGAGCAATTAGGGTATGCTCGTATAAGGACATGTTTAGTCCGAATTACATGGAGATGTGAACCCACGGCTAGTTGTATCAATGAACCATTGAGGGCCACACAAGTACTAGCTTTCTAGATCCCGTTGAGAAGTAAAATAGTTCAATGTGTTGAACGGCTTATAAATGAGTTTATAAGCGTAAAGAAAAATAGAAGTATGACTTCTATGAGAGAAATGTGACTTTTAATTTATGAATGTGTTCCTAAATTAAAAGTTGGCCAAATAAATAATGTATTTGAAAATTGTGATTTTCATAAACATTATTATGGACTAAATTAAATTAATTCAAGTGTTTAATTAATTAAACACTAGTGGGCCTAGTAGAGTCCAAATAATTAAATTAATTCAAGTGTTGAATTAATTAAATCATATTGGGTTTTGTAGAGCCCAATAGTAAAATAATTATTGAACTAGTGACTTGAGTAAATTCAAGTAATTTTTAATTAGTCTCAAATTTGTTTGAGATAATTAAATTAAGTCCATGGATTTTTAATTGTTAAAAATCAAATAAAAATGCATGAATGGGAGGTGAAGAGTTGGGAGACAACTTTTTGTTTAACCAAGGCATGGCATGCAAAAGTTGGACACTACTTTTTCACACACCAAGACAAGTCTTCCACTTTCCCATTACATGCTCATGGCCAAAATTTTGGAGGTTCTTCTCCCTCATTTTTCTCTCCATTTTGTTCTTCAATTGTTGAAGAAAGAAAATACTTCTCAAAGAAAAATCCTCATATTTTTCTAGTGCAAAATATGAGGGGTTCTAGCTAGTTGGTGGTGGGCTTAATATTTGAGCAAGGTGGGCTCAAAGGGAAGCTTGAAGATTGTCTTGCCATTGAAGAGCTTAGTTGTATATCAACTAAGTTGGAGCCAACATCAATCTTTTAAGATTGATAGGTATATTTTCTAAACACCCTATGTATGACATCTTGGTGTTTTTGTATTTGCTACACATCTTAGTAGAGATGTTCGGTTTTCTCTTCTTGAAAATAAAATTTTGAACTTCCGTTGCGCATTAGAACACCAAAAATCGATCTCTTTCAAGTGGTATCATGAGCTATGGATACTATTTTGTGTAGCTTATACAAGATATTATATTGAGGTCGATTTCTAACCGCATGAGATGATTTGTTGCAACAATTCAAGGCCGGATTTGGGGCGGCTTTTGGGCAGCAAGTTGCTGCCCATTTCGTGCAGCTTGGGCTGCCCGAGGGGCTGCCCGAAACGTGCAGCCCCCCTATTTTAATAAAAAAAAAAAATTTCTGCAAAGTTGGCCGGAATCCGGCGACGGTGATGACGACTAGGGTTTTCAAAAGGTGTTTTGAAATATCAAAGTGTCATGAGCCTTGAGTTGTTGGGCTATTGGATGACTAACATATTTGTGAATTTTAAATGGGCCAAAATGTTTTTGGTGAAAAATGATTTTTTGGGCCCTTAAGTTTAAATTTACAAAAGTTGCAAATATTTTCTCATAAAATAAATAATTGAAGTTGGACTTTAGTTATTTATAATAAATGGTGATTTACAAGAAATTCGGTTATAAATAAATTAATTAGAAAGTAGACAAATGTGTTTGTATACTTTGTTAATTTAGTTTATAATCGTGGCGGTTAGTGATTGGATCAAGATATATAATATTGGATCAATTAATTATTGTGATAATTAATTGATGGTGTATGATATGTGATATTATGCATGAAGGATGATCAAGAGCCCAAGCCCAATTTGCTAGGTGTATGCTAGGATATTTTGTGTTGAATGATTGTAATAATTATCAAATTTCAAGTGAGCTTGGTTTATGACCCGTTCCCACCCCATGAGATGTATCCCTGTTTGCCATGGATATTTATTTGTAAATATTAGTATAGTGGATGATCAAGATTGGAAGATGGTGGCCTTGATGATTATGAAGATCGAAGACATGTAAATATTGAAAGCTTATGTAATAGTTGCATTTGCATCCCATGCATTTCCCTAGGATTGGACCTAGGCCCGTGTTTAGCTCACACGGGCCATTAGTGTTGGGGCGATTGATCATCCTTGTTTGTTTACTGTTTATAATATAGGCATGATATGTTATAAATAATGAGTATGTACGTTATTATTATGATAATAACAAAGTTGCATGAATCCGGCAAACATACGATCAAACATGGCGAGCTTTTAAATAAAATTAATGATGGGACCTTTCAAAATTTAAAACCCTCATTTTGAATAAGATTCAAAATTAATATCAAGCCCGAAAAGGGGAATTATAAATTTGTTTATAATTTCCATGTCTTCCATCGACAATAGGTGCATGATGAACGCTACCCGTGCTCGGGGCTCGGCTCGTATTATGGGGGGGCCCTGGGTGCCGGAAAGCTGTGACATCCATTGACATGGTGATATGAACTACGTGGAACTCCCATGATTTCGGCTCATATTATTGGGGGAACTCATGGCGACCGTCAATTAAGGTTCAACATCGATGGGTAAAGCTTGACACGTGAAGATGAACGACGTCATATTATTGAGTCCTAATCAAACGTGAGAAAAAATTTTACGTAGAGGGTTGCATTGTGATGCAATTGGAAACTACCTTTTAGAAATTGTGATTGGCTGATATTATTCGGGATCATGATTCGCTAATTGGACCTTGCGTACCTACTGCGGAAAGGAGTTTCCCGTTTTCACTAGAGGGTAGTGAAAGATGTCAAAACAGTGGGAGTAAACATTTATAAAGTAAAAGTCCATACTTTATATCTTACTAAATATTTTAAAATAGTCATAAACATTTATCTGTTATACTTTTCAGTACAATTTTTGACAATGTCTTCGATTCGCAATCCGCTATCTGCAATACTCGACAAACACGTATTAACTGGACCTAACTACCTCAATTGGCTAAAAAACCTAAAAATTGTCTTGAATTCGGAAAGGATAGCCTATACACTGACTGAGTCGCCCCCTGTTGAGGCTCCGACTGACTGCACTCCTGAGGAATTGCAGACTTACAAGGAATGGTGTGACCATGACTTGAAAGCCAGGTGTTATATGAAGGCTTCTATGAATGATGAGCTGCAGAGGCGTTTTGAGGATGCAAAGAGTGCTGCTGACATTCATTTGCATCTCAAGGAGCTGTTTGGTGAGCAAACACGGCCTCTTAGGCATGCTACCGTCAAGGAGCTGATCACTTTGCGCATGCGAGATGGGGCCTCGGTCCATGAGCATGGCCTGAAGTTGATTGGGCTCGTAGACAAGCTCGTTGGCATGGATCTGATGTTGCCTTCGGAGTTCACCACCGACGTGTTGCTCTTATCGCTGCCTAGCTCATTTGATCCTTTTGTGGTGAACTTCAACATGAACAAGATGGAGCCGACCCTTGAGGAGTTGGTGAACATGCTTGTGACCTTTGAGTCCACTATTAAGAAAGAGAAGCTGGTTCTTTATGTGGGTTCTTCATCTGGTACGAAGATTGATCCACATGAAAAGGGAAAGAAGCGTTCTTTCCAACGTCCCAAGAAGAACGTGCCCTTGTTGAGGCAATCTCCGAATCCCGTCGTGGCAGCCACACCAGTTAAGGCTGACAAGACTAGTGATGTTTGTCATCACTGCAAGAAGCCTGGACATTGGAGGCGTAATTGCAAAGAATATATTGCTCAGAAAAGTTCTGAAAACGGTATGTTCTAAATTGAAGTAAATATTTCAATTAACTCTACTTCTTGGGTATTAGATACCGGTTGTGGCTCACATCTCTGTAATGAGTTACAGGTGATGGGAAGAAGTAGGAAGCTTAGGAAAGGTATGACCTTCTTGAGGATGGGCAATGGAGCAAGAGTTGCTGCCAAGGCTGTTGAAGATGTTTACTTATTGTAGAACAATAGTTTTAAGTTAATTTTATGAGATGTTTTGTTTGTACCTGAATTGGTGAAAAACATTGTTTCTATTTCTATGCTAGATGAAGATGGATATTCTTGTTTATTTAGCAATGGTGTTTGCAACATTTACAAGAATGAATGTTTAATTGGTACTGGAGAACTTGAAAACGATCTCTATAACTTAAAATTGAAAGATATTCCACTAAATGTCCATTCAAAGGCCGACACCATATTAGATATGGATGGGTAAGCCTCCCAAATATTCTTATCTTAGAATATGGGGGTGCCCTGCTTATGTGAAGCAGGTAGTGGGAGATAAATTGGATATTCAATCCATTTTATGTTACTTTGTGGGATATCCAAAGAATTCGGTTGGATACTACTTCTATCATCCCCAAGAAACAAAAGTGTTTGTTTCTAGGAATGCAACCTTTTTGGAAAGGGAATTTCTATTGGATAGAAAAGGGGAGATGATAGAACTCGAAGAGGTTCGAGAGACACCCACAATTATAGAACTCACACCCGAAGAGCCAAGAGAGGAGATACAAGCTCCTAGAAGATCCGAGAGAGTCTCGAGACCACCTATGAGGTATGGTCTGCTTCTTGAAGAGGGCCATGATGAGCCTAACCATGGATGTGATCCAAGGACCTTCAAGAAAGCCTTATCTGATGCCGATTCATCCAAGTGGCTTGAAGCGATGGAATCTGAGATGAATTCCTTGCATTCGAACCAAGTGTGGAATCTCGTGGATCCACCTGAGGGAATTGTTCCTATAGGGTGTAAATAGATTTACAAGAGGAAACTTGGGGCGGATGGGAAGGTATTGACCTTCAAGGCGCGATTGGTGGCAAAATGATATACTCAAAGACAAGGAGTTGACTTTGAGGAAACCTTTTCTCCAGTTGCAATGTTCAAGTCCATAAGGATATTGCTAGCCATAGCTGCATGGTATGACTATGAGATATGGTAGATGGATGTCAAGACAGTCTTTCTTAATGGGGATATTAAGGAAGAGATTTACATGTCTCAACCTGAAGGGTTTACATCTGTCGGAAGTGAGCATATGGTATGCAAACTTCATAGATCTATTTATGGTCTAAAGCAGACATCTAGGAGTTGGAACCTTAGATTCGATAGTACAATCAAAGAGTTTGGTTTTACTAAGAATCCTGAGGAACCCTGTGTGTATAAGAAGGTCAGTGGGAGTGCTGTGACATTCCTGGTGTTGTATGTTGTTGACATTCTACTCATTGGGAATGATGTAGGAATGTTGCAATCAACTAAGATATGGTTAGCGAGTAAGTTCTCGATGCAGGACTTGGGTGAAGAATCTTTTGTATTGGGAATACAGATCTATAGAGATAGATCGAAAAGATTGCTTGGTCTCACCCAGTCCACATACATTGATACCATCGTGAAGCGGTTCTCGATGGATGAGTCCAAGAGAGGACATCTACCAATGTGTCATGGCGTGTCCCTATCCAAGTCTATGTCTCCCAAGACTGATGCAGAGATAGCGGCGATGACAAGCATTTCTTATGCATCTGCAATTGGTAGCATCATGTATGGGATGATATCTGCACGTCCTGACGTGGCTTTCGCACTAAGTGTAGTGAGTAGATAACAATCGAACCCTGGTCTTCCACATTGGAAAGCTGTGAAAGACATCCTCAAGTATTTGAGAAGGACCAATAAGTTGCTCTTGGTCTATGGGGTGGAGAACAGAAATTGGAAGGCTATACCGACTCTAGCTTCCAAAGTGATATCGATGACTCGAAGTCAACCTCTAGATTCATATTCATGCTCAATGGTGCTATTGTCTCTTGGAAGAGTTCCAAGCAAGACAGTACAACGGATTCTACCACTGAGGCCGAATATATTGCTGCATTAGATGCAGAAAAGGAGGCTGTTTGGATAAATAATTTCGTCCAAGATTTGGACGTCATTCCTAATAGAGTTGCTCCTTTCCCGGTGTTGTGTGACAACACGGGAGCTATAGCTCAAGCAAAGGAACCAAGGTCTCATCAGAAGTCCAAACATGTATTGAGAAAGTACCACATCCTCCGAGAGATTGTGGAAAGAGGAGATGTCTCGATGACAAAGTCGGCTCCGCAGATAATGTTGCTGATCCACTAACTAAGCCTTTACCTGGACAATTATTCGAGATGCATCGCGAATCAATGGGTTTGAAGCATATGGGTAGTTGGCTCTAGTGCAAGTGGGAGATTGTTAGAGTAGGTGCCCGTCGAGCCAAGTGTTGGCCGAGTGTTCACAATGAAACTCTATGTATAAACAATCTTTATTTTAATAATATTTGAAATTATTATTGGCACATCTTTATCTGAATACCCAAGCTAGTTGCATAGATAAAGCCCTTGAATTTACAAATAGTAGAAAGAATATGAGATGCTCATATGATGAGTATCATGAAACTCATATTTGGAATACTGTATATTCTAAACAGTTCCTAGTCGATTCAGCCGCCGCTAAGAAGGATATAGGCCGCTCGAGTTCGAGACTAGTATCTGCGATGTCAGTACCATGTTTCATTGGTAGGGGACATTGTGATGTCCGAGCATGCAGATAGGTACTCCTTGAAGAGTGCACTGAACAACCCTCCATAAAGGACTTTCCAAGTGGTTCTCACTTATCGAGTGGAAACGTCCTAGTTTATGGTTGTACACCATTAGTCCTTATGACCCGGGACAACATTGAGACTCTATGTGCTAGAATTACACTTTGACTTGTTTACCGACTCTCATGGGGTCATCAGGTGGCAAGGTTGGGTGTTCTGTCGAAACATATAGGAGTCGATGCATTGTAGTCGGGGATTCACCGCTTACCTTCGGGTATGAATATCCTATGTGTTCTCATGTGTATGTAGGTTGAAATCTCTGATCAGAGTATGGTGGTAATTATGAAAGGGGTTTCATAGATTACACCATCGATGCAACTACGACATGACACATAGTATCGATTAATTGACAACTCTCAATATACCAATGGTTGTCGAATCGGTCGGGATATATGAGTTGAAGGGACCGTATTGTACGCTTACCATAACTGAATGGTTCTTGCAGGCACTATCATTTGATACCTAGGGAATCATGTAAGCGATGCTGCTAGGCTTTTAACATGGTTGGTTGGGTACTATCAGACTTGAGTTCTGACGTTCTTGTTATCAATGAGTTGATAAGTAAGAATGGAACAATTGGGGTATGCTCGGTATAAGGACATGTTTAGTCCGAATCACATGGAGATGTGAACCCACGGCTCGTACTAGCTTTCTAGATCCCGTTGAGAAGTAAAATAGTTCAATGTGTTGAACGGCTTATAAATGAGTTTATAAGCGTAAAGAAAAATAGAAGTATGACTTCTATGAGAGAAATGTGACTTTTAATTTATGAATGTGTTCCTAAATTAAAAGTTGGCCAAATAAATAATGTATTTGAAAATTGTGATTTTCATAAACATTATTATGGACTAAATTAAATTAATTCAAGTGTTGAATTAATTAAACACTAGTGGGCCTAGTAGAGTCCAAATAATTAAATTAATTCAAGTGTTGAATTAATTAAATCATATTGGGTCTTGTAGAGCCCAATAGTAAAATAATTATTCAACTAGTGACTTCAGTAAATTCAAGTAATGTTTAATTAGTCTCAAATTTGTTTGAGATAATTAAATTAAGTCCATGGATTTTTAATTTTAAAAATCAAATAAAAATGCATGAATGGGAGGTGAAGAGTTGGGAGACAACTTTTTGTTTAACCAAGGCATGGCATGCAAAAGTTGGACACTACTTTTTCACACACCAAGACAAGTCTTCCACTCTCCCATTACATGCTCATGGCCGAAATTTTGGAGGTTCTTCTCCCTCATTTTTCTCTCCATTTTGTTCTTCAATTGTTGAAGAAAGAAAATACTTCTCAAAGAAAAATCCTCATATTTTTCAAGTGCAAAATATGATGGGTTCTAGCTAGTTGGTGGTGGGCTTAATATTTGAGCAAGGTGGGCTCAAAGGGAAGCTTGAAGATTGTCTTGCCATTGAAGAGCTTAGTTGTATATCAACTAAGTTGGAGCCAACATCAATCTTTTAAGATTGATAGGTATATTTTCTAAACACCCTATGTATGACATCTTGGTGTTTTTGTATTTGCTACACATCTTAGTAGAGGTGTTCGGTTTTCTCTTCTTGAAAATAAAATTTTGAACTTCCGTTGCACATTAGAACACCTAAAATCGATCCCTTTCAAGCAACACTCTCACTGGTCAACTGGGCTCTGGCCTATCCTCTTTCGAATAGAATACGATCGTCGGGGCTCCCTCTGGGGCCTTTTCCCATAAATGGGCTCCCTCTGGGGCCTTTTCCCCTCACGATATTCTTATTCTTACCTCAACCTCATATCCTCATATCCGTAATAATGGAAATACGATCGTCGGGCTCCCACTGGGACCGTCGCCCTCACGATATCTCCAACTTTATCGAATTAGTCACAATTACTTCACTTCCTTCAACGTTATACATTCTCAACACTTTGTAAAATCATGCATAACATAACATTTTTTTGTTTTTGAAACCAAGCATGCAACATGTGTTTTAAATGTCTTCTTTAAATCATAAAAATCCCTTAGACATTTAAAAATCATAATTTAATCATGAACATTTCATAAACATTTGAACATAATCATAATATCATAAAAACATCATTTAGAGCACTGTCATGTCGTTTACTAATTTTTAAATGTAAAAAGACCGTTTTATCACTGAACGTAAAATCCTCGATTATGACTTTTTCTTTAATTCATTCAATCTAACATGTCCCAAATAATTATTTAAGCCTAAATTAATTTTCCCATAATTTTATTTAGCTTAAACATTAAACTTTTTCATTTATCTTTTATTAATTGTTTTGACGGTGTTTTAATCCCAAAAAATCCCAAACTTTAATATAAAATTCCAAAATCCAAAATTTAGTCTTTTTATGTTATTTTAGCCCTTATGAACCACGACTCGACCCCCGTGAGCTGTTTTTCAATTTATTTTAGTTTAGAAATCCTATTATGACACATAAACTTCGACCCCGAGTCATCTTTCGATTTTATCGAGTCAACCCCGAACCATGTTGATCCAAAACTTGACCAACACACTAGAGTACCCTACGGAACCCTTAGATAACTTAGAAACCATCCCCAAACCCAAAAACGTGACCCCCCAAACCAATCTATGCAGTGGCCGAGAGTTGCACTTTGTGTGGACTCTAGCTTTGTGCACCTAGGGATCTAGCCGTCTACCCAGCACCCAAACCAACCCCTAGTGCACCTTCATAGGACCATAATGAGTCACTCTAGCCCAGCCCATGAGCCCTGGACCGAGCCTTCACTTCCCTGCAAGCCGCGCAACTTCCTGCGCAAACCTGCACAACTTCTCGAATAGGAGTCCTTGATTTTAAGGACTCCTCCCAACCCTTCTAACCCGAATCCTAGCTTGGCTAGGACTCCCCCCTCAACTTCACCAGACCCTAGGCCAACCCTGAACCAAAGCGAAGGCCAGACCTCACCTTAGAACATGAAAACCGAACCCCAAAGCTTCATGACAGGAAAAAAATAACGATTTCTGTGCGTGGCTTGTGGTGCAGCGTTTGTGTGAGTTAGGACCTTTTAAAATCATGTATAAACATCACTTGTTCATCACGTAAGATCATGGCAGCCTCTTTACAATATAAAACATGAATTTAAATCATAGAATCATGAGTTTACCTCTTGTGCATGCCATAAATCCGAAAATACAGAAAAATAAATTCATGTTCTTCATGCATACAATAATTGAATTATTTCATAAAAATATTTTACATTTTTCAGCCCTTGGTCCCCATTCCTTGATCGTCACTTGAATAATCCTTAAAAATACATTCATATGCATGATGATAATAAAATCCTAATCAACATATAAGCATGTATGTCACATAATCAATTAGTAATTAAAATCAATTAATTCGTCGTTCTTCATATTTATTAGATTTGCATGCAGTTGGATTACGCCTTCTTAATTTTGGACCTTACAAAGGCGTTGTTGAAAAACGGTTGAATGATATTGCAACACAGATTGGCAATGCCATTGGCAAGTTACTAAAAGTAGATTTATCTTTGCAAAGGTACTCATTGATTTTGGTTTGAGCTTCATGTCAACCCTTCCGGAAGACAAAGCAGTTGATTTATATGTTCTTGAATGAGCTTTGCTATCTATGCATTCATCAATAGATACAAACCACAACTCATAATCAATAACAATTACAGCCCATAATTTCAAACTCTGTACAATCTCATTCAAACATAGGCTGAAAAATGATAACAATTGCATACACTGTCCGTTCTTCGATCTGGTTTCGATTATAGGCTTATCATAATATCAAGAACACATAATATCAATCAAATTATGATTTCTCCAATACCAAATTTTCGAACCATGCAGGAAAGTAATAAAACCTACATCCCTTCGAAGCTCTTGACGAGAGAAGCACGGAACTAACCTCAGATTAAAAATCGGACGGCCGATCTTGCACAATCAAAATTCTAAAATATGAAAAGCTTGAGGATTTCCATGGAGTCTCGGTTCTTGCTTCTCTGAACTGAATGAAATGGAGAAGTTTACATGTTAATATGCATGGCAAGACAAGTGTCAAATTTTCATACATCACTGCTCGCGCATATGCGCGTCCAATGCTCGCGCATATGCGCGAGACTCTCTGTCTCGGCACTTGGAAATCCATTTGCTCGCGCATATGCTCGCCTCATCTCGCGCATATGCACGAGACTTTCTGTCTCGGCATTTGCTGCTCGCGCATATGCGCGCCTCGTATCCGTGCATGTGCGTGAGATCTTCTGGACCAACTTTCACTTGCTCGCGCATATGCGTGCCTCGTCTCGCGCATATGCGCGAGGTCTTCTGCCTCCACATGCATTGCATGTTTTTCCCAAGTCTTCCTCGGAGTTTGTCCTTTCATGATCACATCAATTCATCAATTAAATAATCTCGGATTAAAAAGATATAATCTCGGGCATTACAGGTGCATCTCGTCGTCAATATCTCTCAGGCCTCCTCATAACTCGCCTGTCTCATCAGCATAACATCCCGGCGCAAAGTGGGTCTGAGGCCATCCATGAAATGCCTCAGCTTCTGAGCGGCATCCCTCGCAATAAGGGTCTCAAAGTGACAGCCCCTGATAAACTCTGCCACGGACAAGTCCCCCTATCAGAGCCTCATAAACTCTCTTGTCGAGCATCCCCTGATGTCTGCTGGAAAGTATTTGTCGTAGAATATGTCCTCGAATTAATCACATGTGAGGGTAGCCTAGTTTACCCCGTGAGCTGCCCCCTCCCACCATAGGGATGCATTGTCCCTCATCATGTACGTGGCGCACCTGACCCGATCTCTGTCCCTCATGTCTAGATACTGAAAGTGAAGCTCTAGAGATCGGATCCAACCCTCTTCTAAGAATGGGCCGGCCGAACTTCTTCGGGCTGAGCCATCTAAACTGCTCATAAATGTGTGTCTGGTGCCTGGGAGCCTACTGCGCCTGTTCCATTAGACTCGCAATACCCTCAAGGACTCCGGTATCATCCTCTATCGCCAGAAGTTTCATCCTGTCTGCCAGTTCTGGGGGCGCGTTTAGGAGGCATAGTATCTGAATATAGTCCAAATTCTAAACGTAACCCATCATGCAATCTAATCTAGTTTTCAAAACATTTAATCGTTAAATCATGTAAATAGCTAAACATATACTGCAAATCACTGAAAAACATGTATCATATAAACGTCAAGGTGATAGCATTAAACCATTCAAAACATGGGAACTTACATACTTGAGGCTTGAAGACTGATCTGCTGAAACTGGCGGTGGCACAACCCTATACAGGACTCTTGCTCTGATACCAACTGAGACGTCTACTACTAAAAATACTACTAGAAATTTTTTTTGTACTAAAACTCGAAAAAACACTTTCAAATGCATGCTTGCAATAACAGCTGTCAATCACACGTTTTTAAAATAAAAGGATAATACTACTGGTAAAAAAATATTGCAGTGAAAAATGTGTCAAATCATCAAAACCCTTGATTGTTGTTCAAAATGGTTCAAATAATAAACATGCAAAAATCCTGTCAAACCATCAACATATAAAAATGAAGAGTGAAAAGAATATTCATGCTCCTTCCTAACTCATAAACATAATGTGCGGAAAAAAGTATGGTCCTCGGGTTATCGTGCGCACATCCAGCTCCGCCTACTCAGTATTCGACACCTCCAGTTTTCTCGTCAATATGCTCACCTCCATCATTCATATCTAGTTAGTCTAAAGACTCAAGACACCTGAATCGTTCTAACAAGTACATATACATAACATGCAACAGTGAAAAGTATTGTAATTAACATATATTTCATGATCTTAAAAACATGAACTAAAACATATCGTGTCAAAGCATAAAATGTCAAAAACATGTCTCATCATATCAACATATACGTGTTCATTTTCTTTATTTGAATTCAGATCATTAGTTGTGACTTTCGTATTAGCTCTAGTCAATGGATCTATCTACATATTAACCATAATACCCTGCGACGGGGACATCAGCGATAGTTTTATCCATCCACTGAGCCTTGGCATTTCATGTTCATGTTCGTGTTTGTATTAGTCACAACCAATTCTCATTCTTCAAAACATAGCATCATATTCATCACTTATAAAAATAATGCCAAACGTAAATTTTTCTTAAAATCAAGCATGCAACGTATTTTTCATATTTTCATAAAACATCATGTTCATGATAACATATACATTTAAAAAATGTCAATTGGTGATCAGGGCGCTGCCAGGACTGCTAACTCGACCCGGGTGCAAATGACCATTTTGCCCCTTGAAATCCTAATTGACCATTTTACCCCTGGACCTCAAAATTTCGACCCGAAGCCAACCAAACTTCTTAAACGCCTCAAAACATATTATAATCATTTCCTAGACGTAAACTTGAGCTCGTCCTGTAACTTACACGATTCGTTTTAAAACTTGGACTGGGTCCCGGTTTCAACCTGAATAAACCAAAACTTAACCAAACTTTCTCAATTTTTAACCACTACTAAATTACACCATACCAGCGCCTAAAAAACATATTTCAAACAAATTAAGACTGATGAGAAACGATGATTCCCTCCAAAAATGGCATGACAATAAGAATTGTGATAAATAGATGAATTTATCTAGTTGAGGCATTTTTGATTGAGAACCGATGATTCCCTCCAGACAGAAAGAGAGTGCTTCTTGTACGAGTATAGTGAAAAACTAAAGGTTTGGTTGGTTGTTGACCAACAGAAAGCATGGGAAATAATGGTAGGGGACCTTTTATCAATCAACTATCTGACGAACAAAGATAGTAAACCAGAAGCGTTTTCTTCTTCCCTTAAGATATTTCTTTTTAGTTAGAGGAAAATCTCACTCCTAAAAGCAAGAATTCTCAACTATATGACCACGAGACCACAAGACGTGCATTCCTTGGGATCATAAGGAAGATTATCCATGTGCGTGCTACTGTTCTAAGGCTTTCAATATGAATTGTATGGCATGCTTTCGACGTGCTGTGATGAGAGGTGCCTTAAGATCAATCCTCTCCTTTTGAGTTGTAAGCAATTTCCCTTCATTTTGTGAAAGTGATTTCACTTTCTTCTCATTCCTTTGTCTTTTCTTGTGCTGATTGCATGTTCCAAGATAGTATTCTTTTGGAGGTTTCTATTTCGAGTCCGCCTCGTATGCCTGCCAGTTTCGGGAGTACGAGAGATGTCTAGCTGCTAGGCTTGATTAAAGGCTTTAAGAGAAAGAGACGGAAGTGAATTTGGCTTGCTACTCCTATTCCATACATTCTTTCATCTACTGACCAAAGGTGAGTTTCGTATAGAAGGGACGGAAATTTGTTGAGTTGAAACTATGGGACGGAGGTAAGGACCAGTATAGAGTGAGGGGAACAGTTGAGGTGGCTTAACCATACGAAATACCTATTCATTCTTTCCCACTTTTCTTTTTATATACGAAGGTAGACGAGCTAACAAGCGAACAAAGGTCTGAAAGAGTTGAAGTTCGTACAGAGAGGTCCGTATATAAATAGGCAATGAGGTTTATCACTTGACGACTCTCGAAATGGCTTTTTCACATGGCATGATCCCTATAGCTGGACAATGAATCAATCGCTATCTCACTATTGATAGACTCTCTGATATGTCCTTTGATACTCGTATAGGTGTGATTTGAATTAAACAACTTCTTACTCTATCGAGTAAGCCTTTAGGTGCTTCAAGAGCTCAACCGAAAGGGAAAAAAACCTTATCAGCTAGGTCTCTTTAAGCTACTCCCCAGTCAGCTAGCCTCGCTTATTTTCTGTTTTCCTTTTCATCTTCGTCCTATGTAAGAAAAGCATTTATTTAAGCTGACTGAGGCTCTTTTCGAGCTTGCCTAGGTATATGCCACACTTGGCCATGATCAAGTCAGCACTTTAGTTTAGAATGAAGAAGACAATGTGCAATTGAATCAATAGTTACATCCATAGACATAGAATAGGAAGAGAAGTTGTTGTTTGCAAGCTCTTTCTTTAGCATTAGTTAGTATTTTAACCCTCCCTTCCTGTTATGTTAAGAAGTGACGGAGCTCTCCTAAGCAAGAGCCCGAGCAGAAATGACATTTTGAAAATCTAATTGGAACAGAGATTCACCAATGATTCTTTATTTCCCAGCGAGGAATGGCGCTCAGTTATCACTTGAGTACATACTGGCTTCTACTTTGTCAAAGGTTTTAGTATAGCCGCAAAGGTTATGATCTTCATATACAAACGCGCAAGCCAGAGTACCGAAGACCAGGTCCAACAGCTACTCTCTAGTTATGTTTTGGTCTCCCGTGACGTGATACCAATCGGCCCAACACAACAAGAAGAACATTCGATTCTAGGAAAGAAGGTTGATCATCAATGTGGACGGTTTAACAGTATAATCCGATTCTGAAACAGAAAGGGTCTTCCTTCACTGAGAATGTCAATTTTATTCATTCTCTCCAGGGTTACAGTTTGTCAAGATTACTTTATATCCTCTTGATAACCTGGTATACCACACAAGCTTCTAATGAAGACATAGACACTTACGAGAGATGCCTCGGACTCGGTTTCTCGAGCGTGGCTAGGACGTATGCCTATCTCTCGTCTGGTAGGTTGGTGTCAGTTGTTGAAGGAGCGGGTAAGAGGGAGGATCTTTGCCATTGGTAATTACCTTAAGACTCCTCAGCCCAATACATGATTCGGGTATGGATGTATTACACCGCATATCACAAGACGACATATTTAACCAACAAGCTCCCATTATCCGTCTCTGTTTATAGGCCAATGGATATTTATTCCTTGGACCTTAAGTCAGCGACGGATCGGTGGCCTTTGGTGATCATTTACATTACTTCGCCTATTGTTAATGGGACCTTGGGCCTCAACTCATTTTGGGCTATAGTTAGGAGACCTTCCCTTGTGAGTTTTGTGGCTGGTCAACCTTTGGGTTATTACGGCTTTCGGGCTCTTTTCTCACTGTCACACCACTATTTATTGTGGTTGGCGATGGAGTTAACTCTTCCTCAGAACCGGCCTTTCACCCGTTATGCGATGCTCGGTGATGACATAGTCATTGTCCACCCGAAGGTGGCAGGTAAGTATAAGGAAATGTTGGGATGATAAAGAGTTTCTATTTCAGTGGGAAAATCATTAATTTCCCCTAACGGACCCTTAGAGTTCGCTAAGAAGTATGGGGTGAGAGGAATCCAAAAGGATCACTCCTCGATATCAATACGGGATCTACTCACAGTTAGATCGACACTTGGCCTCACGCAGCTAAGGGATCTATATAAGATATATAATCTGAATGTCTTATTTTGGTTAGCTGGTGCAGGTTACCGATTGAGATATCGTCTATACTCTCCTCGTCGTTCTCCGTGATGGGAGAGATTATGGATTGCCGCTACGAAGCCCCCGGTATCAGTTACTGATCGAGCAAAACTTGCACTGTGGAATCCTTAATACAATATGGTTTTTTATGCTCAAAAATTAATCGCAAGTGCACGATGTCAAGTAATAGTATAATGTACGTAAGTACGAGTATCGTTCCACTGGAGACTGTATTTAAAAATTATTATTTTCAGTTATTAAATCTTTAGCAATGAAAGTTGATTGGTTGATTATTACTACTATACTTAATTAAACATGCAAATAAAATGAGTCAAAAATTAGATAATGAAATATAATATCTAAAATAGTTGATTAAAATTCAATAAGAAATGAATTTGTTGGGAATTTCGGTTCACCTACCCTTCGTTAATAAATTAATTCGTTCGATATTGATTTTGTGCTTCCGACAGGATTTCCTATTCAATTGAACACACTCTCTCGAGCTATGCCAAACTAATTCTACTCAATGAAGTAATTAAATGTCTTTAATTATTTATCAAGAGTGAATTGCATGTCGATTTATGAAATCCCCTAGTTTTCGACCCTCAGGACTATGACTATCGGTGCGTATCCAATTTCATATATCTATGCAAATTGTAGATCCACGGATTATACTACCCGTTCCTATCACAAGTTATTCTCTCGAACTCACTCGCAATATAAAGATGTTGTTAAAGTTAGCTACGCTCTAACAACACGATAAACACAATAGTATAATCAAGAATAAATCAGAAATCGAGGTGTAAATTAATTATATCAAATTTTTGGGGTAGGATCCCCTTAAATCCCAACAAATAATAAAATTAGCTACTAGAATTCATGGTAAAACTAAACAAAAAAAGTTTAAAGAAGAGAAACTAGATAAGAAATACTAGGCGTGACGAAAATCGCAAAGACGACGCTCGAAAATCTTCAAATCTTCAACGTCTGGCGCGAAAAATCTCCAAAGCTTTTTTTTGCGGCTCTGAAATTATGTCTCAGTCTCCTCAAAAACGTCCTCCCCCTCTTTCCATATCATCCTCTCCTCCAAAATAAGGTAGGGAATCGGACAAGAAATCTTCCTAAAAATAAGTGGCGCTCGGGCGGTGGAATATTACCGCTCGAGCGCCACACTCTCTGTAAAGCCACTTGGGGAATGCGGCTTCTCGCGCTCGGGCGGTAGAGAATTACCGCTTGAGCGCCACATCTTCTGTAAATTTTCTCTTCTTGGATCCCTTCTCGCGCCCGAGCGGTAGAAAACTACCGCTCGAGCGCCGACCTCTCTGGACTTCAGCTCTTTGCGTGATTTCTCTCGCGCCCGGGCGGTACAATTTCACCGCCCAAGCGCCGCCTCTTCTGCACATTACCTTCTTAGCTTGGCACTTGGCTCCGATTTTAGTTTTCCGGCCATTTTTCCTGCAAATTCGTCACGCACAAGTGAGAAATGATCAAATGCATATGCTTACTCTAAAACGAACAAAATGTGAACGAAATGTACGCATGCACAATGCAAACACACACAAACTAATGCAATAAAACACGTAAAAACCACACCTATCAACCCCCTCATACTAACCTTTTGCTTGCCCTCAGGCAAAATAGGTTACAGACTACAATTAAAACATGAAACAAACACAAAAGGGAGAGTATTAAAGTAACTAAACTGATGGTGAAATAGCAAACTGGCATCTCCTGCCTCAGCGGGTTTGTGAACCACATCCACTTAGTCAAATCACAACATACATTACTACCCCTTTTCAGTACATCGCAACACAATTGTATTTTTCCAAAAGGTGTGGTCGTGTGTGCTGTGGATCTTTCTAGTTTGTGTTTCAGACTGTTTTATTCGCAAATCATGCGGGTTGCCGAATCAACCAGTCAACGCAAGTTTCTCTTTTCTGAGTCTTGTTTCTGTTTGGGACCAACCAGTAAACACATACAGTGGTAGAGTTTCATAGTTGAACAACAAAATGTAGGGAGTCAATAGCCAACGTGCTCAAGTGGTTTAGAAAGATGGGGAGTACGTAGATCATTTTCACTATGCACTTGTCAGAAATTTTCTCTGACATTCCTCAATGCCTTACATCTCCATCTTTTTTGCCTTGGGATAGGATTTCATCCCATTTTGGCTCCCTCTCACCTTACATCCCCTTTTTTTTATTCCATTTTTTTTTTTGCGCATAGTTTTCTCATGCGTACTCCCTAGACTTTGGATATAGGGTATGTTTATTTATCTAGCATAGTGATGAATTTTTAGGTCTTATGCACGATTGGGATGAAGGATGTTTGAGGGATATTTTTGATTTTCTACTTGATTTCATGCTACTGGTTAGTCATTCATTTCAACATGTAATCATTCAAGTTCTACTCGCATCTTATGTTTCTCCAGTTCCTCTCATAGATTATTTTGAATTTAACTGTCATTGACACCACTATCAAAATCCACTATATGTGCATATATATAAAAAATTTCAATTCACCGAGGGATTCATAACGAGTGATAAGACTAAGCAACATGCAGTTCATTTAGCCCAAAATCATCATTGGCTACCAATTTACTTGTTTCACCATCAACTGACTCACATGCGAGACACATACTAACCGACCCCCTCATACTAAATGTGTGCAATGTCCCCATTGCACCAAAGACGCAAACACATAAATGCACACATTAATGCAGACACAGAAACAAATGCAAAATAAATGCCCAAATGAAACAACAATTAGAAATAAAACATAAAGCAGTAGAAAATGGAAATGCAAAGAAGGAGAAACAGTGAACTCCCCTGATCAAGGTTCTTCTTTGTCGTGCTCTGGTGGTGGCACTCCGACTGCATCCCCCTGCTGAAGATAGTCAAACTGAAATTGTAAAACTCAACAAAAGTACAAGAAAGAAAATTAAAACGAGTAGGGAGGGAAAGAAATTAGTTCTCAATTTATAGTCGAGAACTAGACTGCAGGTTCCCCTCAGTTCTGATTGTTTTGGAATAGAGTGACTCCAATTTGTCGTTCCACTGTGCCACCTAAATATTTCTTCAGTCGTTGAGCATTGACTGTGAATGGCTCATTTTTTCCATCTCTCACAGTTATGTCTCCCGAGGGGAACACCTTGGTGATCATGTAAGGCCCCGTCCACCTTGACTTGATGCAAACGTGGTTGATCAAGCACCAAAGAAAACATGGGATTCGTTGGTATTGCCCGAAGGACCTATAACGAGGGAACGTAGCAAGAAGTTTAAAGAAGCACTTCAAGGACTCATGATGAACTACCAAGGAGGATCTACAAATTGGATGACTAAATTAGAAGAGGTTGGGAATCATGGGAATAATATTGGAGGCCTTTGGAATGTTATTCAAGTGCAATTGCCGAAGGTCCAGCGCACCCGCGATAATCAAATTTAAGAAAATTTCCCGAAGCTGCACCGCACCCGCGGTCAAATCATTAACGGACCCGCGGTCTGTTGCCGAAGCTGCACCGCACCCGCGGTCTGTTGGCGCACTTCCGTGTCAAAGTTGCTAGTTATCTTATTTAAGCCTTTTCACACAACTTTTCTTATTTTTATTTTTTATATAATGTATTGTAAGGGGGATGAACGAAATAATTTATTGATATAAGAAAAATTTGAGGTTCTCTCAATTTTCAAAGCTTTTAGCTTTGTTCTTCACAAGAAGAAAACCAAATCAAACTTATCAAAGATTTTCATCTTTGTGGCGTTTGTCGATTGTTCTTCGCACGGATTGTCAAAACAAGTTCTTTGAAGGTTCGTTTGAAATTCAATTGTTTTATCGTTGATATTTGTTGCTAAGTTATAATCGCTTAGAGGTGAATATCACAAAATCGTTACTTGTTTCAAAAGATCGGGACAACATAATCGATCCTTGTTTGTTATTGAACTGAGGGTGCGAGTTCGATATTCGTGCTTGCTTTTCATTCGTACGAGGATTCGTATCATTTGGTATCAGAGCTTCTGGTTCTGTTTGATTCAAGTAAGTTATCATTTTCAGATCTGTTTAAAAATTCGTCAGATCTGTATTATACTTTTGTTTCTATTGTCATATCTATCAAAAACAAAAACAAAAAAATTCGTTCTGTTTTAGATCTATGTAATCCTTTGTTCTGTTTTCAAATCTGTGTTATTCTAGTGTTCTTGGATTTGTGCAATCCAAGTGAGACAGTTGCAAGTGTTACAAGTTGAATTTTGTTAGTTTGATAAAAAGAAAATATAAAGATTGAGCACACCTTTGAGAGAACTATCAAATTCGAGTGAAAAACATTTGAGTGCGAGTGTTATTTCTTTGGAGTGATCGTGAGAATTTGGGTGAGGAAAATCTTTTATTTCTACTAACATTTTATTGCAGGTACAAAATCTGAAATTAAAATGGAGAGGGAAGTAGGAGAGAGTTCGAATCAAGGGTTGTCTAAGGTTCAAATGGATGCGTTATTTGGGCATTTTAGTAGAATGATGAGGGCCGAGTTGGATCCTTTATATGAGAGGTTGGATAGGCTTGAAGTTAGCACTAGTGAAAATAAATCTAAGCCTAAAGGTTTGGGTACAGTCGAAGAAGAAAAGGATGATTATGAATTGGAGTAGAAGAGGAGAGTCAAAACGAGAACTGGGGTAGGAGCAGAAGAGGTAGAGGATTTGGTAAGGGAAGAAGAGAAGCCTTACGTGGTAGGTACGATGATGGGAATAAGGAAGATAATAACATAGGTAGCATTAAGATGAAAATTATGTCGTTCCATGGTAAGTCGGATCCAGAGGCTTATTTAGAATTGGAAAAGCGAGTTGAATTCGTGTTTGATTGTGACCATTATTCCGAACAAAAGAAGGTTAGGTTGGCCGTGGTTGAATTTGTTGATTATGCACTTATTTGGTGGGATCAATTAGTGAACACTAAGAGAAGATGCAATGAGAGGCCTATAGAAACTTGGGCTGAGATGAAAAGCGTAATGAGAAAGAGGTTTGTACCAAATCACTACTATAGAGAAATGTTTAAGAAGTTACAAACTTTGAGACAGGGTGTGAAGAGTGTTGAGGACTACTATAAAGAATTGGAAGTAGTCATGATTAGAGCAAACATAGATTAGGATAGTGAGGCTACTATGGCTCGTTTTCTGTGTGGTTTGAACAGGGAAATTCAAGACCAAGTGGAACTTAGACATTACTTGGATCTAGATGAAATGGTGCAGATGGCGATAAAAGTGGAGCAACAACTGAAGAGGAGAGGATTTGGTCGTACCACACAATCTGGTAATACATCAACATCTTGGCGTTCCAACGTTGTTAAACGTGAAGAAAGCAAGGTAGTGGTCAAGCCCAAAGTTGACATTAAACAGGAGGCGCCTAAGCAGGGAGTGCAAGGTAAACCTGAAACTCCTATTAATCGTTCTAGAGATATTAAATGTTTTAGGTGTCAAGGAGTTGGACATATTGCTAGCCAATGTCCCAATAAAAGGGTGATGATGTTGAATAATTATGGGGAGTATGAATCTCATAGTGAGGGAGATGATGGAGAGGATGAAGATGAGATGCCTGCATTAGAGGATCTTGATGAGGGATATGAAGCAGTTGTGGGTGAGGCATTAGTGACTAGGCGTATCATGAGTGCCCAAGTCAAAGAAGAGGAGACGAATCAGCGGGAAAACTTGTTCCATACTAGATGTTTTGCCAGTGGCAAAGTTTGCAACATTATTATAGATGGAGGGAGTTGTACCAATGTTGCTAGTCTTGAGATGGTGGAAAAATTGAGCTTGCCTACTTTGAAACATCCTCAACCATATAGGCTACAGTGGTTGAATGATTGTGCCGAAGTGAAGGTGAACAAACAAGTTTTGGTTGCGTTTTCGAGTGGGAAGTATATTGATGAGGTATTGTGTGATGTGGTGCCAATGCATGCTTGTCATATTTTGTTAGGAAGACCATGGCAATATGATAGGCAAGTGACACATGATGGGTTTAGAAATAAATATTCTTTTGTACTCAAGAAAGAACCCATTGTTTTACTTCCTTTGTCCCCAAAGCAAGTGTTGGAGGACCAATTGAAAAAAAAAGAGAGATGAGGCCGAAAAAAAGAGTGAATTAAAAAGTGAGATGACATTTGAAAACAAAAATGACATGGCTAAAAGAAAAAGTGAGATAGCCATACAAACGAAAAATGAGGGAAAAGAAAATGAGAGGAAAGAGGTCAAAAAGAAAACATATATGGCCCAAAAGAGTGAGTTGAAACAATTGTTGCACACACATGATCCACTTATGTTGATTTTTTACAAAGAGATTCTCTTTAACACAAGTGATATAGCCGGATCCCTTCCGAGCATTGTTGTTTCACTTTTGCAAGAATTTGAAGATGTATTTCCGGAGGAGCTACCTCAAGGATTACCACCATTGAGGGGGATTGAGCACCAAATTGATTTGGTACCCGGAAGTGTATTGCCAAATCGTCCAGCTTACAGAAGCAATCCGGAGGAGACTAAGGAGCTACAACTACAGGTAAGTGAGTTGTTAGGTAGGAGTTTTGTGCGTGAGTCCATGTCCCCTTGTGTTGTACCTGTTTTACTAGTTCCTAAGAAAGATGGCTCATGGCGTATGTGTGTGGATTGTAGGGCAATTAATAACATAACCATCAAGTATAGGCATCCCATACCTAGATTAGATGATATGTTAGATGAGTTGCATGGTGCATGTATTTTTAGTAAAATTGACTTGAAGAGTGGTTATCATCAGATTAGGATGAAGGAAGGTGATGAGTGGAAAACAGCATTTAAAACCAAATATGGGTTATATGAGTGGATGGTAATGCCTTTTGGTTTAACAAATGCTCCTAGTACCTTTATGAGGTTGATGAATCATGTCTTGCGTGCTTACATAGGGAAATTTCGTTGTGGTTTATTTTGATGATATTCTTGTGTATAGTAAAGATTTAGAAGAACATGTTGAGCATTTGAGACTTGTACTGACAACACTTAGGGCTGAACATTTATATGCTATTCTTAAGAAATGTGATTTTTGTACAAGCAAACTTGTTTTTCTTGGTTTTGTGGTAAGTTCACAGGGGATACAAGTGGATGAGGACAAGGTAAGTGCTATTCGAGATTGGCCAACGCCTGCTAATGTTAGTCAAGTTCGAAGCTTTCATGGTCTTGCAAGCTTATATAGGAGCTTTGTAAAAGATTTTAGCACACTGGCAGCACCGATGACGGCAGTGATTAAGAAGAACGTTCCATTCCACTGGGGCGAGGAGCAAGAGAAGTCTTTTCATATTATTAAACAAAAATTAATTAATGCGCCTTTACTTGTTTTGCCTGATTTTTCTAATACTTTTGAAATTGAATGTGATGCTTCAGGTGTAGGTATTGGTGGGGTTTTGATGCAAGGAGGACGACCAGTGGCATACTTTAGTGAGAAACTCAATGGAGCAGCACTAAACTATCCAACGTATGACAAGGAGTTGTACGCGCTTGTGAGGACCTTGGAGATGTGGCAACACTACTTGAGGCCTAAGGAGTTTGTAATCCATACCGATCATGAGTCTCTAAATTACCTTAAGGGACAACAGAAACTGAACAAGCGGCATGCTAAGTGGGTGGCATTCATAGGTACATTTCCCTACATAATCAAATACAAACAAGGTAAGGATAATGTAGTGGCTGACGCACTATCACGGAGGTACGTATTAATCTCTATCTTGGAATCGAAAATCTTGGGATTTGAACATATGAAAGAGTTGTATTTGTTGGATGAGGATTTTAAGGAGATATTTGAAACATGTATGCATGGTCCACATGACAAATTTTATTTGCATAATGGGTATTTATTTAGAGAAGATAGATTGTGCATTCCTAAGTCATCAATTCGTGAGTTACTTGTGAGAGAGGCACATGGTGGTGGTTTGATGGGGCACTTTGGTGTGGCTAAAACTTTGAGTTGTTTGCATGAGCATTTTTATTGGCCACATATGAAATGTGATGTTGAGCGTGTTTGTGAAAAGTGCATTACTTGTAGACAAGCTAAGTCTATAACACAACCACATGGATTGTGTACACCACTTTCTGTTCCTAGTGAACCTTGGATTGATATTTCTATGGATTTTGTTTTAGGTTTGCCAAGGACTAAGAAGGGGAGGGATTCAATATTTGTTTTTTTTTGATAGATTCTCTAAAATGGCACATTTTATTGCTTGTCATAAAACCGATGATGCATCCAACATTGCATATTTGTTCTTTAAGGAAGTCGTTAGGTTGCATGGTATGCCTAGGACTATTGTATCTGACCGTGATGTTAAATTTTTGAGTTACTTTTGGAAAACTTTGTGGGCTAAGCTTGGCACTAAACTGTTGTTTTCTACTACATGTCATCCTCAAACGGATGGACAAACTGAAGTTGTTAATAGAACTCTAGGAACACTTTTGCGTGGTATACTCAAAAATAACTTGAAAAATTGGGAAGAATGTTTGTCATTTGTTGAGTTTGCTTATAACCGTAGCGTGCATTCTACTACGAATTATTCACCATTTGAAATTGTTTATGGTTTTAATCCTTTAACTCCTTTGGATTTGATGTCTTTGCCTGTGAGTGAAAGATTGAACATGGATGGCAAGAAGAAAGCTGAATTCGTTAGAAGTTTGCATGAGAAGGTCAAGAATAACATCGAGAAGAAGAATTTACAATATACGAAGCAAGCCAACAAGGGGAGGAAAAAGATGGTTTTTGAAAAGGGAGATTGGGTATGGTTGCACTTAAGAAAGGAAAGATTTCCAGAAAAACGACGTTTGAAGCTCTTACCTAGGGGTGATGGACCATTTCAAGTGCTTGAAAAGATTAACGACAATGACTACAAATTAGACCTACCAGGTGAGTACAATGTCAGTTCTACTTTTAATGTTAGTGATCTTTCGTTGTGTTATGTAGGAGATGATCAAGATTTGAGGACAAATCCTTTTCAAGAAGGGGAGAATGATGCAAACGTGGTTGATCAAGCACCAAAGAAAACATGGGATTCGATGGTATTGCCGGAAGGACCTATAACGAGGGACGTAGCAAGAAGTTTAAAGAAGCACTTCAAGAACTCATGATGAACTACCAAGGAGGATCTACAAATTGGATGACTAAATTAGAAGAGGTTGGGAATCATGGGAATAATATTGGAGGTCATTGGAATGTTATTCAAGTGCAATTGCCGAAGGTCCAGCGCACCCGCGCTAAAGCAGGGACCGCACCCGCGGTCCATGATAATCAAATTTAAGAAAATTTCCCGAAGCTGCACCGCATCCGCGGTCAAATCATTAGCGCACCTGCGGTCTGTTGCCGAAGCTACACCGCACCCGCGGTCAAACAAGCACTGCACCCGCGGTCTTTTGGCGCACTTCCGTGTCAAAGTTGCTAGTTATCTTATTTAAGCCTTTTCACACAACTTTTCTTATTTTTATTGTTTATATAATGTATTGTAAGGGGGATGAACGAAATAATTGATTGATATAAGAAAAATTTGAGGTTCTCTCAATTTTCAAAGCTTTTAGGTTTGTTCTTCACAAGAAGAAAACCAAATCAAACTTATCAAAGATTTTCATCTTTGTGGCGTTTGTCGATTGTTCTTCGCACGGATTGTCAAAACAAGTTCTTTGAAGGTTCGTTTGAAATTCAATTGTTTTATCGTTGATATTTGTTGCTATGTTATAATCGCTTAGAGGTGAATATCACAAAATCGTTACTTGTTTCAAAAGATCGGGACAACATAATCGATCCTTGTTTGTTATTGAATTGAGGCTGCGATTTCGATATTCGTGCTTGCTTTTCATTCGTACGAGGATTCGTATCACCCCGTGTCCTCCAATTTCATCCTTTCTGGCTTCTTCCATTGATGGTTGGCATTACAGTACGCCACTCTTGCAGATTTTTCTTCATCAAGTTCATCCTCCTTCAATTCAGTGGTGAGCGTGCGTGGCTTCCATTGGGTCCTTCATAGCATCCTGCACAAATTGACATACAAGTGAATCCGATGAATCAACTATAAAACAATCATTAGTGTGCAGTTTGTGCTTAAGAGCGTTAAAAACATTAAAAGTGATTTCTTCCTTTCCCACTCTCAATCTCAACTTTCCTTCTTGCACTTCAATCACGGCCTTGCCAGTTGCAAGGAACGGTCTCCCTAAAATCAAAGGCATCTCCCTATCCTCTTCCATGTCAAGCACCACAAAATCTGTAGAAAATGTAAACTTTCCCACTTTTACTAACACATCTTCTTTGACTCCTCGTGGATGTTTGACGGATCCATCAGCTAGTTGCAAGGACATCTGTGTCGGTTTAGGTTCGCCCAATCCAAGTTTCCTGAATACAGATAAAGGCATAAGATTAATGCTCGCACCAAGATCACATAAAGCTTTAGGAAAAACAACATCACCAATCATGCAAGGGATAGAAAAACTCCCTAGATCCTTTAGCTTTGGTGGGATCTGGTTTTGTACCAATGCAGAGAAATTCTCAGTCAATTTTACCGTCCTGTGATCCTCCAACTTCCTCTTATTAGCTAAGATGCATTTCAGAAATTTAGCATAACTCGGCATTTGCATCAGAGCATCAACAAAAGGAATATTAATGTGCAATTTTTTGAATATCTCTAAAAACTTACCGAATTGCGCATCCAATTTCGCCTTTTTTAATGCTGCAGGGAAAGGTGGGGGAATTGCAATTGTAGATTGTGCAGTGGGTGCGGGTGTAGATTTAGAAGATTTACCTGTAGATGTGTCAACAGCTCCCTCTCGTTGATCTTCTTTTTCTCTCTCTTCTTGTTCAAGCACTTTTCCGCTCCTCAACGCTATGGCTTTCACTTGCTTTTTTGGGTTAGTTTTCGTTTTGCTTGGCAAGGTTCCTGGTTCTCTGCTCGTGATCATTTTAGCCAACTTACCTATTTGATTCTCCAGGCCTTTTATTGATGCATCCTGGTTTTGCAGTCTAGTCTCGGTGGCTGACATGAACTTAGACATCATTTGCTCCAAACTAGATTTCTCATCTCGAAGCTCATGTCGATACATCGGTTGCTTACTATACTGCTGTCCTCCTTGTGGTCGAGTCTGACTGCCTTGACCACCCCATGAGAAGTTGGGATGTTGTCTCCATCCAGGGTTATATGTGTTCGAATATGGATCATTCCTTCGACGGTTTTGGACTCCCACTTGATTCACAGGTGCCTCTTCTGGCACATAAAAGGGATTTCCATCTTGACAGTCCTTAACATAATGTTCTCCTCCGCATTTTTCACAGAATATCTCTTGAAGACGCATAACCGTGCCACCCATATTCAACCCGTCCAGTTTCCTATTCAAGACATCAAGTTGTGCAGTAATAGCAGAAAGGTCAGTTACCTGGTGAACTCCTGCACTTCTTCGCTGGTTGTTCCTTTCAGATTGAGGATGATAGCTGCTAGCAGCCATCTCCTCCAGTAACTCATATCCTTCCTCAGCCGTTTTTCTCAACAGATTTCCACAGGCCGCAGCATTTATCATGGTTCGGTTAGATGAAATTAAACCATAGTAAAAAGTTTGGACAACTAACCCAAGAGGCAACTCATGATGTGGGCATCTTCGCAATAAGTCTTTGTAGCGCTCCCAAGCCTCGTAGAGTGACTCCTGCTCAAACTGAGAGAAGGTGGTTATGTCCGCTCGCAGCTTCATGATTTTCGATGGAGGAAAATATTTCAAGAGGAATGCCTTAGCCATGTCTTCCCAAGTTGTAATTGACCCTACAGGCAAACAATTCAACCAAGATTTATCTTTATCACGCAAAGAGAATGGAAATAAACGTAGTCTAACAGCATCATCCGAAACTCCATTAAATTTAAAAGTATCGCAAATTTCTAAGAAGTCGGCAATGTGAGTGTTCGGATCATCCAGCGCATTCCCCCCGAATTGGACAGTGTTTTGGATCATTTGAATTATGGCTGGCTTGACCTCAAACTGATTTGCCCTGACAGTTGGTCGCACTATGCTTGGACGTGCTCCATCAAGTGACGGTTGCGCATACTCAAGCATGGGTATGCGCCTTGGCTCTTCGACCCTTAGATCTTCATGATGCTCCTCCTCATGCTCGTTCCTGTTCATTATGTCATTAAGCCTCTACTGTTGTCGTCTCCTGCGTAAGGTTCTTTCAATCTCGGGATCGAATATCTCTAGTTCAGACTCTAGAGACCTTGGCATGCACAAGAGAGATACCTGCGAAGAAATCGAAGGTGCCAAACAAAGTGAAATAGAGAATGCTAAAGTAAATAATTAAAAATAAAATTGTAGATTAACAGTCCCCGGCAACGGCGCCAAAAACTTGATCGAGCAAAACTTGCACTTTGGAATCCTTAATACAATATGGTTTTGTATGCTCAAAAATTAATCGCAAGTGCACAATGTCAAGTAATAGTATAATGTACGTAAGTACGAGTATCGTTCCACTGAAGACTATATTTAACAATTATTATTTTCAGTTATTAAATCTTTAGCAACGAAAGTTGATTGGTTGATTATTACTACTATACTTAATTAAACATGCAAACAAAATGAGTCAAAAATTAGATAATGAAATATAATATCTAAAATAGTTGATTAAAATTCAATAAGAAATGAATTTGTTGGGAATTTCGGTTCACCTACCCCTCGTTAATAAATTAATTCGTTCGATATTAATTTTATGCTTCCGAAAGGATTTCCTATTCAATTGAACACACTCTTTCGAGCTATGCCAAACTAATTCTACTCAATGAAGTAATTAAATGTGTTTAATTATTTATCAAGAGTGAATTGCATGTCGATTTATGAAATCCCCTAGTTTTCGACCCTCAGGACTATGACTATCGGTGCGTATCCAATTTCATATATCTATGCAAATTATAGATCCACGGATTATACTACTCGTTCCTATCACAAGTTATTCTCTCGAACTCACTCGCAATATAAAGACGTTGTTAAAGTTAGCTACGTTCTAACAACACGATAAACACAATAGTATAATCAAGAATAAATCAGAAATCGAGGTGTAAATTAATTATATCAAAATTTTGGGGTAGGATCCCCTTAAATCCCAACAAATAATAAAATTAGCTACTAGAATTCATAGTAAAACTAAACAAAACAAAGTTTAAAGAAGAGAAACTAGATCAGAAATACTAGGCGTGGCGAAAATCGCAAAGACGTTCTTGAATAAGTGGTGCTCGGGCGGTGGAATATTATCGCTTGAGCGCCACATCTTCTGTAAATTTTCTCTTCTTGGATCACTTCTCGCGCCCGAGCGGTAGAAAACTACCGCTCAAGCGCCGACCTCTCTGGACTTCATCTCTTTGCGTGATTTCTCTCGCGCCCGGGCGGTACAATTTCACCACCCAAGCGCCGCCTCTTCTTCACATTACCTTCTTCGCTTGGCACTTGGCTCCGATTTTAGTTTTCCGGCCATTTTTCCTGCAAATTCGTCACGCACAAGTGAGAAATGATCAAATGCATATGCTTACTCTAAAACGAACACAATGTGAACGAAATGTACGCATGCACAATGCAAACACACACAAACTAATGCAATAAAACACGTAAAAACCACACCTATCAGTTACCTATTGAATGGTGGATTGGTCGGGGACGACCCATCAATCCCTATCTTAAGGGACTATTATTTGAGAGGCTTAGTGAAACGTCAGCTATTCTTTTTTTAAAACGCGCTAGAAATTTTTTTTTATAATCTTCATAATTCAAAAAATAAATATTTATAAATACTTTAAAATACCTTGACACCCTTTTTAAAATAAAACAATCAACTAACATTTAAAAATTTAAAGAAAAATAGTTTGAATCATAAAATCGTTCAACGTTTTACCAAACCCAAAAACATTATTTGAAAAATATAGCTCATATTATAATATCTCAAAAACCTCTCATATCATAAATAAAAATTCGTAAAAATATCTTTAACATAACTTAAAATCATAAATCATAACTAGTGCGGAAAACTAGCGTCGGTCCTCGGGTCATGTGCACCTTCAGTCTAGCAAAGTCAACCATCAAGACCTCCATTATCATATTCATAATCAATATCACCTGCATCAATCACACATAGTGAGTCTAAAGACTCAACACCTCATATTCTTGATAACAAGTACTACATATACAGATCACATACGACAGTGAAAAATACTTGTACTTTAAAATATCGTTTTCGTGAAGATGCATAAACTTTAAACAAAACCATTTTCATAAACATTTTCATGATGCATAAACTTTAAATAAAAACAGTTTCATAATGATGCATCACTTTAAACATAAACATGTCCATAAAATTTTTCATAAACATTTTCATATCAACATAAACATATACATATTCATATTCATATTCATATTCATATTCGTGTTCATATTCGTGTTTGTTGAATTCAGATCGTGATTGTGACTCGTATTCTTAATCGTATTGGGCAATGGATCCTTCTACATAACCACAGTACTGGGCGGCGGAGACACCAGCAACACTCTCACCGGTCAACTGGGTCTTGGTCTTACATATTAACATATCATCGTATTCGTATTCGTATTCATATCAACGGAAACACGATCGTCGGGCTCCCACTGGGAACATAACCCTCACGATATCTCCAACATATTTAGTCACAATCCCTTCACGTCCTTCAACATTTCATATTTCCATCACTTAATAAAAACATGCATATAATATCGTTTTTTTCTTTTAAACCAAGCATGCAACATATCTTTTAAATGTCAAATTTAACATGTTAAAATCATAAACATAAATAAACATTTTAACATCTTAAAATCCGTAAACATTTAAAATAAACTTTTAAACATATAAAAATCATATAAAGCCATAAAATTTTTAAAATCAACATCATAAAAATTCATAAACATTTGAATTAATCATATTAGCACATAAAACAGCATTCAGCGCACTGCCATGACGTTTACTAACTTCTAGGTGTAAAATGACTGTTTTACCCCTGGACGTATAATTTTACATTTTTGACATTTTTTTAATTCAGTTGTCTCTAACATGTCCCAAATAATTATTTAGGCTTTAATTAAAATTCCCATAATTTTATTTAGCTTAAAAACTAGACTTTTTAATTAATTCGTAATTAGACGTTTTGAAGGCGTTTAAATCCCAGATAAATCCAAAACTCATTATTTTGATCCCAATTTTAAACATAGAATTTTTATTATTTATTATACCCTTCCAAGTCATGAGCCACACCCGTGGACCCATGGATTCAATTTTGGTTGTTTAATTTTTGAAATTGACACATTAGTGAACCTACCGAGCCATCTCCCAATTTACTCGAGCCACGCCCGAGCCAACTCGAGCCAAACCATAGCCAACCCACCTAGGCACCCTCTTGACCAAGCCCAAGCCCCTGAACCTAGCCTTGGCTCGCTCAAACTCACCTGGAACCCAACCACAGAACCTGCGCTCATGGAGATCCTCGCGCCTATAGCTTCCTAGTGCCACTAGAACTCTTTTAGCCCCTTAACCAGCGACCACCTCGGACCCTCAGTGACCCTGGACCATGCACAGACTCGACCCAGACTAGCCCCGAGCCCCTAATCCATGCACGAAGCTCCTCCCAAGCCCTTTAGCTCGAGTCCTAACATGGCTAGGACTCTTCCCTTGACTCCCCCACGACCTTGGCTAGCCCCTGGACCTAGCCAACGCCCAGCCGAGCCATCAAGGACCAAGACCGAACCCTTATCTTCCCAAAACCGCAACCCGCTTTACCAGCTTGTTGTTTCGTGATTTCCAGCGTGTGTAGTGTGGTCTTAGGACTCTAAAAATCGTGTAAAACCATACTTGAACGTGTCCTAGTCATGGCAGCCCTTAAACAATACAAAAACATGATTTTTGAAGGAGTATACAAGCAAAAAGATTGACATATGATGAATTTCGAAAATAAAACAAAGTGACACTTGATTTCCAAAATTTTCATGCATAAAATCTTAATATGGTGTGATGATGAGTAAAAGGAGATTATGGCGTGCCTTTGTGTATTTTACGCACGAAAACAAAGCGACGATGCAAAGAACGACGACGTAGGCACCTAGGCTGAATTTCCTTCCAAAAGACCGAAGCTTTACCTTTTCTAATTGTGGTGTGTGCCGTGATGCTGGCGGAGAGAATTTTTTATTTTTTAGGAGAGAGGCATGTAGTGTAAAGGTTTTGGTGTAGGTTAATTGCATATTATATAGTTAATTAATCTTTAATTAAGCTTAGGCCCATTAAGCATACAAATTAGGCACATTAGTGCTTAATTAGAATTAATTAAAATATTAAAAATAATTTTGCTTAAATAAGTTTGTGAATTTATTAGTCGGGTTGCCAAAACGTTTGTATTTTTGTTGAAAAACAACACCGATAAAATTTACGTCCCGGCGTATAAAATCACCTCAAAACTCCATATTTTCAAAAATAAAAAAAATCATCACCCTTATTTTAAATAATTAAAAACAATTAACCAATAAAAATATTTTCTATTTTTCAGCCATTGGTCTCCGTTCCTCGATCGCAACTCGAATACCCTTTAAAAATACATTTTAATGCATAATGACAATAAAATCCTATTTAACATATAATCCTACATGTCATATAATCAATTAAGCAATTAAAATAATTTAATTAACAATTTTTCATATTTCCTAGATTTACATCGTCTAAATTTTTGGACCTTACACTTAGACGGGAACTCAAACCTAAAGAACTAAGGCTGATCCCCGATGAGTTGGTGTTTGATGGAGAACGGGAAATCTTGGAATGCACATTGATCTATAATTGGCTCAAGCAGTGGCTCAAGTGGAATACCTAGTACTTCACCATAGCATGTAAGCCGGACCCGAGTTTCGCCGAATTATTCACTGTGCCTATTTGTACCACAACCTAGAAGAGGCCATTTTACCAATTCATGTTGTATTGCCTTGTATGGAAGTGCTATGATATAGGTGCGGGACTCTGGTCACATCACAGGGTTATTGTCCTCCCTATGTGTTGGATGATAAAACTATGATCCAAATTGAAAGGTGGATCTTGGGAGGAAGAGGTGGGACTGAATTCATCATGTCTCCTATGGTTGACCAAACCTAGGAGGAAAAGATGATTGGAACATAAGAATTGTTGTGCACGTGAGCTTAGACATGAGAAAAAGGGTTTCAAATCCCTTATGTTATCGGGGTAACGGCATATCGTACTAGATCTGTAACCTATAGCATCATTAATAGAGCTAGCGGCAAATGCTTTAGCACTCGTGCTTTCATTATGGATTAACTAGCATGAGTAGTGGCTCCAACAGCTTATCTGGGGTACCTCCTGTAGTGGGGGAGGCAAAGCACCAGTGGTAGCATCAATACTGGCATAACCTTTTTTTTTTATGAAATCTAGTTTTCAAAACATTTAATCTTTAAACCATGAAAGCAGCTAAACATGTACTATAAATCGCTGTAAAACGTATAACATGCAATCATGCAGGTGATAGTAATAAACCATTTAAAACATAAAATCTTACAGAGTTGAGGCTTAAAGACTTAGCTGCAGAAGCTGGCGGTGGCACAACCATATTGTAATGACCAGAATCCTTGTTTTGAATTAAGTATTAATTAAGAGATAATTAATGAGTTTTTAATTAAGTATTATTAAGGAATTTATAAATCGAGATTAAGCTATTGGTATCCACTGAATTTTAAATAGATAACCCAATCTACTTCAGATTTCATTATCTCGAGAAATCCAACTAGACCAATGAGATTCTGACACGTGGCAGACAAGATTGATTCGGATTTCTGAAATAGTGCGGATGCAGCCTATAAATGGAAGCCGAATTCTTTTGTTTCCTTCACCGCATTCTTCAGAGAGAGTTCTAGTTATATTAGGTTTTCTAGCTAGTTTCTAGGGCACTTTGGTGTCGGGAAGTTTCGGAGTTAGTGTCGACTCGAGGAAGGGTCAGTGATCTGAGATCGAGACATCATCAGCGGGCTGACGACGGACGCAGGTATAATCCTAAAGCCTTAAATAGTGATTTAAGGATCATTAGGGAGAACTTGTAGCATGTTTGATCTGGTTTGATAGTGATTTCATTATGTTGGTATTGTCTAGGTTCAGAGCTTTATGTCAGATTGTTTTAGTGAGGTACGTGATGTACTGACTAAGATATCCAAGCGTAGTATACACACTTATATGCTGCATATTTATCTGTTGCATGATACATGTTTTACTGCTTTGGCATATTATGCATGACACATCATGTTGAGCCTGATATCTTTTGAGATATACCTCGTTTGTTGGGGCCGCTCAGCCCTATTATGTATTGTGGACGATGGGGTATCGATAGCTACAGTGTCCGACGGAACCCGCGGGCTCTGATGATCTGGACATTGCAGGTCCACGTCTTGATGATGAGTGTGGGAGCCAAAACATGCCTAGGGCATATCAGAGACTACACACTCAGGCGCCTCTAGACTGAGCATGAGATTCTTGACTTGATCCTTGATATCCGAGCATATTGCATTTTGCATGCATCATATCAGTTTGTATACTCGTACATTCTCGTATTGGGCGATTGTCGGTCACGTCCTTGTTTTCATCTTGGGCACCCCATTCCACAGGGCAGGTCTTAGGTTGGACGGTTCGGACAACCAGGGCAGTGGCTAGAGCAGTTGGGTTTCAGTGGTGATCCAGTGGATATTTTCTGTGGTTTATCGTTTTCTCGTTCAGAATTATGTTTTCGTTATGGTTGTAATAATGTTTAAGACTGATGTTATTGTTCTGTTTTCGTTTGGGATGTAAGATGATTAAGTAATTGGTTTCCGCTGTTTAATTGTTGTTATTAAGCTTTAATGTTGTATGTATATTAGTCTGTTTAGTAGTGGCTCGGGTAAGGGCGCTACACATATACAGGACCCTTGCTCTGATACCAACTAAAACGTCTGTTGTTTAAAATATGCTACTTTTTTTAAAAAAATCTATTACTCGTAATTTATATTTAAATGCATGCATGCAATACTGCTGAAAATTCACTTTTTTAAACTATTAGTAATCAACTAGCAAGTAAAATACTGCGGTTAAAAATCCATAACAAAACATCATCCCCAAGCTTACTTTTTAAAAATGTTTCAAATATGAAATATGTGTAAAGTTTCTGCCAACCATCAACACATAAAAATGAGAGCGTATAAAATTAAATATCCAATTCATTCATATCTCATAAACATGATGTGCGAAAGGAATAAGGTCCTCGGGTTAGCTTGCGCAGATCCAGCCCCGCCTACTCAGTCTTCGGCGCCTTCAGTTTTCTCATCGATATGCTCACCTGCATCAATCACACCTAGGGAGCCTAAATACTCAACACACATGTAACGTTATAGCAAGTAAATATACATAACAAGCAACAGTGAAAAGTAATGTAATGAAAAAACATTTCATGATCATAAAAGTCGCATGCATAATCATAACCTGTCAAAGCATAAATATTTTCATAACAAATCACATCATATCAGCATATACGTTTTTTTTTCTTAATTTTAATTATGTTAATTAGTTGTGACTTTCGTATCATCGTGTCAGTCGATGGATCCATTTACGTGTAACTGTGGTACCCGGCGACGGGGACATCAGCAACAACATTACCCGTTCACTGAGCATTGGCCTTACATGTCATCGTGTCATCGTATTAGTCACAACCAAATCTCATCCTTCAAAACATGTCATCATATTCATCAATTAATAAAATCATGCATATACGTAAATTTTTTTTAAACTCAAGCATGCAGCGTATTTTTCATATTTTCATAAAAAGTCATATTCATGATAACATAAATATTTAAAATACTTCAAAACATGTTTAGGGAGCTGCCAGTGCTAAAAACTTGAGCCAAATTCCTTAAAACGCATAAAAACATAATAATAAGCATTTCTTAGACGTAATCTCAAGTTTGTTTCAAAACTTATACGATTCGTTTTAAAACTTGGACCGGGTCCCGATTTTAACCTAAATCAACCCGAAACTCAACCAATTTTTTCCCAACTTACACCATGACTTAAACCTACATGACCAGCCCTTAAAACACTTAATTCAGACCACCTAGGGCCCTCGGGATAGACCGAACAGTTGCTGGAATTAATTCAGCACGCAAGCACCGAAAACCCTAGTGCGCTAAACCTTCGTATCATCGATCCTAGGCCTAACCAACCCGAACCAGCCTTGAACCATTGCTACCTAGGACCAAGATCAGACCATGGACTCACTCCTGGACCAACCAAACCCACGCCTACAGCACAAGGCACGTAGACTTGCATGAATTACCCGAAACAAGCCAAAACCCGACCCTTCTCATTTCATGCGCCTCGACCCCCACTTAACCCGAGACCAGCCATGTAAGAACCTCCCCTAGGCCTCGGTTTGGACCCTCTTGGACCGCACCATGGCCAGGTTTAGTCCCCCTTGGCCGTGCCTCCCCTTTTCTTGCACTAGACCAACCAAAACCCTAGCCGCTCAAGGAGAAACAGTCGGCCCTCTCTATTTTCATGGAAAACTCGAGACTCCAGCCTGTAGACAGCTTCAATCCCTTCATGTACAGCCCTTACAAGCCTTAACCTAGCAGCCCCTTGCACAAGGACATGAAAAACGCGAGTTTTACACAAGATATATGCATATTCATGTCAAAACCTTTGCAAAAACGATGCTATATGATAGACCAATGAAATTTCATTCAAAAACATATATAACAGCATATAAATGGTGTAAATGATGAGAAAAATAGATACATGTCGTGCCTTAACATTTTTGTGATAAAAAACTCGAAGGTATGCGCGTAGGACTAGCACCGGAGAAGCGGGGAAGAAACATTCTCTTGAAAACTAGGAGAAAACCGAGAGGGACTGCTGGAAATGGCCGAGAGAATGATGCTGAATAAGAGGGAGGGGGCAGCCGAATTTTAGGTTTAGGGTTAGGGTTTGATGGTGTTGGTTTTGAATAGAAACTAATGCATAAATGGGCCCTAATAAAAATTTAAGTGAAGTTAAAAGAGTTTTGGGCTCACTAAGCACTAAAATAAACCCATCAAGCCCTAACACACTCCCGAAAAATATTTTGTTTTGGTACATTTTTAAAAATATTGCCCGAACCCTCAAAAAGCCCTCTGAATCGATAAAAGTTGCGTACCGGCTAAAAATATAACCCGACGGGTAAAAAAACTCTGCAAATGCCCATTTTCAAAAATTATACTTAAAACACCTCATATTAAAAAGATTAAAATTAATTATTCAATAAAAATATTTTTCTTGATTATCACCAGTCTCCGTTACTCGTCAGAGCGCGAAATGAAACTTAAAACCTTAATACATTAAACTTTAAAATAACCATGCAACAATACCTACCCATGCAATATTCATGCATTAAATGCATAAAAATCATTAAACATATATTTTAGAAAACTCTAGATTGCATGCAGTCGGGTTACGTAGTTCGAATTTTCTAGACCTTACACGACCGCCGCTGCGCGCACCGTGTGCACATGCTGCGTGCGCGGCACTTTGGGCGCACTACCCGGACATGTTCCGGACAATATAATTTTTTTAAAAAAATTAAAAATAAAATTTTTATGGTACATCAATTTTTCTGAAAAATTTTCTTGTGTGGTTAGAAATAAAATATTCAACATTAAATTAAACCATACGATATAGAGAACCTGGATCTGATACCATTGTTGGGATCTCAGTTTTCTCGTGTCCAAAATGCATCAGAAGTTTTATAACATTTTATTTTGACATTCAAAATATTCTTTGGAAACTCGTATGGCTTAAATTGAATAAACATACATAGGATGTTAAAGAATATACCTTTAGTGAATTTTTCACTTGGCACCAACTACTCCGTTGTTAGCGGATGTAGCTCTTATTGTAAATCTCTACGTACGTTCTTCAAGTCTCCTAATCCGGTCTACGACTGAAAGATTAGTTCATCTTCAAAATTGCACTAGTAATTTTGAAGATATTTTGCATAGAGATAAAACACAAAGACGAAATCGATTCAATACTATTAATTAGGACAAGCCAAAATTTTCTTGCAAAAGAAAAGGGATTTTTTTTTTTTTTGAGAGCAGCCCACGAAATTGGGGAAAACCCAATGTATATCTTTTAAAAAACAACCGGATGCATTTTTAAATAAGAGTCAAAATAAAATTCTTATTATTATTTTTAATCTTTTATTTACTTAATTAATTAATTAATTAAGTTAATTGAAGATTCTAAAAAAATTCATACCAAATCATAGTCAATCTCGAATAAGGCATATATTTTGATAATATCATACATCAATATTATTTACATTGCTTTGTGTGCAAGGTTTTTAAAATTATAGTATCATGAATATTTTCATATTACATAAATCAATATCATATTTAATAAAAACTTAATGAGCTATATTTTAATTCATTAAAATATAATTTAATTATTAAAACTCATTTGAATTTTAATAAATTAGCATGATGGATTTATACTCTTATAAACTCATGATCAATGCTCTCATCACATTAATCTCATCATAATCCCGATCGACGATCAAATATCATCAATGTGACAATTCCAACTTGTTCGATATCATGATACACACTTTAGTTTTGATATCACCAATGTCTAAATAAGACAGGTGCACTGCTTTTGATTGTCTTTAGCCGTCAAGCTCTCAAAACTTCTATAAGATTTTATAAACTTTATTTATAAGCTTATCAATTGATCATATCAAACTTATTTATTATAAATTCAACTTATTGAATTCATTATCTCAATGAGAACAAGTAAATCAGTGCTTGTGTGACTCTCAATGATTCAGGGATACAGATAGCTTTAGTTTCACAATTCTTTGTGATTTAGGACAATTTCCTTTACGTACGTTCTTTAAGTCTACTAATCAAGTCCACGACTGGAAGATTAGTTAATCTTCAAAATTGCACTAGTAATTTTGAAGATATTTTGCATAGAGATAGAATACGAAGAAGAAATCGATTCAATACTATTAATTAGGACAAGCCGAATTTTTCTTGAAAAATAAAATGAATTTTTTTTAGAGCAGCCCACGAAATTCGGGAAAAACCAATGTATATCTTTTAAAAAATTTTCAGATGCATTTTTAAATAAGAGTCAAAATAAAATTCTTATTATTATTTCTAATATTTTATTTACTTAATTAATTACATTAATTAAGTTAATTAAAGATTCTAAAAAAATGCATACCAAATCATAGTCAATCTCGAATAAGGCATATATTTTGATAATATCATACATCAATATTATTTACATTGCTTTGCGTGCAAAGTTTTTAAAATTATTGTATCATTAATATTTCCATATTATATAAATCAATATCGTATTTAATAAAAACTTAATAGGCTATATTTTAATTCATTAAAATATAATTTAATTATTAAAACTCACTTGAACTTTAATAAATTAGCATGATGGGCTTTTACTCTTACAAGCTCATGATCATGCTCCCATTACATTAATCTTATCATAATCCCGATCGACGATCAAATATCATCGATGTGACAATTACAACTTATTCGTTATTATGACACACACTTTAGTTTCGAGATCATCAATTTCTAAATAAAGCAGGTGCACTTCCTTTTATTGTCTTTAGCCGTCAAGCTCTCAAAATTTCTATAAGCTTTTACTTTATTTATAAGCTTATCAATTAATAATATCGAACTTATTTATTATAAATTCAACTCATTGAATTCATTATCTCAACGGGAACAAGCAAATTAGTGCTTGTGTGACCCTCAATGGTTCAGAGATACAGCTAGACATAGTTTCACAATTCTTTGTGATTCAGGACAATTTCCTTTATTCGAGCTTACCCTAATTTGCCCACATTCCATGGACCAACATTTGATCATGAGAATGTCAGAAACCATTTTCTGATTAAAATCATTGAATCATGGTAAAAGCGTCTAGTATCATCGCCCCATGATTCCGTAGGTATCACTGGTAGTGCTTTCAAGAACTAATCAGTTATTATTATCGTACAATACGGTTCTTCATCTCATATATCTCGAGGGTTTCATATTAGATTCTATAGCTATGTGATACAATCATTAAATATTCATAGTGTCACCGCATTTACAACTATAGAACTCTTTTTCTAATGTACATCTCACACTCTAGCTAGAGATTTCACACACTATTATTTCATTAGATCATATAGGATATCTGCATCCATAGGTGAGCGGTGTATCCCCGACTACAATGCACTGGCTCCTACAAATTTCGCAATTGCACCCAACCCCGCCACCTTGTGATCCTCACGGAGTCGGTAAATGAGTCAAAGCACAATCCTAGTATGTGAGGCCCGGGGTCGAAGAGGGCGGGGGGTGATCGCCGGTGCCATGAGGTTGCACGGACAATGAGCGGCTCCTGGCAGGCTTCTTGGTGGAGGAAACATGAATGAACCGATCCCACCGGAATGAGAGGTATTCCGAGCCTGTTCAATGTAATGGACTGTACAGTTGAAGAGGGTTTAAAAGATTTGATATGTACTACTCATATCAAGAAGGTGCATCTGCTTTTCGGTAGCTCGTCACATAAGAACTCTAAAGTTAAGCGTGCTTGACTTGGGGCAATTTTGGGATGGGTGACCCCCTGAGAAGTTTCTTAGGGTGCGTGTGAGTGAGGTCCTAAGCACGCTGAAAAGATTCGTCTTGATACAGTGAGGACAGTTTTCGAATCCGGGGCGTTACAAGTGGTATCAGAGCCGACCTCTCTTAGTGCGGTGTGGTTCAGGGACGAACCAAGCGGAAGCTTGTGGGCATGTGAGGCCCGAGGCCGAAGAGGTCGGGGGGTGATCGCCGGTGCCATGAGGTTGCACGGACAATGACCAGCTCCTGGCGGCAGGCTTCTAGGTGGAGGAAACGTGAATGAACCGATCCCACACCGGAATGAGAGAGATTCCGAGACTGTTCAATGTAATGGACTGTACAGTTGAAGAGCGGTTAAAAGATATGATATGTACTACTCATATCACGAAGGTGCATTTTCTTTTCAGTAGCTTGTCACATAAGAACTCTAAAGTTAAGCGTGCTTGATTTGGGGCAATTTTGGGATGGGTGACCCCCTAGGAAGTTTCCTAGGGTGCGTGTGAGTGAGAACATAAGCACGCTGGAAAGACTCGTCTTGGTACAGTGAGGATATTCATCGAACCTGGGGCGTTACATAGTATGTAGAGCCTTAGTGTTGTTCCGGGTAGTAAGGACTAATCATATACAATCACAACCACATACTTTTCCTCTTGATGAATGATAGCCACTTGAAAGTCCGGGGAAGGGTTGTTCGGTACAATCATAGGATGATTACCCATCTGTATGATTGGACATCTCTATGTCTTTACCATGAAACATGGTACACAACATCATAGATGTTAGTCTCAAGCTCAAGCGGCCTTATCCTTATTTTAGGCAGCTGAATCGACTAGGAACGAATTTAGAATATACAATGTTTAAAAATGTGTTTCAAGATCGAATTACGGTTCATTTATATTAAAGCATAATTATCTATGTTGATTGCATGAGTATACAGATAAAGTAAAATGATATAATAAAAAGTTAAATTATATTAAAATAAAGATTGTTTATTACACTTGAGTCAATAAATTTCCTAATCAACCGTTGACTTGCAGAGCATCTACTCTAACAAGGTGTAATAGGAAGGATTCGTCAATCCAATTAGTTTAATCCTATGATTGAGTAAACTAATCCCATACTTAGATTGCAAAGCAACCCGAGAAAATGTGAACAGTGATTTGGCAGGAAACAAGACTCGGTGGTCTGCCCACATGTAGCATGTGAAAATTAAAATTAATATAAGAGAGCTTAACTCAAGAAATTACTTGGGCTTGTAATCTCGTGTCAAATTTAATATTATATATATTTCACATAATATATACTATTTTTTAGTCCCAATAAACCGTTTAAATTTGTGAACTAGGGGCAAATGCTTAAGTACATATGTACAACAAAAAAATGGTAAAAAAAAAATTTAAAACGGGGATGGTCCCAAACTATGAATGACTAAACCTGACCAAGTGTAGAACCCGTAAATCAGTCTACGTTTAAGCCATGTATAATTTTAGATTTTTAAATTTAATTGACTTCATTGCATGATTAATTTAAATGCATTTATTTGAAGTTAATTATTTATTATTTCAGTTCAGTAGTTTGATTTTTAGCATTTCAGTTATTTCAGTGAGGCCGGACTGGAGTTGGAGTTTTGAGATAGAATTTAAGATCCAGAAAATATTTCCAGAAGTTAATTTAGCTAGCAAGTAAGTTCATTTAAGTTAGAAATGGAGGTTTGAAGATTTAATTTAATTATTTGAGGTGATTAAGAAATGAGCTCATTTAAGTTACTTAATTAAGGGGTTAGCTCATTAAATTAATTAAAGGATTAGTAAGGCTTTTAAGGATTATTAAATTACTAGATAATCAATTTCCCCTACCATTTATCATGCATGTTTCGGCCACCCCTTGCATAGACCACACATTTCCAACTCATCAACTTTGACCAATTCTTTGCATGTAATTAGTAGGATAATTCTAGGATTTTTGGGAGCACAATTTAATTAATTGATGGGCACATCCTAGTCTAGATATCAAGCAAGGAAATCGGCCACTACCTCCTAGAAGCATCCACCAACTCATTTGATATCAAACCATAATTCAAAATTCAAAATGAGAAGACTTAGTCTTGATATGATCCTATTATTGTGCACCCTTCTCCTCACCTTCATAACCATCACTCCCCCTCCATCACCACCAAAAATCAGACCTCTTTTCAGTGTAAAATACGTGAGGCATAGCTAGAAATAATAGAGAGAAAAATCGAGAGCTTAGGAAGGAAGAAAAGCAAGCAACTCCGTCTCCTCCGCGCCGTCTCGTCTCTTCTTTTCGTTTTCATTTCAAACGATAACCAGGCATGTCTAGATTTCTTTCAAACCTCAATCATGTCATATTATCAATTATTTTTCAGTACATGATCATGTTTTATCATGCAAAAACCGAAATACATCATAGAATTTTCAGAAAATAAGGCATGCAGATTTCGGCCCTTTCATGACAAGCTTCACGTTTTTTTTCTGAGTTTTGATGGTTTCAGGTTGTGGTTCGACCCCAGGCTCCCAAGGCGACTCCTAGACACGTAATAGGATGCACTAGGACCATGTTGTCCCATTCATTCAGCCCCCATGCTTGCTGGAAAACCGAAATGACAGCAAGTTTCCCATAGGCGCAGATTGGTGTTCGAAATTTCAGTTTTTATGTCAAGGGGTTGGATCTGATCTTGGCTGCCCTAAGGGCTCTTAGCCATGGTTGGATCACTCCCCTAGCATGTCTAAGACGTGACTAAGTCACCCTTTTGGTGGCTTGGTCCATGGCTCATCGGTTTTTAAATAAACAACAAGAACAGCCCCTCCCCTCTCGGTTTCCCTTCTTTTGACAGCATCATGTTTTTCGAATTGTGTGGTTAGATGTGGATCTTGGTTGGCTTTTAGCCCATGGCCTTAGACTGGACAGTGCCTCATTGAGTTAGGAAGGTCATGTTTTCGACCGTTTGTCATTTGGATCATTTTTGAGGTCGTACGAGAATTTACGGTGCGATATGCCAAATTGACTTTCGAAAGAGCGTTTCGTGTTTTGGCCTCCATTCCACCTAGATTTCGACCCTATCATTTTAGGAGCATTATTTTATGATTTTTCAGCGTATTTTAATCATGACTATACGTCGGTTCGGTGTCGGTACAGGTTGGCTCGGAGTCATGATTAAATGCGAAGTCATTAGGCGTCATAGTCGCATCTTTTGAACTAAATTGCATAGTTGGTCAAGTTTAAGCTATTGCATATTTTTCATGGCACAGTTAGGTTGCAGCGAGCCTGGGGACGATTCAATCCAATCCAGTTGGTAAAATTACGGGACATTTTCATTATGCCAGTTAATTATTTTACGTGCATTAAATAGAAAATGATTATTTTTTAGATTTATGCGATATGGCTTGTGGTTCATTCACTATGTGGGAGTGTTATTTTATACGGTCGCCAGTGACCGATCAGTTCAGTATGGTACCACCCGGTCGCCAGTGACCGGCCAGCTCAGTTCAGTTTCAGCCTCCCCGGTAGCCAGTTACCGATCAGTTCAGCTTAGTGCAGGGGCCACAGGCGTAAAACATAATCTCAACAGAAAATTTTACCAGTTATTTCAGTACAGGCTCCAAGGAGCAAACATTTTTTTACTGTGATTATCAGTTCAGTTATGCACGTATTATAATTGCTCAGTACAGATTATTTTCAGCATGCCTCAGGACAGGATATGTTAACTCATGCATATTTTAATTCAGATTTTTACTCGTTACCTGCGATATATGCATGCTGAATCTTTAGGCTCACTAGACTTGATTGTTGTAGGTACTGATGAGGCCAGGGCCGAGGGCGGGGACCAGTGAGCCAGCTTGGGTCGGCAGTAGTGGCACCCGAGGACCTCAGAGCAGCAGTTGTTATTTTATTCCGCAAACATTTTATCAGTCGTTGGATATTTTTTTTAAATTGTGATTTTTGGCAAACTTTATTTTTTCCGCTGCAATATTTTGAAATATTGAACTTGTTTCACCAGTGATTTTATGAATGAGGCCACTTAAGTTCTTTTAAAAAGAAAATTTTTAATTTTCCGCAAATTTTCAAGCAAGAAGTTCGAGGGCTTTTGCACCAAGTGTAAAATTATGAGTTTTTTTGGAATGAAGAATTCCCTCGGCAAAAAAGGTTACAAATTTTATTTTATTTTTGTACCGACTTCAAACTTAAGTCCTCAAGTTGGGACTATAGCAATACATCTCTGAATTGCTTTACATAAAAGCATATTATTTAAAAAATAAATGTTTTTATGAAGTACATAAATCTTCACAAATTCGTAAAATATGAGTGGGTGTGAAATAAAAACTTACTTTTATTTTATTTTTTTGAGTTTGAGAAATTATTTATTACAATGCAATTAAAATAGTGTAGCAGTACTTCATTTTAACCGAAAACCTCGACAGAAACACACTGAGACAAAGTTTGTTATTTGCTAAACATAATATTTTTACCTTTATTTTCCTCGTTTCTTTTATCCTCCTCAAAGTTCTCGATACTTTGCCGGTACGCACTACCCTTCCCTAATAGATCACAAGGCCTCATCTCGATATTGAAAAATTTGGGTGTAAATCAAGGGCCCGATTTGCAGTGAAAATTACTTGACTTGTGTGCAAATCTGAGTGTGTCGAATATCGGACCAATCAAAGCAAAAATCGCCTACCCACCCGGATGGTTGTGTTGGCGCTTCGTATGGTTACCTATTGATGATAATTTTTGGTCTTTCATATGGATACAATCAACCTATATAAATAGAGGTTGTGTCAAGCTCGAAAACACACCACCATAAATGTCCCTCGTTCCAACTGTTGGGATCTCGTTTTTCTCAGTCCAAATACTAGCGGAAGTTTTTAAAATTTTATTTTGACATCCAAAATTTTTTTAGACACTCGTATGGTTTAAGTAAAATAAACATACATAGGGTGTTAAAGAATATACCTTTAGTGAATTTTTCACTTCAAATATTTTGGTGTTAGCAGATATAGCTCTTGTTGAAAATCTCTACGAACTTTTTTCAAATCTCCTTCTTTAATCTTCGAATCAGGTCCACGACCGGATTACTGATTTCTTTTCTAGCTTGAACTAGAAAATTAGAAGATATTTTACGTTGAGATCAAAAGCTAGAAGCGGCACAAAAACCCTTAAAATTCTAGGAGTTGAGGCCGAAAAGTTTGGAGGCTTTTGGAGAGGGAATTTTTGAGTTCTACAAGGGATTGGTGACTAGGGTTAATAATGTCATTCCTTAATACAAAAACCCTTGACCTTCTTTCCTTAATTGAAGATTTGGTCCCTTAATTAACATTCTTGATTAAGTAGTTAGACTAGTCTTACTAGTTTAATTAATTAATCAAATTTTATTAAGAACTTTAATTATTTAATATGTTGAATTTGTACTCCTACAAGCCCATCAAATATACCTCTCACTATATATTTAATTTAATATTTAATAAACTCAACTTTTGAGTTTAATAAATTAAATTCTCATATTTTATAAATTCAAATCCTTGAATTTATTCTCTCCAAATTTTAAATATCATAAATTCAACTATCTCATAAATTCAACCCCTTGAATTTATTTTCTCAAAATTTAATTATCGTAAATTTAACTCCTTGAATTTACTATATTATAATTTTATATAAATTCAACTCCTTGAATTTATTTTCTCTCAAAGAGAACAAATGATCCAGTGCTTGTGTGACCCTCAATGGTTCAGGGATACAGCTAGCCATGGGTTCACAACTCTTTGTGATTCAGGACATTTTCCTTTATTCAGGCTTACCCAATTTGCCCAATTTCATGCACCAACATTTAGTCATGAGAATGTCAGAAATCATTTTCTGATTAAACCCATCAAATCATGGTAATAGCGTCTAGTAGAATCGCCCCATGATTCCCTATGTATCATTGATAGTTCCTACAAGAACCAGTCGATTATGATTAACGTATAGCACGGTCCATTCATCTCATATATCCCGATCGAATCTGCAACCATTGGTTCATCGAGGTTTGCATATTATATTCGATAGATATGTGATACAATCATGAAATATTCATGGTGTCATCGCATGACCAAATAGAGAACTCTTTCCTAATGTACATCATATACTATGGCCAGAGATTTCATACACTATTATTTCGTTAGATCACATAGGATATCCACACCCATAGGTGCGCGGTGAATCTCTGACTACAATGCACTGGCTCCTACACATTTTTCAATTGCACCCAAACTCGCAATCTTGTGACCCTCGTGGAATCGGTAAACGAGTTAAAGCACAATCCTAGTATGTAAAGTCTCAGTGTTGTCCTGTGTTGTAAGGACTAATCATGTACAATCACAACCACAGACTTTTCCATTCGATGAATGATAACCACTTGAAAAGTCCGAGGGAGGGTTGTTCTTGTACAATCATCGTATGACTACCCATCCGTATGATTGGACATCTCTGTGCCCTTACCATGAAACACAGTACACAACATCACAGATGTTAGTCTCAAACTCAAGCGGCCTCTATCCTTATTTTAGGCGGCTGAATCGACTAGGAAATAATTTAGAATATACAGTATTTACAAATGAGTTTCAAAATCGAATTACGATTCATTTTTGTTAAAGTATAATCAAGGACTTTATCTGTGTTGATTGCATGAGTATACAGATAAAGTAAAATGAAACCATAAAAAAAATAAATTATATTAAAATAAAGATTTTTTATTACACTTGAGTCAATAAATTCCCTAGTCAACCGTTAGTTTGTAGGACATCTATTATAACACCTACTTTTTTCCATTTGCCTACACCATGTGCAATCTACTTGTGGTTCTGCGTGATCTTCTGATAAAAGTTCAGGTACTAATTTTGTTCGTCAATGTGGTGATTTATGCAAAATCGTTACATGTTTGTCTGTTTTATCTTGGAAAATAGACTTTCGGCTTAATCCTCGAAGCACATACCGAAGGGAACGAATCTGTTTTAAAAAATTTATACTTGTTACAATCGGTTTGATTTATTGTTTTCTTGTTGTTATTATGAAAATGATTTTATACTTTATATTTATTATGTAGTGATTCATCATGCTCAAAATTGAGCCGATCGTTAGAACTTTATCTTTATGTATACGAGCTATTCTTTTTTTTTTTTTCTGATTTCCTATTCTAGGTGGAGGGGAGGTCTCGATCTTGGGACCTATTACAAGGGGAAAGGCGAGCTTACCAACGGGGCAAAGTGGCAAACAGCCCGAGCTCAGCTATTCTTATTTTCACTTTAAGCATTTTGGCTAATAGTACATTCATAATCTGATTATTTTTCATTTAAAATTTCATTCATTTCCTTCTTCTCTTATGTGCGTATTAATCCAATAACGAGATCAGGAGGAAAAAGTTTTGAAGTGGGATTCTTGGAACTGGACTTCGCGTTGCGTTTTCCTGAAATCACATTAACAAGAATCTGTTTCTTTTCTTCACAGTTTTAGAAAGAACATTTGCTGTTTGCGTTCATTTCACTGGCTTTGGCATCGTATTCTTCTGTCAAAATCAATCCTTAGACTCTCTTTGTTTTGTGGGAGGGGAAAAGGCCAAGAACTTGTAGAAGGAAAGCTAATAAAGTTTTGATCTTTTTCTAAATTTGATAGAGTCAAGAAGGTTCCTTGTGCATGAACTGGTGACACAATGATAGATGGAAACTCAAAGAAAATCAAGGTTTGATATTACGTTGGAAAATGAAAATGCATTAATGATCTTCAATGGAATCTTCCATTTCTATGCAGTTTTGCTTTCATGATTTCTGAATCTTGTGTTTTTTGATCAAGATTTCATGGCCCAAGAATCTAGCCAAGAAATGGTTCGGTGTCAAGATGTGAGGACCGAAAATTTTTTAAAGATACAGTTAACAATTGTAAGGAAATTTGTAGGATAATAAGATATGCACCTTGGGAAATTAATTGTTGGAAATCTTTTTACCAAGTCAATAATACCTACACTAAGGTATGCTAATCTTCGAAAATTGGAAAGAATATTTGCATGATTGGAGTATCATACAAAGTAAAAGAGTTGAGGCATGATAATTGCTAGAGATTTCGAAAATCCCTCCTAGATTAATTTTCCTAGTTATGGTGATGGATAGATACTAGTGTGATTGGGAAATATATCATCCAAGATGGCTCAAAATCCTTCCCACCTAGCAACCTAATTTTCGAAAATATTGAGGGGCAAGGGATTAAGGAATGAATCTCATAAATTGGTAACAAAATAAACTCACCATGGAATGATTTTCTGAGGAAAAAAAATCGTGTGAATCTTGAGTGCAAATATATGGGATTTTGATGCCATATTCAATTCCACTCCCCTCAATTATAAATAGGTCATCCCCTCACTCCACAAGACACCACAATTTCGAAATCCCCTTTGTTGAAATCTCGAAATTTTCAGCAATCCCCTAGCCAAAACTCTGCCCGAATATCGTCCCAACATTAGCCTAAAAATCGAAGCCGAAGCGCCGTCTGAGCAAGAAGGAGAAGCAATCCAATTCTCGAAGCCAAACACCTACGTTCCTAGCATAAATACATACTGTAAGTGGGCTGTTTTTAAAACTCAAAGTTTCGAATTTTATGCATATGTGAATTTTTCGGTTTTTGAAAATACACTCGAGTACAATATTCTTTCTACTCTTTTCGTGTAATTGTCATACGATTTCAAAAGCACTGTGAGGAGTCGACTGTATACGGGAGGGAATCCCAACCACGACGTACCCTTACGCGGTGGGGGACATAACCGCTATACGGCCTCGCCCCCTTAGAGGAGTAAAAATTAGGGACTGACGTCAGTAAACCGTAGAAAGTAGATGAGTCGCAGTGCTGTGTCAAAGTTATGCATGTTTATGAAGTATGTATGCAAGTCATGTTTTATTCTCGAAATTTATGCATGTTGTCTTTATTGTGCTCGATTTTCCCCCATTTACTGAGTATTCCCAAATACTCACCCCCTTACAACCCTTCCCAGATAAGCCCGAAGAAGAACTCGAGGATGAGGAGTCCGAACAGTTCTGGGGATGATGAACGTTCAAGGAATACAGTTTAAGTTATTACTAAGTAGATTTACGTTTCCGCATTAAAACTATGTCGTCTTATTTATTTTAAAAATTGTAAAGACAATGGTTATTTAATTTAAGATTATGATATATAAACTGGTTCGGTTTATACTGTGCTACAAGAGGCTTGTTGTTGCGATTGTGTGATTGTTAAACAACATCGGTGTCATTCCCGAGTTTCGGGGCGTGACAAGGACAAAGCATAATATTTTCATGCTGACGATATCATTGATAGAGGTACTTTGATCCCTCAAAATGGAAATTTGGATTCTGAAGAAATAGAATATTGCATCTTGTGATATTAATTACAGACTTTTGCTTTCAACTGGCATTAGTAACTGATTGTTTACTCAAAAGCATTAGAAAAGCAAAGATTTTCGATATCTACAATCTGCTGAGATCTAAGTCTTATTTTCTTTTTTGTTCGAAAGATTCGTGTTGGATAAAAACGGCTCTTCTGCTTCTATATTGAACGGAACAGTTTTAAAAGCATTCATCAACTTTCATGTTTCAGCTTTTTCGGGAGTTGATGAAGAACAGAGGAACAACATCTCGGAGAGGGGGACATTCAATATCAGGATGAGCAAAACAGGTTCAGTTCATACATTTGATTTTTTATGCAAATTATTTAATCAAATAATGTTGAAACCGAAACCATAACCAATGGCTCTGGTTCCATATTTGGACTTACCGATCTCGAAAAGGTTTGGATCAACCAGTCCTTTAAGCATGTCTGATTCCTTCCATTTTCTTAAATCTAATGCCTCTGTTACCAATTGAAATGGCAGAGAAATCATTCAAACGAAATAAGATCGAATGTGATGCTTCCCATATTAAAGATTTGAACAACTACAGGTTTGTGCTTCATTTTCACTTTATAGTCTAAAATTTATCTAGTATTCTAAAATTCACATGTGGAATAGGATCTTGGTAGCAATATGGTGTTAGAGTATATGTCCTGCAAGCCAACTGTTGGCTAAGGATTTTATTGACTCAATTGTAATTAACAATCTTTATTTTAATATAATTCATTATTTCATGGTTCGTTATTTCTTTATCTGTATATCCACGTTATCAAACATAGATAAAGACCTTGATTATACTTTAATACAAATGAATCGTAATTCGATGTTGAAATTCGTTTGTAAACACTGTATGATATAAATTCGTTCCTAGTCGATTCAGCCGCCTAAAACATGGATAAAGGTCGCTTGAGCTCGAGACTAGCATCTGTGATGTTGTGTCTGCGTTTCTTGGTAAGGGCATAGAGATGTCCAAACATGCAGATGGGTAGTCATATGATGATTATACCGAACAACCCTCCCTCGGACTTTCCAAGTGGTTATCATTCATCGAAAGGATAAGTCCGTGGTTATGATTGTACAACATTAGTCCTTATGACCGGGGACAACACTGAGGCTCTATATGCTAGGGCTGTACTTTAACTCGTTTACCGGCTCCATGAGAGTCATCAGGTGGCGAGGTTGGGTATAGTTGCGACACATATAGAAGCCAGTGCATTGTAGTCGGGGATTCACCGCACACCTACTGGTGTGGATATCCTATGTGATCTGATGTAATAATAGTGCATGGAATCTCTGGCCAGAGTATGAGATGTACGTTGGAGAAAGAGTTCTCCAATAGTACATGCGATGCCACTATTATAGTTGTCACATAGTGATCGAATTAATATGCAACCCTCGATGAACCAATGGTTGCAGATTCGATCGGGATATATGAGATGAAGGGACCGTACTGTACGTTAATCATAATCGACTGGTTCTTGCAGGCACTATCAATGATATATGGGGGATCATGGGGCGATGTTACTAGACACTCTTACCATGATCCGATGGGTGCAATCAGAAATGAGTTCTGACATTCTTGATCAAGGTGTTGATGAAAAGAATGGGGCTAACTAGGGTAAGCCCCAGATAAATGATTATGTCCTGAATCACAAAGAGTTGTGAACCCACGGCTAGCTATATCCCCGAACCGTTGAGGGTCACACAAACACTGAATCGTTTGTTACCGTTGAGAGAATAAATTCAAGAAGTTGAATTTATATTATATAGTAAATTCAAGGAGTTGAATTTATGATAATTAAATTTTGAGAGAATAAATTCAAGGAGTTGAATTTATAAAATTTGAGAATTTAATTTATTAAACTCAATTGTTGGGTTTATTAGATATTAAATTTTGGAGGTGATATAAAATCAAGGAGTTGAATTTATAAGTTAAATAATAAATTCAAATGTTGAATTTATAATGAATTTAATTAATTAAGCTCAAAAGTTGAGTTGATTAAATATTAAATTAAAATTGGTGGGAAATATATTTAATGGACTTGTAGGAGTACAAGTCCAACATACTTAATAATTAAATTTTAATGTACTTTGATTAAATTAATTAAACTAGTTGTACTAGTCCAATTAATTAATCAAACCCATTAATGTTAATTATATGTATTAGGTCATGGGTTAATTATAAATAGTTGTTGAGAAGCCATAACTCTAGCCACCACTAATTGAGAAATTCGAAAATCCCTCTTCCCAAAACCTAAAAGTTTCGGCCACCTTCTTGAAGGAAAAATGTTGAGCCGTCTCTCAAACCTTGATCTCCAACGCAAAACTTCTCCCAATTTTCTAGTGCAAATTGGAAGAGGAATAGATCATCCAGTCATGGACCTGATTAGAAAAAAGAAAGGAGTCTCTTGAAGAAAGTTCGTAGGGATTCATCAAGTGCTAGATCTGTCATATCGGATCAGTTGGTGTCAAATAATTTAATCACCAAAGGTATAAAATTCTTATGTCCTCTGAATGTTGATTCAATAAACCATACGAGTGCCCAAACAAAACCTATTTTGATTATCAAAATAAAAATTTAAAATTTTAAACTTCCGTTGCGTTTGGGCGCGTAGAAAACCGAGATCCACACATGGAATGTAGCTGGAAAATCTCCACATAATTATTTAATTCTTGAAGAGTGGCTACACACCTCTCCTCCTGCTGATATCTATGGTCAATTAATCAATCGTAAGTTCAAACTTCTTTTAGATCTTTGTATATTAATGATACATGTTGGTCTCTTTATCAATTTTTAAGGTTTCAAGAAATTGTTCCTTTAAATGCTGGTAATGTTTTGGGCACTGAAGACAGAGGCCCTGCTAGGAAATGGATATCACTTGTTCGAAAAACCTTGAACAGTCTCCTTGGCAGGAACGATAGTTGTTGTACACCGTCCTCGGTTCTTTATCCGACCACTGAAATTGATTATGACTTGGAAGGATTGAATAGAGAAAACGCTTCCACCTTCCTCTACCGTCGATCTTTTCATTCATTAAGTCATAGCATGAGACTAGTGGAAAATGGCATTTTGATGCCACATCCTAGAGTTGATCGTCGATTTAGTGTATGCAATAATGCGAACTACGTGCATAGACAATGTGACAATTATGATCCATTTGTCCAATGGGAAGGCTTCAATGATTATGAAAATGAGTTAGTTGAATTACCTTGTGCACATGCCTATTCATCTGTCGCATACGGTGGTTTTGTTTCCGTGGACGATAAAGGCCGAAATTCTGGGAAATCGAGGTATTGTTTAATTCCAAATAAGAAAATGGTTGGGATTTTCCTCTCAGTATGGATAAAGAGGGATCTGAAGGAAGCTGTAAAAAATATTAAGGTATCTTGCGTAGGCAGAGGGCTGATGGGCTATCTTGGAAATAAGGTATGATTCTGTATAATTTGAATTAACAAGTTGAGAGAAAACTTGTATGTAAACCGGTATTGAAATTTTCAGGGTTCAATTTCAATCAGCATGTCTTTGCACCAAACTAGCTTCTGCTTTGTTTGTAGTCATTTAACCTCTGGAGAGAAAGATGGGGATGAGCAACGTAGGAACTCTGATGTCATGGAAATTTCGAGGAAAACAAGGTTTCCACGCACTCATAGAAAGGGAGATGATAACACCCCTCAAACCATACTCGATCCCGAGTATATTCATCAAACACTTCTATGGACTCTCCTGCATTTGACTATGCTTCGAATGTATCTTTTCAACAGATTCTCCAATTTTTGTTACTTGCAGTCGAATTATATGGCTTGGTGATTTGAACTACCGAATAGCTCTTTTGTATCGATGCGCAAAGGCTTTTTTGGAAAATGATCAGGCAAGCAAATAGATTCTCTCTCAAAAGCTTTTCTTTCTACATTTAAATCCATGGCACAGTCAATAATTATACTCCTTTATTTAAAGCAGCTCTAGATAGAGCAGAGACAGAGACGTGTTTTTCCTGGATGGAACGAAGGGAAAATATATTTCCCTCCGACATACAAGTATTCAAATAATTCAGAGAGATACGCTGGGGAGAACAGGCACCCAAGAGAGAAACGGTAGACACCTGCATGGTAACTCCTCCAGAAAAAATAATACGTGTAAACTTCACTTGACTATGTCATTGTCTGGCCATCTATACTTCCAGAATGAAACTTTTTCGAGATGACTAAATTTCTTGTGTTCATTAAGGTGTGATGTATATTATGGCATGGTCGTGGCCTCCAACAGCTGTCATATGTTCGTGGGGAGTCCAGATTTTCGAATCATAGCCCATTATACAGTGTATTTCTGGCAGAAGTTGAGTCTATTAACCATCGTCGAATCAAGAAAAGCACGAGTCATATGAGTGCTCGAATTGAGGTTGAAGAGTTGATTCCTTACACACATGGATATGAACCATACGTCCATCCAAGCTTCATATGAGGAAAGGATCAACAGTTGAATACCTCCTTGTTCGTTCGCTGACACGAGGAAATGGGGCAACAAAGCTGGTGAGTTTGTTGACATATTATAAAGATGACTCGAATTGCTTCTCGTTTTGCTTGGTTTTAACATGTGCTTGGTGCATAATTTTTACAGGCAGTAGTTGCTGTATCTCGGAACAAGATTACATGGATCGAATCATAGTGGTTTTTCCTGTACTAATGACAAGGTAATTTGCTGTCTTTTTCTTTCCGTTTCCTTACTCTTGTACATCAAACTTACCTCTTACCCATCCAATTGTTCCATTATGTTTCGATGCCTTTGCAGGTTGGAATTGTAAAAGAAGCTAACTTAAAGCCAATACGAGAGCAAATTTGATGCACTCTCTTAAACACGAATGAATAACGAATCCACGCCAAATTGTATAGAATTCTTCCTTATGAAATAACGGGTTCCCTTCTACATTTACCTCAAGTTGAAACATTCAAGCTGGCAGCGACAATACTACCAAAACTGTTGGTAATATTTTAGCGACTTTCAATAATGTGTTTCATTACTAATATTTTATTTATGATCAGAAAAACTGTGGTGTAAATTGGTTTTCCTTCTAATACATTGTAGGTCGCATAAGTTGTTAACTAAAGCAGCTTAGGTTGTAAACAAATTGTTGATCAAGCTTGTGTCACCTTTGCTCTTGTTTTTGTAGGCTTGGTGCCATAAGTCCTTAATTATATTTTATTAGTTCTCCATATATTGACATGCACGATACGTTTCCTTTTTTAAGGTCAAGATTTGGGGGTGTTTCTTCTTAACTTGGTAAAAAAATCTGGACACTAAATGTTACTCCAACTTCAGTCAGTAAACACATATGCAGAATTTCTATAACATGCTTCAGCCTCATGTAAAGAAACAAGGTTTTCCGTAGGACTAGTTATCACCAAACAATGAGAAGAGTTCGAGTATTAATTTGTATTGGAAGACAACATATCAAACTAAATATAAGTGGAAGAGGAGTAAACGGACCCATTTTAAGTATTCCCTATCTTGCTAATGAGCTATACAATTCCATAATCACATGTTTTTCTTGGGCAAGCTCACCAAAAATTGAGAGGTGTAGACGACAACAACAGTTGCTAACAGAACGCTGCACTCCACGGTCTCCACACCCGAATTAAGAACCAAGCCAACCCTTCAAACTGTGAATCTTTTGGCCCTGAACTGCCCTTTGTTTCGCTATTGCTGCCTGTTTCTCCGCCAATCGATCGTATCCAATCTGAAACCCACGGCATTCAGAAGAGCAGAATGCGCAGAGATCACTGCAACCAATGGTACATTCAAATGTAGTCACTACTTAAAACATAATTGGTATACAAATTATTATCAGTGTCATTACTAATTATTACAAGAAATACATGTGATATATTTTTTTTCCAAATCTTGATCTGATCTTGAACCGTCAGTGAAACAGGAAGTAGAGAATATCAGCATGATGATGAATAAAGAAAAAGTTTAATTAGGCATGTTTCAAATCATTTTTTATGATCAAACCAAAAAAATCAATGGAGTGTTTAAGGATAACAGATATAATTAAATTTGAAGACAATGTCTAGGAAATTGTAGGCCACAAAAATATCATAAACAACAAAATCGGACGTACTTAGTCAACAAAACCTACAAGCAATTACAGAAAAAATCCTAGTCATAACTTAATTACAGTCAACAGAGAGAAAAATAAAACTAATCAAAAGGATGAACTGAAGAAAATATAAGGCAAAAACATGGTAGAAAGCAGATTATGGACAACTAATAATATAAAAATGAACTTGAGAATGAAACTAGGTGAGCCACAGACACCGTTATAACTGGTTGAATTGGAATCAAGAATTAGATTAGAGAAAACAGATGCTCAACCATTTAGTTCAATCATAACAAATAAAAGTAACAAGTGAAAGATACGTTGGTACAAATATATACTTTTATGATCAGATATGGAAAATTTTATGATTGGGAGGCTTTTACACATAATATATAATATATTGGTTTTTAAAATTCGAAACCTTATCTGCGTCGATTCTCTCCTGCTTAGGAACTATCAGACGCATTGGATGGAGTAAGAAGATCCCATCACACTCTTAAAGCCTTATCCACACTATGTACCATTTTCCATTTTGACCGGGTAACGAAGTGGATTGGAGACATGGAAAAGAAGAAGTATTGGTTAAGTATCCACACTATTGGGTATTAACTTCACCAGATGGGAAAGGTTTCGATCACATCGGTTCCATTAACCGTAGTAAAATTATGAATAAAATTTTTTGAGAGGCTAACTCATCCCGTATATGATGAAAGACAAACATTTTTAGACTTACAGCACAATAGCCAATTAAAATAGAAGACATGAAAAAATAAGTCATGATTACTTACAAAACTTTGAGATTTGATGCATCATGCATTCTAGAGGTACAACTATGATTTTTTTCTAAAAATATCTATGATGAACCTTGGAAAAGCGTTCGATTTTAACAAGAAAGAACAATGCACCAGAAATCACTCCAAAGAATCGAACATCGAAACACATGTCACAATCACAAAAGGTACAGAAACAAAAGCCAGAAAAGGCCAATCCCTTACCCATACATGAAGACCTCGGAGTCCTGAGCCATCCGCTTCTTACAATAATGACACCGCTCAAGGAATCCACCAACTGTTACCTGATCAGGCTCGACGACGCTCGCCGGAGAAGGAACGGTCCAGATATTCCGGCGTGACGCCTCGCTGGTGTCATCAGCCTCAATAACCTTGGCCTTTCCGTCGTAGGAGACGCTCGCCGTGGAAACTGGACTCGAAACACTTCCGATTCTGCTGTGCTTCGCAGACATTTTGCGTGATTTCGATGAAAGCTAGGGCTCGTACAAGTTGAAGTTGGAGTGTGGAGAGAGTTTGAAATGATACCAGTTCTTATGCAAAGCGAGGGAGGAAGTAGCTACGTGTCTAACATACATACTGTACAGTGGGCCCTTCCATACCACGAGTCATCAGTAATTCATTTTGTAAATAAAACATAAGTTACGAATTAATCATAAATATTATTTAAATTATTGTTTTAAGGTAAATCATCTATGCTATTCTAAATTTTATTTTATTAAGGTTCATAGTTCGTCAATTATATTTACTTATACATCAAAAATATTTCACCAAAAAAATTATTTTTATTCAAAAATATTAGATACTAAAATTAATAAACAAGTTTTAAAATGCCAAACATACTCTACTGAAACAATTATTCGAAATAATGATAATTTATAACATTATTACTCACTAAAATAGCCCAAAAAACCATCATACAAATTATTATTACAACTAATTATAAATTATTCTAGAAGAAATCATCAATACAAATTATTAATATTAACTAGCGAACAACTCACATGCCATGATTAATTTGTAAAATAATATATATGAATCATCATCAGTCATGATCATTAATAGATGTAATTGATTCACAAAATTTTGAATATGTGATTTGTGAGATAATATGTGAATTTTTGAATATTTAAAGTATATTAGATATTGTAGTTATGATTAAATTATATAAAAATATTATTTATCTAAATGAGTCAAATATTTTCGTCAAAACTAATCAATATCAAAAAATTGAGCTACTAAAAACTTCAACATTTATATATTATAGATAAATATTATAGATACATGTTCTCAAACAATTTATACTAGTGGATCGACGCAAGTATTGTGATATTGTACAATATTTTTTATAATTCATTTTGGTTTATATTTAAATGATTATCAAAATATAATTATAAAAAATAGTTAAAGACTACTGCAATTTTGATATATAAATTAAAAAAATAAATAGAAAAAGAAAGGAATAAAAAAAACTTAATGACGAATTGAAACTACAACATTATTAAGCATAATAAACAAAGACTTTATCCACTGAACTATATATGGCTTGAATTAAAATTTTAACACTTTATTTATATATATAATTATTAAAATAGACCATGACAACAAAGGCTGGTTAATTTAAATGAATCGAAATTAATAATATAGTATAAATATTAATTGATTTGACTTCAAAAATAATAAAATAATATATTAAAGACAGTAACAAATGAAAGGCTACGCGAGTACACAGTGCATAAGACGTATACAAAACCACTAGTATTTATTAAACACATGCTGAGTAAATTGAATAACATAATTACTAAAAAATATAGTTTAAAAAAAATTTATCATTCAGTTCAAATATGTGAACAAATTATAATATATACTTACAGAGGTAAAAGTTATTTTTTTAAAAAAATAAAAATAAATAAACCTCCTATGCTGTTCTATCGTAGCTACTAATTCCTAGACTATTGCGCCGCTTAATATTAACTAGTAATTATGCATACGCGATGCGTGCGTGCATTTTTTTTTATCATTATCGAAGGACTAAAGTGTAATTTAACAATTTATGGAGTGACTAAATTGATATTTGAATTGTTAAAATAAAAAAAATAAAAAATAAAAGTGTGTCTTGAAATTTAAAAAAAAAACAAAATATCAAAAAACAAAAGTGTAATATTAGTATCACATAAGGGTAAAATTAGAAGAAAAAATTGGTGTCTTCCTAAGTAGTTACTATCATGTGCTCAATCTTAATAAAATAGAATAGATAGAATATTTATACCAACGGTTGAAGGCCATCTTAAAATTCGGCATTGTTTTATTCAAGTTAAGATGATAAATCGAAAAATAAAAATAAAATAATATTTTTTAACTTCAAATTTTTATGTCTCAACTTAAATAATAGTGTTTTTTCCTCTAAATAACTTCATTGTTAACGTCGAAGGTCATTAATTTTATGACTCAGTTTGAATTAAGTGACTTTATATATATATATATATATATATTATATGTATATGCTTTAAATGACTGCATATATAATATAATAATAATTTCTAGAAGTGAGTTACATAAGGTCAATCATCTTTATAAACTTCATTAAGTAAACTTGGGCGAAAAATTCAATTGGATCCTTAATGTTAAATAAAATCTCAATTCAATTTATTTTCTTCCAAACTCCAAATTAGTTCTTTATGTTTCAATAATTTTTCACAAATTCATCTTCAAAACATAAAAGTTAGAAATTAATATTCCCGGCCATGAAAATGATATCAGAGACTATATAAAATTATTTCAAACATGTCAAATTATTATTATTGCGTAATTAAATGCTTGAGGAGGAGATTTTAGTCAAAAAATTATGGATCCGAACACAGGTTCGAGAGTAAATATTTACATGACTTATTCCAATATTTTGAAATATTTACAAGAAAATTTAACCAATGTTAGATGTTGGGATCGGAAAAGAGTTTAGAGGGATGGGTGACTCTTTTAAATTTTCTTTTCTAAAATTAGTTTTCAATCGTTTTTTAGGCGGTTGAAAATTCTTTCTCAAACGGTTGGAAACTTGAACCACTGATGAGTGCGGAAAACGGTTCACAATTCCCAATAGACAGTTCAAACACTTTTAGCAAACTTAAAAAATTGCGGTTGGAAAAGTAAGAGCTTGCAAGAAGTAAATAACACAGGATTTTATGAATGTTCGGAGATTGAATACTCCTACGTCACCCCTTCTTCCTTTTCCAAAAAGAATTCCACTAAAAGACTTTGGCTTTACAACTTATTTGCAACAGCCCACTCCAACCAGGACTTATCACACTGCCTGTATTGGAACTCTTAGTGATCACTTTACACTTCTGGATATTAAAAACACTCAGTTCACCAGACACTAAGACTTGATCTAATAACCAAAAGGTTACTGATGTGAATAAACGATTTGTTTTGAGTAGCACGAAATTGATCCTTAGACGATCGAGTGTAATGCTGGTTTAAGCGTGCTTGAGAGAGCGATGAAGTGTGTAAGATTGTGATAGCGCTCTGAGATCTTTTTGTGTATGCTGGCAACAAGATTTTTCAGCTGATAGATCAAGTATCTTTGCTAGCACCCTCATCTATTGATATATAGACGATCTTCTTAACGGTCGGAAAGGATGCATCAACATTAACCTGCTCCACTAAACAGATGTGTTGTTGTCGAATTTTTTTAATGATATTTCATAGATGCATTTAATGTTCCTTTTCCTCGGCATAGTTATGAAGCGCTTTTCCTGAAGAGTTCCTTTTATGGTAACTGGCTTCTTTAATCAGAACTGGAAGTCTATACTTGGTCTACCCTTTCTTGGATAAAAAATATAAATGCATATCAGTTTCAGAACTGATGAAAGTATATGTTGACTTCAAGACGATGTAATATCTTTGAATGTATTAAGCCGGTCAGAGAATGTCTTCGAGCAATAAATAGTCTTCTTTGATGATCCGGTTCTGAGAATCATTAAAGTCCAAGCTGAATGTGCTAACGGTCTGAAGTAAGCGGTTGAGACTTCTTGGAGCTTTAGCCGGTCAGGAAGATATACCAGTGGATGAACAGAGCGGTTGAGCTGATGCATATCTCATATACGAATCGTAGCAGGTTTCAAGCTGACCTGTTTTTGTAATACACCAAAATTCTTGGGAATAATATTTTCTTAACAATTTCCCTCTTTATGGTGATGACAAAACCTAGCTGTAGGGCTAAGAAACATAGTAATATTGACGAAGATATATAGAGGCGAAAAAATATTGTATTTCATTAAGATAATGAAATTACAAAGAACAGAGTAACCACCTGTAATAAGAAAATTTGCAACAAAAGTTTCTTTGAACCTTTTACTTTGTTCCACTGCTTTTCGCCTTGTCTACCTGTTCTTTTAATTCATGTTACTTCTTCATAACAGATATTTCTGCTTCTTGAATTGCCTTTTGACGCTCTCTTTCCCCCTTTTTGACATCACCATGAACAAGAAATTCCATGATCTCTGCAAGCTGAGCACCTTGGGCATCGAGGCGTTGTTCCAAGTTTTCTTGAAGACGTGTCATGTGCTCCGATAGACCAAGGCACAGGTTAAGATTAGCAGAATTATGTTTTGCTTGCAAGAGAGAAAAACTTATTTCCATGGTGGAAAGATCATTACGGAAAGCAGTCTTGACTGATCGAAAATCTTCCTTGAGATCAGATTGTTTTCGATTGAGATCCAAAATGGATTAATCCATGGTGATCAACCTTGTCAAAATCTGCTGTTGGCAACTTTCTTCTAGATCTTAATGTTGTTCAGGTTCACCTTCTTCATATAGTAACCTGTGTTAGAAAGAAACCAGTTGAGTGGAGGAAATCTTACCAGCAGCTTTTGATGGTTCAGGCTCAAGGAGTTCATCCTTAATGCACTGAATAAGTTGATCAATGTTTCTAATAGAAGCAGACGGTTTAGATCCAGTGACATCCGGTTCCTATGATTGTGCTGGCGGAGAAGTTGGTGGAGGATATTTTGCAATCATCAAGGGATTGGTCAGCTGGGTTGTATGCACTTCCTTGGGAGAAATCAACGTCTGTTCTGAAAAAGCTGTTGGATCATCCTTGGCTGGAGAAACTGGTGAAGAGACTGTTTGATCTTGAAAAGTGACAGCTTTATCAAAGTCGGATAAAAACTTCTCTGCCTCATCAACATAAATAGTTTTAGCAGCTGAAGGATCAAGTGGATACAGTTGGGTAGACTGATCCATGGCAGAGATTGTTCGAGACTCAGATGGAATGTCAGTGGTAATCTGATGACTCTGTGTTCCAGAACTTGGAAGGTCGGGAGAAATAGATGAGGAATCCTTTTTAGTAGGGATGGCTTGACACTGTTCTGAGCTAAGATCTTCATGAATGTCCATCAGAGAGTCTAAATTTGTTTGATCTGTAACAGCTGGGAGATTAAGATCCTGTCGCATTTGAGCGACTCTCATAGCCAGTGACAACGCGTCCATCTCAAGTTGAGAGATGACTGCCGAATCATCCTTGGATGTAGGACAAAAAGGGTCAGAATTATTTCTTTTCAATCGTATGATGATTCGGAGAGTGCTTTCTTTCATTTGAAGTTCCAGAAAGTCTCGTCGTTGAAGAGCAGTTTGAATATCAGCCGTTTCTGTCCATTCCAAAATGGACCGCTCCAGCTTAACAGCTGCTTTTATTTTGCCGGTTTGAAGTAGAGAATCAAAAATTACAGCAGTCCGATATTTAACCCATCTGTCAAACATCTTTATCTTTTTCTGGACAACCTCATTTACACTCTCGCTTGCAAGTACTATGGCCGTATGAACTGCATTGTTTTGAGGTGGATTTTCAATCATCACCCTTTTGCCCTTATCTGAGGAGAGAACAATGGGAACTCCAGAGTAAGAGGACTCAAACTCTAGTTCTGTAATTTGAATCCCTTTTAACTTAGTGACTGAGATTGCAGGGATTGGGGCAGGAACGAGTGGTGTAGAAAGATGTTTGACCAATCTTATTTTGTTGGTTGTGCAGATCTCTTTTTCTTAAAATCTTGAGCAACTGGAACGTCATCTTTGGACTCATCATCAGAGCTTTTTTTTAGAACCAGCTTCCTCTTGGTTTCCTTGGCGGTTGAAACGGTTTTGGATGATTTTTTTTGTTTTACAAACCCTTCCCCGGTTTCAGTCTTGATGGAGACTATCTCCTCAGCCGGTCGATTCTTTTGGATAAAAATTTCAACCGATACCCAGTTGAAGAGCTTAGTTTTGACAACTTCTAACATATCAACCGGTTGAACCCCGACGTTGATCAACATGTGGCAGATTGGAACTGCAAACCCTTGTGATTAGTTTTCTTTATTGATCATGGCTACCAAGATGTGTAGTTCAGAGGAAATAGTGGCCATAACAAGAAATTTCTCAAAGGTTATTTTATCGTATGCACCGGCCTTGGCAAGCAGTCCTTTTGCCACAATATCAGCCAACAGTCTGAATTCAATCTTTAAATCGCGTTTCTGACATGTTGGATGAGAGATTGGAGAGTCCGTGTTTGAGAAAGTACTTCGCCAAATGTCGATATTTCCATATGGCAGTGTTGAGAAATCAGTAACTCCATCCGTGTGTAAGCTGAACAATTCAGCTAACATCTTTTGGGTGAACTGGAGGTTTTTGTTTTGAACCGCACAAATAATTTCTCCGTTCTTCATGTGGGCGGATTAAAAAATTCCTTCAGTAGTGTGTCTGAGTATTTGTAGCTACAACCCAGAAAGGAGCGAAGCCCAGAATATTCTATTGTGCGAAACATGGTTTGCATCTGTAACGCCCCGAAAATTTAAAGGTCCACGCGAACCACATGCATGCAATTATTAAATTCTTTGTGTATTTCAATTAAATGATTTAATTGCATTAATTAATTACGTTGTGCATATTTACATGTTTAAAATATATTTTTTTCTACATGGTTGCATTAAAATGTATTTTTAAAAAGGATTATTCAAGTTGCGATCGAAGAACGGAGACCGATGGCTAAAAAACGTAAAATATTTTTATTAAATAATTGTTTTAATTATTTAAAATATGGGTGTTGGTTTTTTTTCATATTTTTGAAAATAAGGGATTTTGAGGTGATTTTATACGTCGGGGCGTAATTTTTATCGATGTTGGATTTTCAACAAAAATACGAACTTTTTGGCAACCCGTCTATTAAATTCACAAACTTATTTTACTAAAACTATTTTAATTTTTAATTAAATCCTAATTAAGACTAATAGGCCTAAATTATTGGCTTAATAGGCCTAAAGCCTTGTTAGTGTTTAATTAGTATTTAATGTATAAAACTCACCCTAAACCCACACTTTATTCACGCCCACTTTTCTGAAATGGCATTACCAATCACACGGCACACACCATCATCAATATTGAAGGGAAAAAATCGAGAAAACTCAAGGGAATTCAAGCCAAGGTCTTGCTCCGTTCTTCGCCAATCATCAACGAATAATCATGCGTTTAAAACGCAAAGGCACGCCATATTCTCCTTTTACTCATCATCACATCATAATATATGTTATGCATGAAAAATATGGAAAACAAGTGACACTTTTGTGTATTTTTCGTTTTAGTATATCACATGAAATTTCAAGCAAGGTTTTTGATTCCCAATTCATGTTATTATGTGTTTAAGAGGGCTGCCATGATTAGGACACAATTAAGCATTGTTTTTCATGAATTTAGAGTCCTAGAACATCACCTAAACACTACACACGATCATGAAGCAACCAGAAAAGAAACTTGCTTTCACATGTGATCATGGGTTCGGTCATATGGGCATGGGGGCTGGGCTTGGGTTCGGTTGGGGCCAGGGCTCGGGGTCATGGGAAGAGTCCAGTCCTAGCCATGCTAGGACTCGAAAATTAGGGGCTGGCCACCCGAGAGCTTCAATGGGGCAGCGCAGGGGTGCTGTTGTGCAGGGAAGAAGGGGCTTGGCCTGTGGGTTCTGGGCTGGGCTAGGTCGACTCTTTAGGGTCCTAGGATGATGCTTAAGGGCATGGGCAGGGGCTGTGGTGGTTAGGTTGGCTGCTGGTTCAAGAAGACGTGAGGGATGCATGGCAGCAAGTGCTGCGCGTGAAGTTACTGTGACGATTCAGTGCTGCGTGCATGGGTTCTGGGGCTGGGCTGGTCTAGGCTTGGTCCAGGGATGGTTAGGGATAGGTGGGCTCGGTGGTGGATCGGCTGGGAGAGTCCTAGTTGGGTTAGGAGTCCTAGACATACAAGGAAGCACACACACACAAAAGCAGATTTTGGGGTGTCAAATTCCAGCAAGTTTGGAGCGGTCCAGTGCCGGGTTTTTGTGCTGGGCTTGGTTAGTAGGGTCCCTAGGTGTGTTGGCTAGATTTTGGCTCAAGGTAGCTCGGGCGTGGCTCGAGTAAATTGGGAGATGGCTCGGTGGTTTCGATTAGGTGTCAATATTTCGAATTTTAGAACAAAAAAATAGAACCATGAGTCCACGGGTGTGGTTCATGGTTCCTAAGGGTATAATAAATACTAAAAATCTTATGTTTAAAATTTGGGATCAAAATATTGAGTTTTGGATTTATTCGGAATTTAATCGCCGCACGAAACGCTAATTAACGAATTAATTGAAACGCCTAGATTTAAGTTTAATAAAATTATGAAAAATTATATTTAAACTCAAATAATTATTAAAAGCCTAAGTTTTGAATTTGGGAATTTTATATTAAGTTTTTGTTTAATTCGGGATTAAAACGCAATAATACGTCTTATTTAAAGATTAAATTAAAGGTCCTCGAGTTAAGCTAAATAAAATATGAGAAAATTCATGTAAGTTTAAATAATTATTTGGGACATGTTGGAGTCAATGGAATTAATAAAAATTCAAAAACGTGAAATTTTACGTCTAGGGGTAAAACGGTTTTTTTAAACCTAAAAATTAGTAAACGTCATGGTAGTGTCCTGAATGCTGTTTTATATGCTAATATGATTATTTTAAATGTTTATGAATTTTTATATGACAAAATATGTATTTTTAAATGTTTATAGATTTTTAAGATATTAATATATTTAAATGTTTTATGATTTTAATATGTTAAATTATGATTTTTAAATGTTTATGAATTTTATGATTTAATTTGGACATTTAAAAGATATGTTGCATGCTTGGTTTCAAAATAAAATGATATTATATGCATTTTTTTATTAAGTGATGGAAATACGACATGTTGAAGGATGTGAAGGATTGTGACTACAATATGTTGAAAATATCGTGAGGGTTATGGTCCCAATGGGAGCCCGACGATCGTGCTTTCATTGATACGAATACAAATATGAATATGTTAATACGTTGGCCAGGGCCTAGTTGACCGGTGAGAGTGTTGCTGGTGTCCCTCGCCGTCCAGTACTGTGGTTACATGTAGATGGATCCATCGCCCAATACGTTTAAGAATACGAGCCACAATCACGATCTGAATTCAACAAAAACGAACATGAATATGAATACGAATATGAATATGGATACGAATATGAATATGTTTAAGTTTATATGAAAAGGTGTATGAAAACGTTTATGCATAAGATTATGAAAACGTTTTTATTTAAAATTTTATGAATCATGAAAATGTTTACGAAAATGTTATGTTTTAACTTTATGCATTTTTATGAAAACGATATTTTAAGTACAAATATTTTTCACTGTTATATGTTAACTGTATTACGTATTACTTGTTATCAAGGATATGATGTGTTGATTCTTTAGACTCACTAGGTATGATTGATGCAGGTTATTATAATAATGTGAATGGAGGTCTTGATGGTTGACTTTGCTGGACTGAAGGTGCACATAACCCGAGGACCGACTCTAGTTTTCCACACTAGTTATGATTTATGATTTTAAGTTATGTTAAAGATATTTTTACGACGATTTATTTATGAGTGGTTTTTGAGAGATTATAGTATGGGCTATACTTTTCAAATAATATTTTTGGGTTGATAAAATAGTTGGTTGTTTTACTTTTAAAATGGTTCCAAAATATTTTATGGTTCGGCCGAATGCTATGTGAGGTTTGAAAAAAAAATATTTAGTACGTTTTAAGAAAACGATTAAGCAGACGTTTCAGCATTGATTTGTTGGGCATGGCAAATATGGACGCGAAGTTAACAGCGACTGTGTTCTGAACAATAGAGGCAGCCATTTTCTTGATTTACCGAGAGGGTTTTAATTTCAGCACCTGTAAGTTAAGCTTAAACGCGATCGAGTAGAGAATAGCAAGGTAAGACTTAATGAGGGTGCAAGTGTAGAATATGTATGTGCGGTTCAGATAATCACCAGTCAGTCCACGTGGAGGACTGTTAGTGGAGAGAAATTTTTAAGTTTTGAAAATTTTGGGCGGCGGTAAAATAATTAATTTGAAATTTCAAAAGTAAAAACTGTCACGTCAGTCAGAGGCAGTCGAAAAGTTTGAGTAATTTTTAAGAAATGACGTGGAAGTATCGTGCCCAAGTAAAATGAACCGTATGAGTAATGTAGTTAGGAAGAAATGGTTGAGAAGTCTATTTAATTAATGACTTAACCATTTTTCCCCCTAAACATGTGGATTAAAAACTAATCCAGAATAGTGAACCGTCGATGGCTTAGACAGAAAGCCTCTTGAAATCCTAGTGGCTGTCGGTATGAGAGAGAGAGAGACCCTTCATATGATATTTCATCTATAAAAACAGGTAGAGGGATGAGTTAATCAACATATATCAAGATGGCGAAAGCAGGCAGTTCAAGTGAGCTAGATCTTGTGAAAGAATTTATAGAATCGATGATAGCTACCCGCAAGGCTGCTTTTGAAGATAGCATTTTTGAGAAGACGCTGGCGGTCTGGACAGAGGTCCAGGAGCTTCAGTTCTCTTTTGAGAGAGGACTAGGTGCTACCTCTAAGAAGATGGCACTTCTGATGAAGTATCAGCGACTTCTTTATGTCGCTGATGCATCATACGTCTTCTCTGATGATGGCGTTTACCTTCTCATGCTCTTAAAAGTGCAGAGGACTCTGAGGAAGATTGCTTTCTCAGATGAATTTTTACGTACCTCCGCCGGTAAGCTGACCGCTTGGTTGCGCAACTGGTTGAGGGCGGTAGAAGATGAAGTTAGGGATATACAATGCCGACTGTTTGTTCAATAAAATATTTTTATTTTGTATTACCGACTTTCTCTTTATATTTCCGTTTATTTCCTGCAATACAAACTAAACAGATATAAGAACTAAATACATCAAGATAAATCAATTAATCCAAGCATATTGCAAAAATGAGAGAACTTAGCCTCTGGTAATGGTTTTGTGAAAATATCGGCAGTTTGTTGATCCGTATGAACATATTCAAGCCATATTTCTTTCTTCATGACGTGTTCTCGGATGAAGTGATGTCTGATATCAATATGTTTTGTCCGAGAGTGCATAACTGGGTTGTATGTGATTGCTATTGCGCTGGTGTTATCGCAGAAAATGGATGATTCAGTAGCTTGGATGCCATAATCTTTTAATTGTTGTTGTATCCAAAGCATCTGAGCACTGCAACTTCCAGCCGCAAGATATTCTGCTTCAGCGGTTGATATAGCAATTGAAGTTTGTTTCTTACTAAGCCATGAAATCAACCGTTCGCCTAAAAATTGACATGAACCGCTTGTACTCTTTCTGTCGACTTTGCACCCCACATAATCTGCATCTGAATATCCTACAAGATTAAGACTTGAATCTTTGGGATACCAGAGACCCACATTAGTAGTTCCTTTAAGATATTTAAGGATACGTTTAGAGGCAATAAAATGAGAATGCATAGGTTTAGCTTAAAACCGTGCGCATAAACAAACCGCAAACATAATGTCCGGTCGGCTGGCAGTCAAATATAGAAAAGAAACTATTAACCCTCTGTACATTTTTTTGTCCACAGAGATTCCTCCTTCATCTTTATCCAGTTTAATTGATGAGTTCATTGGGGTGGAAGCTTGAGAGCAATTTTCCATGCTGAATTTCTTTAGCATATCTCGATTTTATTTGGCTTGATTGATAAATATTCCATTTTCGGACTGCTTGACTTGCAGTCCTAAAAAGTAATTTAATTCGCCCATCATACTCATCTCAAATTGCTCCTGCATCATCTTAGAGAATCTCTCACATAGCTTAGGGTTAGTTCATACAAAAATAATATCGTCCACATATATTTGTACAAACAATGAAAGATCATTTTTTGAGAATGTAAACAATGTTTTATCAACCATTCCAATTGAGAAACCATGTTCAAGCAAGAATTTGGTTAATGTGTCATACCATGCTCTTGGTGCCTGCTTCAGTCCACACAGAGCTTTGTCCAGTTTGTAAACATAATCAGGAAAAGTGTGATTAATAAACCAGGTGGTTGTTCTACATGAACTTCCTCATTTAATAATCCATTCAAAAATGCAGATTTAACATCCATTTGATATACTTTGAAATCCTTAAATACTGCAAATGCCAGAAATATTCTTATAGCTTCTAACCTGGCGACAGGGGCAAAGGATTCATCAAAGTCTATACCTTCGTCTTGTCTATAACCTTGAGCTACAAGTCTAGCCTTGTTTCTTATAATCAAACCGTTTTCATCAATTTTGTTTTTGAATACCCATCTAGTTCCAATCACATGAGTGTTATTAGGCCGAGGGGCTAGATGCCAAACTTTACTTCTTTCAAACTGATTAAGTTCTTCTTGCATGGCCTCTATCCAATTTGAGTCAAGTAATGCATCATCAATTTTCTTAGGTTCTATTTGAGAAACAAATGCAGCATGCATAACTTCATTTATCATTTGATTCTAGTTCTAAGAGGAGCAGTAGGGTTACCGATGACCAGCTCAAGTGGATGATCCTTTTTCCACTGGAGACATGGTCCATATGGATTTAGCTCGGTAGGTTGAATAATTCCTTCTTCTTGCTCCAGTGCTACTTCTATCTACGTTTGTTGGATGTCCTCTGGTTCGTTCACCTGTTGAGTTTGTTCTTGAGCGGTTGGATTTTCTTTTGATGTGATTCCCCCTATTTTTCTCAGATCTACCTCATCATCACTGCTTGCTTCAAGGTTAGTTGCATCAAGATTATTTATTAAATCATGTATACTGTTACTATTATTGTCATGATATATAGATGATTCATCAAATACAATGTGTATAGATTCTTCAACATTGAGAGTTCTTTGGTTATAAACTCTGTATGCTTTACTCACTGCTGAATATCCTAAAAAGGTGCCATTATCAGTTTTAACATCAAAAGCGGTGAGATGTGTTTTGCCATTAATGTGAATGAAACACTTACAACCAAAGATGCGAAAGTATCCAACTTCTGGCTGCTTTCCGGTCCAAATTTCATATGGAGTTTTCTCATGATTCTTATTGATCATGGACCGGTTTTGAGTATAACATGCTGTGTCGATGGCCTCAGCCCAGAACCTTTGTGAGATACCAGATTCAGCTAGCATGGTTCTAGCTGCTTCCTTCAATGTGCGGTTTCTTCTTTCAGCTACTCCGTTTTGTTGAGGTGATCTTGCTGCTGATAATTCATGTTTTATGCCATGATCTTCAAGATAGGATGATATGAATCGGTTTAGAAATGCAGTTCCTCTATCATTCCTGATTATGTCAACTGCTTCACTTTTCTCGTTTTGAAGTCTTTTGAGCAGCTTGATAAGTTGATCAGCGGTTTGGTCTTTGGAGTTTAGAAATGTTACCCATATAAATCTGGAGAAATCATCAATTACTACGAGAGTGTATTTCTTTCTCCCTAAGCTTGTTACGGGTATTGGTCCGAACAAGTCCATATGAAGAAGTTCCAGGCATCTTGCTGATGAGTTTCTTCCTTTGCTCTTGAATGTTGACCGGACTTGTTTACCTAACTGACAAGCATTGCAAATTCTATCTTTGGCAAAATCAATGTTAGGCAATCCAGATACTAATTTAAGTTTGCTAATAGTGGAAATAGATTTGAAATTAAGATGATTGAGTCGTTTATGCCAAAGCCAATTTTTATTTCCATTTAAGGCGACAAAACAGGTAGGTGCGCTAAGACAGTCATCATTCCATTTAACTTTGTATGTATTTTGCTCTCTATGACCAGTTAACTTGATATTACCTGCAGCGGTTTTGACAGTACATATGAGTTTTTGAAATTCTACGGTCTAACCACTGTCACATAGTTGGCTTATGCTTATCAGGTTATAACATAGATTTTCTACAAGAAGTGCATCTCTAATAATAATTTTGCCATGGATAATCTTACCCTTACCCACAGCTTTACCTTTAGAATTGTCACCGAAGGTGATTTTTGGACCTTTGTAGTTGATTACTTCTGACAGGATATCTTTGCTTCCATTCTTGTGTCTAGAACAGCCACTATCCAGGAACCAGATTGATCCCTCCAAGTTCTTTTTCTTTGACACCATTTCATCAGTAGATTCTTGATCTTCTTTGGCCATGAGACACTCTACTTTCTCATCTTCGCTTTCACTTGAAGATTCTTCAGAAATAGATTTTTCAGATTCTGATTCAGGCCATTTTCCTTTATCTTCTTCTGCAACTAAGACTCGGTGGCTCTTCTTTTTGATGAATCTTTTGTTGTCTTTAACTCGTCTTCTGTCACTTGATTTCTTTTCATCTTTTCTTGGCCTGTTGCATTCTGCAATAAAGTGTCCTTTCTTTCCACAGTTAAAACAAGCTTGACCATCATCAGTATGGTCCTTGTTGAAGTGAGGTTCATTCATCTGTGATTGATTCTTACGCATGAATTTACTGAATTTTTTAACGAATAAAGACATGGCTTCATTGCTTAATTGGTCGGCCGATTTCTTACTTGAGGACTCTTCGACCGGAAGAGTCACTATGGTAGCTGGCAGTGCCTTTGTTTCTTGCGATGTGGATGGGTCTTCTTCAGTTCGTATACCAAGCTCAAACTCATAACCTTTAAGATCGGCGAATAGGTCGTGAAGTTCCAGCTTGTTCAGATCCTTAGATTCTCGTATTGCTATGGTCTTTACGTCCCATTCTCTTGGAAGAGATCGCATAATCTTTAAAGCAATTTCTCTATTGGAATATTCTTTCCCGAGTGAGGTGAGTTCGATGATGATACTGCTGAACCGTTCGTCAAATTCTGCAAGAGTTTCTCCTGGCTTCATCTTTGCGTTATCAAACTTCTGGATAGCCACAGTCAACTTGTTTTCCTTAGTCTGATCATTGCCTTCGCATAGTTCAGTAAGTTTTTCCCATATTTCCTTCGCAGTAGTGCAGGTCTTGATTTTGGCGAACATATTCTTGTCCAGAGTTTGTAGAGAATATCATTCGCAACGTTATCCAAATTCGCCTTCTTTTTATCCTCAGCTGCCCATTCAGATCTGTGCTTTTCAACCATCTGAGGAGCACCTTCAGTTGTAGTTGCAGCTGTATTAACCTTCAGAATTCTCATTGGCCCGTCAGTGATGACATACCACATGTCGTCATCTTGGGCTGCTAAATGTGCCTGCATGCGAATTTTCCAATCGTCATAATATTCTTTAGAGAACACTGGAATTTTATTGAAAGAAGCCATAAGTGATTGAAAGGATGTCAGTGTTTGAGAAAACCCCGCTCTGATACCACTTGTTGGGATCGGAAAAGAGTTTAGAGGGAGGGGGGGGTGAATGAACTCTTTTAAATTTTCTTTTCTAAAATTAGTTTTCAATCGTTTTTAGGCGGTTGAAAATTCTTTCTCAAACGTTTTGAAACTTGAACCACTGATGAGTGCGGAAAACGGTACACAATTCCCAATAGTGATCACTTTACACTTCTGGATATTAAGAACACTCAGTTCACCAGACACCAAGACTTGATCTAATAACCAAAAGGTTACTGATGTGAATAAACGATTTGTTTTGAGTAGCACGAAATTTATCCTTAGACGATCGAGTGTAATGCAGTTTTAAGCGTGCTTGAGAGAGCGATGAAATGTGTAAGATTGTGATAGCGCTCTGAGATCTTTTTGTGTATGCTAGAAACAAGATTTTTCAGCTGATAGATCAAGTATCTTTGCTAGCATTCTCCTTTGTTGATATATAGACGATCTTCTTAACGGTCGGAAAGGATGCATCAACGTTAACATGCTCCAATGAACAGATGTGTTGCTATTGACTTAATGAGCATTTAATGATCTTTCATAGACGCATTTAATGTTCCTTTTGCTCGGCATAGTTCTGAAGCACTTTTCCTGAAGAGTTCCTTTTATGGTAACTATCTTCTTTAATCAGAACTGGAAGTCTATACTTGGTCTACCCTTTCTGGGATAAAAAATATAAATGCATATCATTTTTGGAACTGATGAAAGTATATGTTGACTTCAAGATGATGTAATATCTTTGAATGTATTAAGCCGGTCAGAGAATGTCTTCGAGCAATAAATAGTCTTCTTTAATGATCTGGTTCTGAGAATCATTAAACTCCAAGCTGAATCTGCTAACAGTCTTAAGTAAGCGGTTGAGACTTCTTGGAGCTTTAGCCGGTCAGGAAGATATACCAGTGGATGAACAGAGCGGTTGAGCTGATGCATATCTCAGATACGAACCATAGCTGGTTTCAAGCTGACCTGTTTTTGTCATAAACCAAAATTCTTGGGAATAATATTTTCTTAACATTAGACATCAAGAGGAAATAGGAACATATCAGAATCATAAGGTAAATTTATGATTCTGAGTAATAAGCTCCTAGAAATAGTTTCGGATTCTTCTAAACTTGTAACGTTCGAAAATCAGTCCACGTAAAGTTCATGCATGAGAATTATTTAAATTGCTTATTTATTTTATTTAGTTGATTTAAAATGATTAAATGATATATTTTATTATGATTAAATGTTTAATTGACTAACTTTGCATGATGTCATGAAATTAATGATTTTTTTTTTCTGGATATTCGATATTAGGCCGGGAAAAGAGACCGGGGACGACCAAGATGAAAATATTTTTTGATAATTATTTTTAAAGCTCGATGATAAGATTAAATAGGATTAAAATTTCTAAAATGCTGAAGTCCAAATTTTTTACGAGGCGGGTCTTATTTTATTCGAGAAGCCGGTTTTAGTTAAACGAAGGACTTTTATGAATCCGAAAGTATTAATAAAAAACCTATATTAAAATTTTATTTTATGATTAAATGGGCTTTAATTGACCCATATTAATTAGGATTAAATGACCTAATTGAGTCCTAAACTAAAAAGGGCTAAAACCATAAACTTTAATACCTATTTTCGAAATTATAAAGAACCAAATTAGGGTTCTTGGACACTCATTCCAGCCGCACAACACACACCAGCACACACTAAATTTTCGAAATATGCAGAGCAAGAATTGTAAAGCCTAGACGTCCCCCAGTCGCTCATCTTCGCTACCCCACGCCAACGATTAATTAATCAAGTGTTATTAACACAAAGACACATTTCAAACCTTAATTTTTCAACCATTCAAATCATAATACATGTGTTGTATTTTTGAAAGCATGAAAAATGTTATTGATCAAATTATTTAACGTTTAGATGATTATTTTCAAACTTTTGATGTTTTATGCTTGTTTGAGATGCGATATGAATTCCAAAGGACACATTGCCATTGTAGTATGCTTAAGGGACGAGAAAAGATTCATCTCGGTACAAAACGATAGCTGGATAGAAGATAGAAGAGTCGTGTGGTGAAGGGGCAATAGAACCAAGGGTTTCTATGGTTTGGGGGCCTTGGCTTGGGATGGTTCGGTCATGGCTGCACTAGGGCTCGACCAGACTTGGTCAAGGCCATATGAAGGCTGTGTCCAAGGGCTAGATAGAGGGCTATCATTACTGGGATCATTGATTGACGAAGTAGAGGAGCGATCGATTTTTGGAAAGGCTAGGTGCATGAAAGAGGCTATGAACAGTTAGGGTCTAGTAGGTTCCTAGGCGGCTGGGAAAGGATGGCTCAGAGGAGAAGTGGCAGCCGCAAGCTTAAGGGCTGCCGGGTGCGCGCATGGCTTGCTGCGAGGTGTGGGTCGAGTGCGCACAATCTAGACAGTTTGTGATGGTCCAGGAGGGTAGGCTAGGTTCTGGTCCAGCCGTGGTCCAAGGTGGCTCGGCGGTGGTTTGGGGTTTGTAGATGCATATGGGTTCTAGGGAGAATGTAGGCTCGGTAATGGCTTCGGAGAAGGGAACGGGTTCGAACCGTGGTACACAGGGGGTTGGTTCATGTCTCACGGGGGTAAGTTAGGGATGAAAAGTCTATGATTAAAATTTGGTAAAAAATATTAAATTATTCTGGTTCAAAACGCTGCGCGGTTTAGCTATTAAGTAATTAAATCAAGAGGCACATGTTTACGTTTAAGAAAATTATTAGAAGTCAAAAAATAAGTTTATGTAATGGTTAGTGATAGGCTTGAGTCAATAAAAGTAAGAAAAAGTCAAAAATGAGAAGTTTATGGTTTAGGGGTTAAATTATTATTTTACGTCCCGGATAGTTCGAATGTCCTGACAGTGTATCGAGGAATCATTATTCATGAATAAAATGATATTTTAAAATGTTTATGATGAAAATATGATATTTTACGATATAGGCCGAGGCTAAACGATTTTCCCGAAAAATGTTATTTTACAATTTTTCTGTAGGAAACGATATTTTATAAATAAAAAGAACAGAAATTTTTTCTGAAAGATGTGAATTGACTGTGACATGGAGGATATGTGGGAGATCCTTTTTAAGAATGAACAGTAAACTTACAAATTTAATGGGAATATTATGAGGGAAAAGACCCCAGAGGGAGCTCAATATCGAATTTTCATGTTTTTCCATGGCCCAATAACGAGAGCTGCTGACGCCCTGTACCCAGGTACTTGGTGTATATAGGCTGATCAACCGACCAGAGGACGAATGATAAAGGATAAAAGATCGTCACTTTCATTAATCAAACTTCACCCAAAATGATATAAGATAATGAAATGATTTTTGATATTACATGCTTAATGATTTATGATTTTAATGCTTACGATTCTTATGTCAGCCTAATATAGTAAATGATTTATTTTAAAGCTGCATGTGCATGTATATATATTATTTGTTATGTATAGTTAGAACGTGCTGAGTCATTAGACTCACTAGGTTTAGATGGTCGCAGGTGAGGATGATATTGAGAGAGACGCTGATACTTGAGTGGATCGGGTTTGGCGGTACACTCCCGAGGGACATTAGTATTTCCGCATTAAGTTTAAAGTTTTAAAATAAATTTTGAGGATTTATTCTATAAAGATTTTATGCTTTGGTTTGAAGTTGGAGGTTGAGTTATCCTTTAAATTGATGTATGATTTTACAGTTGACGGTTTATGAGATTTTATGCGTTTCATATTTTTAAATATGATTTATTTTATGTGCGAGTTTCGAATTTAAGGTATATTTGTGAGAAAAAATTTCTAATATATTTTAAATAAAAATGAGTAAAGGATGTTTCAGTTGGTATCAGAACAAATGTTCTTGTAAGGGTTGTGTAACTGCCACTCCGAGAAGCTCAAGAAGTCAAGCCTCAAAGTCTATGAGTTTTTACTACTTATTTTATAAGTTGAATTTAAATGCTTCTATGATATTGAAATTAGAAGTATAGACGTATTTTTAAATTTAAGTGCATGCTGGTTTCGTGATTTGGACTGTGTGTACGACAATGCCTCCCAGACGTGTTATTCCCATGAATACCAAGGATGAGAGACGTGAGGAGAGGCGTGAGGAGATACCTCGACCACCCCCGGATGCTGCTACTCGGGTGATCGAGGGGATGGTATGTATCGGAGCAGCATGCTGGAAATGCTGCTCGGGAACGATCCGATGATGTTTATATGCAGTTTTGGAGGATGGATCCAAAAGATTTCTCTAGGACTGCTGATCGATTCATTGCTGAGGGTAGATCAAATCTTTGGTAGTGATATTCTGTTATATGAATATGGAGGTTGCTGACAGGGTCCGATACACCATTTATTTGCTGAAGGATGATACATCTATGTGGTGGGAAGGAGCTGAGAGAGGGGTGAATTTGAATACCCTTATATGGGAGGACTTCAAGAGGATCTTTTATGAGAAGTACTTCACTGCTGACGTGAGGTCCAAACTGAAGAGAGAGTTCACGAGTCTCCAGCAAGGGGACATGTCTGTTGATGAGTTCGTTAAGAAATTAGATATGGGTTGTCACTTCGTGCCCTTGATCGCCAATGATGTTGCTCAGAAATTGAGACAATTATTGGATGGTCTCAAGCCTATTGTTCATTGGGATGTGCAGCTGGGAGATCCGATGAATTATAACGATTATGTGATGAGGGCCTTTAGAGCAGAGCAATCACTGAAAGATATTGAGTGGGAGATGCAGAGGAAGAGGCCCCCTCCACTACAGCAGTAAAAACAGAGCAAGAAGCAATATTCAGGAGCACCGATGCGGCCAGGACAACAGAAACCAAAGGGACAACCACAAAGAGCAGTTGTCCGGAAGGCTAACAAGAAGCCGCTCTATAAAGAATGCAATCTCCATCACTTTGGCAAGTGCATGTGGGGCACCTACAAATGCTTCAAGTGCGGAGGAGACGTGCATAAGGCTACCGAATACCCAATGCTGAAGCAGCCTGTGACTGGAAGGGCCTATGTGATGCATGCTAAGTAGGCAGAGCCAAACAGTACGCTTATTACCGGCAGGATATTTATAGCAGGTGTAGCTACCTACACTTTGCTAGATTCTGGATCTACACATTCTTTTGAATCTAAATCATTCGTGAAGCGATTGTGAATCTTATCAGATGATGTGGAGTTGGGATTTAGAGGTACTGTAACTTTCCAAAACTTTGAAGCTCTACGTGAACAACATACATGCAAGTTATCAAATTTCTTATGTATTTTAAAATAATTTTTTTAATTGCATGAATTGATTATAGTAGGCATGTTTACATGTTTAAAATGTAGTTTTATACTAGAATGCATAAAACTATGTTTTTAAAGGGTATTTAAGACGCGATTGAGAAACGAAGACCGAGAACCTTATAAGGGAAATTTTTTTTATTAAATTATTATGTTTAATTATTTAATTTATGGTATATTTTAATATGTATTTTCAAAAATGAGGTATTTTGAGATATTTTTACGTGCCGAGTCGTATGTTAAACCGACAATCAATTTTTGACGAAAATAGAGACTTTTTGGAGGCTCGGTTAATATTTTTGAGAAGCAACCCAAACAAAATATTTTAATTACCAGTCTAATGGGCCTATTATACTAGGTTATTGGGACTAGCTGACTATACAAGTATTTATATCTAATAAAAGCCTTCCAAAACCTTACTCACAAACACACGCACACCTCACACACAAACGCAAGGACTCTCCATCAGCATACAAACACACACACCACATGAGTTTTTGAGATGAAAATCATGTGAATAGTGCAGAATTTCGCAAGGTCCTCCCTACGTCGACGTCCCTCGCATTTCAAATCGTTTTTTGTACGTAAAATACGCAAAAGCACACCTTAATCTTCCTTCAGTGATATTTCATACCATATTATATGTTTTGATACATATTTTCATGAAAACATGATACACTTCTTTTATTTTCGTTTTTATGCCATAACATAAACAAAACTAGAGTTTTCAATACGTTTCATGAAAACATGATACACTTCTTTTATTTTCGTTCTTGCTTATGATGCAAAAAGGGTATGCCATGGTAGGCTATGGGAAGAGACATTTTTCAATATGTTTAAGGTGTTAGAGTAGGTGCCCGCCGAGCCAAGTGTTGGCCGAGGGTTCATGATTAAACTCTATGTATAAACAGTCTTTATTTTAATAATATTTGAATTTATTATTTTGGCAAATCTTTATCTGTATACTCATGCTAGTTGCATAGATAAAGCCCTTGAATATACAAATAGTAGAAAGAATATGAGATGCTCATATGATGAGTGTCATGAAACTCATATTTGTAATGCTGTATATTCTAAACAGTTCCTAGTCGATTCAGCCGCCACTAAGAAGGATATAGGCCGCTCGAGTTCGAGACTAGTATCTGCGATGTGAGTACCATGTTTCATTGGTAGGGGACATTGTGATGTCCGAACATGCAGATAGGTGCTCCTTGTAGAGTGCACTGAACAACCCTCCATAAAAGGACTTTCCAAGTGGTTCTCACTTATCGAGTGGAAAAGTCCTAGTTTATGGTTGTACATCATTAGTCCTTATGACCCGGGACAACATTGAGACTCTATGTGCTAGAATTACACTTTGACTTGTTTACCGACTCTCATGGGGTCATCAGGTGGCAAGGTTGGGTGTTCTGTCGAAACATATAGGAGTCGATGCATTGTAGTCGGGGATTCACCGCTTACCTACGGGTATGGATATCCTATGTGTTTTCATGTATATGTAGTTTGAAATCTCTGATCAGAGTATGGTGGTAATTATGAAAGGGGTTTCATAGATTACACCATCGATGCAACTACGACATGACACATAGTATCGATTCATTGACAACTCTTGATAAACCAATGGTTGTCGAATCGATCGGGATATATGAGTTGAAGGGACCGTACTGTACGCTAACCATAATTGAATGGTTCTTGCAGGCACTATCATTTGATACCTAGGGAATCATGTAAGCGATGCTGCTAGGCGTTTAACATGATTGGTTTGGTACTATCAGACTTGAGTTCTGACGTTCTTGTTATCAAGGAGTTGATAAGTAAGAATGGAGCAATTGGGGTATGCTCGTATAAGGACATGTTTAGTCCGAATCACATGGAGATGTGAACCCACGGCTAGTTGTATCAATGAACCATTGAGGGCCACACAAGTACTAGCTTTCTAGATCCCGTTGAGAAGTAAAATAGTTCAATGTGTTGAACGGCTTATAAATGAGTTTATAAGCGTAAAGAAAAATAGAAGTATGACTTCTATGAGAGAAATGTAACTTTTAATTCACGAATGTGTTCCTAAAATTAAAAGTTGGCCAAGTAAATAATGTATTTGAAAATTGTGATTTTCATAAACATTATTATGGACTAAATTAAATTAATTCAAGTGTTAAATTAATTTAACACTAGTGGGCCTAGTAGAGTCCAAATAATTAAATTAATTCAAGTGTTGAATTAATTAAATTACATTGGGCCTTGTAGAGCCCAATTAGAAATAATTATTAAACTAGTGGGCTTGGGTAAAATCAAGTAAACTTTAAATGGGTTCAAATACGTTTGGGACATTTAAATAAAAGTCCATGGGCCTTGTAATTGTTACAAGCCCAAATGAGAATGCATGCTTGGGAGGTGAAAGGTTGTGGATTACTTTTGATTAAAAAATTGCATGGCATGCTAAAGTTGGTCTCTACTTTTTCACACACCAAGACAACTCATTCACTCCTTCACTCTCCCCTCACTTGGCCGAAAAATTCACACTCATTTTCTCTCCATTTTTCTCTTCATCTTGGTTGAGGAATTCTTGCACTTCTCTTTGAAAAATCCTCATATTTTTCTAGTGCAAAATATGAGGAGATCTACCTAGTTAGTGGTGGGCCTAATTTTGAGCAAGGTGTGCTCAAGGAGGAAGCTTGTAGATCTTCTTGCCATTCAAAAGATTTGTTGTTTAACAACAAAGTTGGAGCCATCATCAACCTCAAGAGTTTGATAGGTATAATTTTCTCAACACCCTATGTATGATATTTGGTGTTTGTTGTATTTGCTACACAAAATAATATGAGGTGGTCCGAAATTTCTTGAGTAAAAATTTGATTTTTTAACTTCCGTTGCGCTTCCGGTCACCGTAATTGATCCCCTTTCAAGTGGTATCCGAGCTATGGTTACGATTTTGTGTAGCATTTACAAGATATTATATTGAGATTGATTTTTAACTGCATGAGAACAAAATTTTGCAACAAAATCAAGGCCACCTTGGGGCACATTTTGGGCCCTTAAGTTTAAAATTACAAAAGTTGCAAATTTTTCTCATAAAATAAATAATTAAAGTTGAACTTTAATTATTTATAGTAAATTATGATTTATAAGAAATTCGGTTATAAATAAATTAATTGGAAAGTAGACAAAGGTGTTTGTATACTTTGTTAATTTAGTTTATAATTGTGGCGGTTAGTGATTGGATCAAGATATATAATATTGGATCAATTAATTATTGTGATAATTAATTGATGGTGTATGATATGTGATATTATGCATGAAGGATGATCAAAAGCCCAAGCCCAATTTGCTAGGTGTATGCTAGGATATTTTGTGTTGAATGATTGTAATAATTATCAATTTATCAAGTGGGCTTGGTTTATGGCCCGTTCCCACCCCCATGAGATGTATCCCTATTTTCCATGGATATTTATTTGTAAATATTAGTATAGTGGATGATCAAGATTGGAAGATGGTGGCCATGATGATTATGAAGATCGAAGACATGTAAATATTGGAAGCTAATGTAATAGTTGCATTTGCATCCCTTGCATTACCCTAGGATTGGACCTAGGCCCGTGTTTAGCTCACACGGGCCATTAGTATTGGGGCGATTGATCATCCTTGTTTGTTTACTGTTTATAATATATGCATGATATGTTATAAATAATGAGTATGTGCGTTATTATTATGATAATAACAAAGTTGCATGAATCCGGCAAACATACGATCAAACATGGCGAGTTTTTTAAATAAAATTAAAAACCCTCATTTTGAATAAGATTCAAAATTAATATCAAGCCCGAAAAGGGGAATTATAAATTTGTTTATAATTTCCTTGTCTTCCATTGACAATGGGTGCATGATGAACGCTACCCGTACTTGGGGCTCGGCTCATATTATTGGGGGAGCTCTGGGTGCCGGAAAGCTGTGACATCCATTGACATGGTGATGTGAACTACGTGGAACTCCCATGATTTCGGCTCATATTATTGAAGGAACTCATGGCGACCGTCCATTAAGGTTCAACATTGATGGGTAAGGCTTGACACGTAAAGATGAACGACGTCATTAATGAGTCCTAATCAAACGTGAGACAAAAGTTTACGTAGAGGGTTGCATTGTGATGCAATTGGAAACTACCTTTTAGGAATTATGATTGGCTGATATTATTCGGGATCATGATTCGCTAATTGGACCTTACGTACCTACTGAGGAAAGGAGTTTCCCATTTTCACTAGAAGGTAATGAAAATGTCAAAACAGTGGGAGCGAAAATTTATAAAGTTAAAGTCCAAACTTTATATCTTATTAAATATTTTAAAATAGTCATTAACATTTATCTGTTTTAGTTTTCAGTACAAAAATTTGACAATGTCTTCAATTCGCAATCCGCTTTCTGCCATACTCGAAAAACATGTGTTAACCGGACCTAACTATCTCACTTGGCTAAGAAATCTGAAAATCGTCCTAAACTCGGAAAAGATTGCGTATACACTGACTGAGTCGCCCCCTGCTGAGGCTCCGACTAGCTGCACTCCTGAGGAATTGCAGACCTACAAAGGATTGGTGTGACCATGACTTGAAGGCTAGGTGTTATATGCACGCTTCTATGAACGATGAGCTGCAGAGGCGTTTTGAGGATGCAAAGAATGCTGCTGACATTCATTTTCACCTCAAGGAGCTCTTTGGTGAGCAGACTCGGCCTCTTAGGCATGCTACCGTCAAGGAGCTGATAACTATGCGCATGCGAGATGGGGCCTCGGTCCATGAGCATGGCTTGAAGATGATTGGGCTCGTGGACAAGCTCGTTGGCATGGATCTGATTTTGCCTTCGGAGTTGACCACCGACAGTGTTGCTCTTATCGCTGCCTAGCTCATTTGATCCTTTTGTGGTGAACTTCAATATCAACAAAATGGAGCCGACCCTTGAGGAGTTGGTGAACATGCTTGTGACTTTTGAGTCCACCATCAAGAAAGAGAAGCCGGTTCTTTTTGTGGGCTCTTCATCTGGTACGAAGACCTGTCCACCTGGGAAGGGAAAGAAGCGTTCTTTCCAACGTCCCAAGAAGAATGCGCCCTTGAAGAGGCAGACTCCGGGTCCCGTAGTGGCAGCCACACCAGTGAAGGCTGACAAGACTGTTGACATCTGTCATCACTGCAAGACGCCTGGACATTGGAGGCGCAATTGCAGGGAATATCTGGCCCAGAAGAGTTCTGGAAACGGTATGTTCTATATCGAAGTAAACATTTCAATTAACTCTACTTCTTGGGTATTGGATACCGGCTGTGGCTCACATCTCTGTAATGATTTGCAGGTGATGGGAAGAAGTAGGAGGCTCAGGGAAGGTGAGACCTTCTTGAGGATGGGCAATGGGGCAAGGGTTGCTGCCAAAGCTGTTGGAGATGTTACTTTACTTTTGAACAATGATTTTAAGTTAATGTTAAGAGACGTTTTATTTGTACCTGAGTTGGTGAAAAACATTATTTCCATTTCTATGTTAGATAAAGATGGATTTTCTTGTTTATTTAGCAAAGATGTTTGCAATATTTACAAGAATGAATGTTTAATTGGTACTGGAGAACTTGAAAACGATCTCTACACCTTAAAATTGAAAGATATTCCACTTAACAATGTCCAAGCTATAACAACAACAAACAAGCGCAAACAAGATACTCTTAATATGGCACAATTATGGCATGCTCGATTAGGACATATTTCCCTAAGAAGGATGAACAAGTTAGTGGGAGTAGGCATGTTTGATATGTCTGATATTAATGCTCTCACGACTTGTGAATCCTTTCTGAAAGGAAAGATGACCAAAATTCCCTTTAAGGGCCATGTGGAGCGAGCCAAAGGGTTATTGGATTTGATCCATACCGATGTGTGCGGTCCGCTTAGCATCACCACTAAGCATGGACATGCCTACTTCATCACCTTTACCGATGACTTTTCTAGGTATGGGTATGTGTATTTGATGAAATACAAGTCTGAAGCCTTTGAAAGGTTCAAAGAATTCAGAAGTGAAGTAGAGAAGCAATTGGGACGAAGCATCAAGACACTTCGATCGGATCGAGGTGGTGAGTACTTGAGTGCCGAGTTCCAAGAGTATCTTAGGGAGAATGTAATTCTCTCGCAGTGGACTCCGCCCGCTACACGACAATTGAATGGTGTTTCGGAGCGTCGTAACCGGACTTTGATGGACATGGTTCGGTCTATGATGGGGTTCACGGAGTTGCCGCCATCCTTTTGGGGATATGCGCTTGAGACAGCGGCAATGTTATTGAAAAATGTCCATACAAAGGCAGTTGATAAGACACCATATGAGATATGGATGGGTAAGCCACCCAAATATTCTTATCTTAGAATATGGGGGTGCCCTGCTTATGTGAAGCAGGTAGTGGGAGATAAATTGGATAGTCGATCCATTTTATGTTACTTTGTGGGATATCCAAAGAATTTGGTTGGATACTACTTCTATCATCCCCAAGAAACAAAGGTGTTTGTTTCTAGGAATGCAACCTTTTTGGAAAAGGAATTTCTATTAGATAGAAAGGGCGAGATGATAGAACTCGAAGAGGTTCGAGAGACACCCACAATTGTAGAACCCATACCCGAAGAGCCAAGAGAGGAGATACAAGCTCCTAGAAGATCTGAGAGAGTCTCGAGACCACCTATGAGGTATGGTCTGCTTCTTGAAGAGGGCTATGATGAGCCTAACCATGGATGTGATTCAAGGACCTTCAAGGAAGCATTATCTGATGCCGAATCATCCAAGTGGCTTGAAGCGATGGAATCTGAGATGAATTCCATGCATTCGAACCAAGTGTGGAATCTCGTGGATCCACCTGTGGGAATTGTTCCCATAGGATGTAAATGGATTTACAAGAGGAAACTTGGGGAAGATGGGAAGGTATTGACCTTCAAGGCGCGATTGGTGGCAAAAGGATATACTCAAAGACAAGGAGTTGACTTTGAGGAAACCTTTTCTCCAGTTGCAATGTTCAAGTCCATAAGGATTTTGCTAGCTATAGCTGCATGGTATGACTATGAGATATGACAGATGGATGTTAAGACAGCCTTTCTTAATGGGGATATTAAGGAAGAGATTTACATGTCTCAACCCGAAGGGTTTACATCTATCGGAAGTGAGCATATGGTATGCAAACTTCAAAGATCTATTTATGGTCTAAAGCAGGCATCTAGGAGTTGGAACCTCAGATTCGATAGTACACTCAAAGAGTTTGGTTTTGCTAAGAATCCTGAGGAACCCTGTGTGTATAAGAAGGTCAGTGAGAGTGCTGTGACATTCCTGGTGTTGTATGTTGATGACATTCTACTCATTGGGAATGATGTAGGAATGTTGCAATCAACGAAGATATGGTTAGCGAGTAAGTTCTCGATGCAGGACTTGGGTGAAGCATCTTTTGTATTGGGAATACAGATCTAGAGAGATAGATCAAAAAGATTGCTTGGTCTCACCCAGTCCACATACATTGATACCATCGTGAAGCGGTTCTCGATGGATGAGTCCAAGAGAGGACATCTACCAATGTGTCATGGCGTGTCCCTATCCAAGTCTATGTCTCCCAAGACTGATGCAGAGATAGCGGCGATGACCAGCATTCCTTATGCTTATGCATCTGCGATTGGTAGCATCATGTATGGGATGATATCTACACGTCCTGACGTGGCTTTTGCACTAAGTGTAGTGAGTAGATATCAATCCAACCCTGGTCTTCCACACTGGAAAGATGTGAAAGACATCCTCAAGTATTTGAGAAGGACCAATAAATTGTTCTTGGTCTATGGGGGTGGAGAACTTAAATTGGAAGGCTATACCGACTCTAGCTTCCAAAACGATATCGATGACTCGAAGTCAACCTCTGGATTCATATTCATGCTCAATGGTGCTGCTGTCTCTTGGAAGAGTTCCAAGCAAGACAGTACAGCGGATTCCACCACTAAAGCAGAATATATTGCTGCATCAGCTGCAGCAAAGGAGGCAGTTTGGATAAGGAATTTCGTCCAAGAGTTGGGCGTCATTCCTAATGGAGTTTCTCCTGTCCCGGTGTTTTGTGACAACACGGGAGCCATTGTTCAAGCAAAGGAGCCGAGGTCTCATCAGAAGTCCAAACACGTATTGAGAAAGTACAACATCCTCAGAGAGATCGTGGAGAGAGGAGATGTCACGATTGACAAAGTCGGCTCCGCAGATAATGTTGCTGATCCACTAACTAAGCCTTTACCTGGACCATTGTTTGAGAAGCATCGCGAATCGATGGGTTTGAAGCATATGGGTAGTTGGCTCTAGTGCAAGTGGGAGATTGTTAGAGTAGGTGCCCGTCGAGCCAAGTGTTGGCCGAGGGTTCATGATTAAACTCTATGTATAAACAGTCTAATATTTGAATTTATTATTTTGGCAAATCTTTATCTGTATACCCATGCTAGTTGCATAGATAAAGCCCTTGAATATACAAATAGTAGAAAGAATATGAGATGCTCATATGATGAGTATCATGAAACTCATATTTGTAATGCTGTATATTCTAAACAGTTCCTAGTCGATTCAGCCGCCACTAAGAAGGATATAGGCCGCTCGAGTTCGAGACTAGTATCTGCTGATGTGAGTACCATGTTTCATTGGTAGGGGACATTGTGATGTCCGAACATGCAGATAGGTGCTCTTTGTAGAGTGCACTGAACAACCCTCCATAAAAGGACTTTCCAAGTGGTTCTCACTTATCGAGTGGAAAAGTCCTAGTTTATGGTTGTACATCATTAGTCCTTATGACCCGGGACAACATTGAGACTCTATGTGCTAGAATTACACTTTGACTTGTTTACCGACTCTCATGGGGTCATCAAGTGGCAAGGTTGTGTGTTCTGTCGAAACATATAGGAGTCGATGCATTGTAGTCGGGGATTCACCGCTTACCTACGGGTATGGATATCCTATGTGTTTTCATGTATATGTAGTTTGAAATCTCTGATCAGAGTATGGTGGTAATTATGAAAGGGGTTTCATAGATTACACCATCGATGCAACTACGACATGACACATAGTATCGATGCATTGACAACTCTCGATAAACCAATGGTTGTCGAATCGATCGGGATATATGAGTTGAAGGGACCGTACTGTACGCTAACCATAATTGAATGGTTCTTGCAGGCACTATCATTTGATACCTAGGGAATCATGTAAGCGATGCTGCTAGGCGTTTAACATGATTGGTTGGATACTATCAGACTTGAGTTCTGACGTTCTTGTTATCAAGGAGTTGATAAGTAAGAATGGAGCAATTGGGGTATGCTCGTATAAGGACATGTTTAGTCCGAATCACATGGAGATGTGAACCCACGGCTAGTTGTATCAATGAACCATTGAGGGCCACACAAGTACTAGCTTTCTAGATCCCGTTGAGAAGTAAAATAGTTCAATGTGTTGAACGGCTTATAAATGAGTTTATAAGCGTAAAGAAAAATAGAAGTATGACTTCTATGAGAGAAATATAACTTTTAATTCACGAATGTGTTCCTAAAATTAAAAGTTGGCCAAGTAAATAATGTATTTGAAAATTGTGATTTTCATAAACATTATTATGGACTAAATTAAATTAATTCAAGTGTTGAATTAATTTAACACTAGTGGGCCTAGTAGAGTCCAAATAATTAAATTAATTCAAGTGTTGAATTAATTAAATTACATTGGGCCTTGTAGAGCCCAATTAGAAATAATTATTAAACTAGTGGGCTTGGGTAAAATCAAGTAAACTTTAAATGAGTTCAAATACGTTTGGGACATTTAAATAAAAGTCCATGGGCCTTGTAATTGTTACAAGCCCAAATGAGAATGCATGCTTGGGAGGTGAAAGGTTGTGGATTACTTTTGATTAAAAAATTGCATGGCATGCTAAAGTTGGTCTCTACTTTTTCACGCACCAAGACAACTCATTCACTACTTCACTCTCCCCTCACTTGGCCGAAAAATTCAAACTCATTTTCTTTACATTTTTCTCTTCATCTTGGTTGAGGAATTCTTGCACTTCTCTTTGAAAAATCCTCATATTTTTCTAGTGCAAAATATGAGGGGTCTACCTAGTTAGTGGTGGGCCTAATTTTGAGTAAGGTGTGCTCAAGGAGGAAGCTTGTAGATCTTCTTGCCATTCAAGAGCTTTGTTATTTAACAACAAAGTTGGAGCCATCATCAACCTCAAGAGGTTGATAGGTATAATTTTCTCAACACATTATGTATGATATTTGGTGTTTGTTGTATTTGCTACACAAAATAATATGAGGTGGCCGAAATTTCTTGAGTAAAAATTCGATTTTTTAACTTCCATTGCGCTTCCGGTCACCGTAACTGATCCCCTTTCATAAGGGTCCTTAGGTACATGTTTAAGGGCTGTACAGGTACGGCAAAAATATTGAATGAAAATTTGGGTTTTAAGGAAATAGGATTTTCGAATTGGAGTTATAGAATGGCACAGCTGTGGGCTGCAGTTTGGTCATCTCCAGTGGTCCTAATAAGGTCTATTCATGGTCCTAGTTGGCTTGAGGGAAGGCTGGTACGAAGAGAAAGGGGCTGTAGTGTGAGGCATGGGCGCACAAGGCTTCTAGGGTCGGGTTTTAGGGCTGTTGGTTCAAGGTCCTTTAAACTCGGTCTAGCAGGGTATCTAGGGGTCCATCATGGTCCTATGAGGGTTGGTTAGGGTCTGGACATTATGGTTAGGGTCTAAGATCGAAGGACATGAGGGTTGGTTAGGGCTAGGGTTTGATCAATTGGTACAGAAAAATTCAGTAGGCTGTTAGGGTTGATCAAGGGTTCTAAATAGCTTGAATTGGGTTGTATAAGGTATGGTTAGGTGTTGTTAAGCTATGGTGCAAGTTTGGTAAGTTTTGGTTAAGTTTTGAGTCGATTCGGGTTAAAATCGAGACGTAGTTTTAAGTTATAAAACAAATCGAAAAAATATTCGAGAAGTTTAAATTTAAGTCTCAGAAATATTTTTGGGTGTATTGTAAGGTGTTATGTTAAGTTTAGATGGATGTGGGTCGTCGTTTTAAGGTCTAAGGATAAATTAGGAAAGTTAGAGTTTCAGGGGAAAAACGGTCATTTTACATCTGAAAAATGTTAGGCGTCATGTCAGTGTTCTGAATAATGTAATATATGTTAAAATATTTATTGTCAAATGTTTATGGGATTTTATGATGAAACGTTAATGCTAAAAGACATGTTGCTTGCTTGGTTTAAAAGAAAAATGATTTATATGTGCAAATTTTTATAAGTGATGGAAATAAGAAGGGTTAAAGGAGGTGAATTGATTGTAACTAATACGATGATACGATGATATGTAAGACCAATGCTCAGTTGACAGGTAAGAGTGTTGGTGATGTCTTCGCCGCCCAGCACCGTGGTTTTATGTAGATGGATCCATCGACCTACAACTAATACGAAAGTCACAATTGAGGATCTGAATTCAATTAAAAGAGAAACATATACGTATTTGATGAAAGAAAATATGATATGATCTGTTGAAAGAAAATTTTTTAAAGTTTATGTATATGAAAATCTATTTTATTAAAAGTATTTTCTCATGTTGTATATGTATTACTTGATATTAAATTTTAATGTAATGATTAAGGTTTGCTGAGTCAATAGACTCACTAGGTGTGATCGATGCAGGTGAACTTGATATTGATGGATTTTTTGATTGTTTAACTAACTGGACTAATAGTGCACACAACCCGATGACCGTCGCTAGTTTTCCGCATTATGATTACTTTAAGATTTTACAAATTATATGCTTTTGAGAGGTTTTGAGATATTTAAAAGTTTATGCTTTATTTTGGAAAAATGTTAAATTTAGGTTCGGTTGACGATATACGATTTTACGTTTTGAATTGAATTCTTTTGGATTTTCAAATAATAGTTGGTTGGTTTATTTTAAATGGTGCAAAAGTAATTTAAAATATATTTATGTATATTTCGGGCGAGAGTAGCAGAGAAAAAAATTTCTATTATATCTTAAAGAAAAGCAAGTGTGGATGTTTCAGTTGGTATCAGAGCAATGTTCCTGCAAAAGGTTGTGCCACTGCCAGTTCCGGAAAGCTCAGTCGTCAAGCCTCAAAGCTGTATGTTTAATTTCTTTACATGATTTTTATGACGATACATGTATGTTTACATGGTTTATACGTTTAAGCTACACGTTTAAAGACTTTTTGAAGTTAAATGACATTTATGTTTAAATTTGCATGATAAATGTTTTTTTATGATTAAACTTGCATGAGTGCATGATTTCTTTTTATGCTTAAAGATTAGATGCTTTAGAATTTTTATGCATGATACGATATGAAATAAGAAATTATATGATTTTCATGCATGCTAGCTTCGTAGTAAAATTGGACACGTTTAAGAATTTGGTTAATGGGGGCGTTAGGAAAAGTTGGAAATGATTTGACTATATTGATTTTTGGGTTTTAGTATTGATGTTCTACTTTTTGGGTAATAAATTTATCATGACGATTATGAATGCTTTTGGGACAAGTGGATTTTCTAAAAAAATATAGATGATTCGTGGTTATTAGTTGAGTTAATTTTCAAGAATTACATATAAGAAATAATGATTCGAAGACTGAGTCTGTTTTTAAAAGTATAAAAATGTATAATTTGAGATTTTAGATTTTGATGGAAATGTAAGATTGGTTATGAGAATTGATTTTGGGTTTAATAAGCTTAAAAATTATTAAACTTTATGTTACGAGAAACCTATAGAATGAAATTAGAAATGCCAAGAAATATGGGTTAATTGCAGAATTTTCGAAATTAAGGACCAATCGGATAATGTTCGAGGAAATTAAGAATTAATTTTACAATTGTTAAGGAATTTGAGGACTAGTTTAACAATAAGTGAGAATTAAATGGTTTAAATGTTAGGAATTTTCGATGATTTAGGCTTGAAGGGATATTTAGAACCTTGAAATATCTTGGTTATGATGTTATAATGAATGGTAATCAAGGGCATTGTAGGATAAATCAATATTGGGCTTGAAAATCTAAGCGCTAGTGGAATAATGTTCTGGCAAATTAAGAATTTAGAGTGGTGATAATTTAAAGTAAAGTTGATCAATTAGTTAAGCTATATGATTAGATATTAAGTTAACATATTTTTGAGAAACTTAAGGTTTGATGTATCATAAGTTTTAGTCATGATCGAAAGTTAAAATTATATCTTTGTTAAAGTTAAATTTTTTAGAAAGTTGAGTATGATTGATGGTTAGGTTACTTGAAAGACGCATGTAAGAAGTGAAATAGACATCATGTCTTGAAGAATTTTTTAAAGTCATTAAGAAACTTGGGATTAAGTGGATATGTACGTTGTAATTATCTAAGACTATTTGAGTTGCGTAAGTTTGAATTACAAGTTTATGAGATAAGTGTTTATACGAAAAATCTGGGCGAAGTTTAAGATTTGCAGCAATTTTATATTTGGGATGTACATGTAAATAGTTAAGTTACGTTAGTTGGTGCCGTAAGATAAAGATTCGATTCAAGGATCTTAGACTAATATTAATATGGGGTTGAAATAAGGTTTAACTATTAAGTGTATTACCCAGGATAGAAGTCAACTAGTAAATTTTGGTGCTAAGATCTCTTAAGTTGAACTGCATAAATGCTAATATTTGGATTTAAAGAGTTAGCATACACTACAAAAAAAAAATCTGATTCGCTACAGTCTTTTACGTCGCTCGACAATTTTTCAAAAATCGTCGCTAATCAGTGACAGTTTTGAGTAGATAAACCGTCGCTAATTAGCGACAGTTTTTTTATATAAACCGTCGCTAATTAACGACGGAATAAATAAAAAATCGTTGCTAAATAGCGACGGTTTATGACAAAAACCGTCGCTAATTTTTTATATAAACCATCGTAAATTAGCGTTTTTTTTTTAAAAAAAATTTGTTTTATAATTTTTTTAAAAAATATTCGTTTTATAATGATTTGTATATATTTTTAAATAATCTCGTCAATTCATCTAAATTAATGAATTTCAATTTCGTAAATAATTTATGAAACGATTAAACCTCGCGATAAAATAAACTGATAAAATTCATGATCTTAACCAACACTCAGAAATTTACCAAAAATTGAAGCAAAAAAATTTGCCTCAAATCGAAACTAAAATCGCTTAACAAACATATTGAAGCGGTGTGGAGGAAAAATGGGCCGAAGAGCGATGTATTTATAGACAATTTGCGACGGTTTTTTTATAAAACCGTCGGTAGTAGCGTATAAAACCGTCTTAAATTAGCAACGGTTAATAATGAACCGTCTTGGAACTGTCGTTATTAACGACGGTTCATTATTGACCGTCTATAAACTGTCGCTAAATAAAAGACGGTTTTTTCGAATTCGTCGCTATTAGAAACGGTTTATTATGAACTGTTGCTAAAAACCATCGCTAACGAGATATATTTTTTGTAGTGATGCCTTGAGTTCAATAAATTTAAGAAATGATGCTTTTGGGATTTTAATGTTGAATTATAGTAGGTTGATGAAAATCTTGGGTATATCATAAGGAAAGTAAAATACAATAAGTTTGGACCTCCATTTCTAATATTGGGAATTAAGAGAAAAGTCGAAATTCGATGTTACAGTAAAATAGAACTAAGTCACCAAAGGACGTTTTAGTCGCGATTCGCAATCGAGGATATTGAAGGCAAATTCAATTAGGATTGAGGAGACATAAGGACAACATAAAACTTCTTTTATCAGAGTGGCGCAGCGGAAGCGTGAATTATTGAGATACTAGAATTAAGAGTCTAAAATTTTTGATTATCGAGGATAAGCGAATTTCTGGGACGAAATTCAATTTAAGGGGGTAGATTGTAACGTCCCGAAAATTGAAGGTCTACGTGAACCACATGCATGCAAGTTATAAAATTTCTTATGTATTGTAGAACCCGTAAATTAGACCACGTATAAGTCATGTATAATTCTAGTATTTTAAATTAAAATGATTTTATTGCATGAGTATTTAAATATTTTCCTTTAAATTTAATTATTTTACGCAGTAGTTTAATTGTTTCCTTTTCAGTTAATTAAGTGTGGCCGCACTGGAGTTGAAGTTTTGAGATAAAATTTAATATTAAGAAAACATTCACAGAATTTATTTTAGCTTACTAATAAGTTAATTTAAGTTAAAAGAAGGTTTAAGAAATTATTTAAGTAACTTGAGGTAAGTAGGAAATAAGTTCATTTAGGTTCCATAATTAATGTGTTAATTCACTAAATTATTTAAAGGATAGATGAGACTCTAAAGATTTAAAATACACTAACTAAGCAATATTTTCCCTCCATTTATTAGCTTTATTTCGGCCACCCCCTAGATGATTAAGCATTTCTTTGACAACTCACCACCTTTGACCCATTCCTTGTTATTTCTTAGTGTGATAATCCTTTCACTTATTAATCACCATTAATTAATAATAAAGCATTATCCTTGCCTTGTTGTGTCATGGTAGAATCGATCATTTGCACCCCATTATCCCTCATAAAATCTCTTGAATATGAAACCATTTCAAATTCAAAGGGAGCAAGGCTTGGTCATGCCATTTGAATCCCTTTTATATTGCAACTCCCCTTCATTCTCCCAACCATTTCCTCCTCTTCCTCACCACCGAAATTCAGAGCACTCTCATTGTAAAAAAAAAAAAATCGTGAGCCTCGTAGCTAGATTAAGAGAGAAAAAAAATCGATCAGAAGCAAGATCAAGAAGATCACTCCGTCTCCTCCGCGCCGCGTCGTCATATTCGTTCGTTTTCTTTTCAAAACGAAACCAAGGCATGTTTATATTTTTATTTGATCTTCAATCAAGTCATATTATTATTTTAAAACATCATGTATGCACGAATCTTGAGGGAAAAACCGAAATACATCAAGAATTTTCAGGAAAAGAACATGTAGATTTCGGCCCTCCCCTTGTGCTCTCACGGTTTGCTGGTTTTTGGTGTTTTCAGGTGGTTGGCTCATGTCCAGGCTCCCAAGGCTGCATCTAGACATGTACTAGGACATGTTAGGATCATATTGGTCCAATAGTTCAAGCCCATGCAAGCTGGAAATCGATCCATGATAGCAACTCCTTCCTAGTGTCATTTGTGGTTCGATTTTTGTCACCTTGCTGTCAAGGGGAGAGTTTCTGATCTTGGCTGCACCAAGGGCCTATAGCCATGGTTAGAACACCCCCTATCATGTCTAAGACGTGACCAAGTTGTCCTTTCAAGGCTTGGTCCATGGTGTAATCGGTTTTCAAATCAAAACAAGAACAGCCCCTTCGATCCCCATTTCATTTCTGCATGTGTCCCTCGGTTTTTGGTGGTTTGGAGTGGACCTTGGTTGGCCTCTGGCCCTTAGCACTGTTCAAACCATACCCCATGATGTCTAGATCAAGCCATGGTCAACCATATGGCCAGTGGTATGATGCATGACAGCAACAAAACAAAATTTCAGAAACATCACCGTACAGATTTTTGAGTTCTCGGTTGAAGCTTGGTGTTGTCCTGGGTGTTGGATTGGATTGTGGTTGGCCTAGGGCCCTTAGCCATGGTTCAAGCCACACCTTATGATGTTGGAAAGAGGCTCTGGTCAGTGGTTCAAGCCCCAATGACCAATAGTCTCGCGAACGAAGCGATGTAAGTACAGGTGCGGTTGCTGGAATTTCTGGACAGCAACTTGCTGCTTCGGTTCAGAGGCTTTTTTGAGTTCCTGGTTGGCTTTTAGCTTATGGACTTGGACTGAAAAGTACCTCATCGAGTTAGGAAGGTCGTGTTTTTGACCGTTTGTGATTCGGTTAAGTTTAGAGGTCGTACGAGAATTTACGGTGCGATGTGCCAAATTGACTCTCGAAAGAGCGTTTCATGTTTTGGCCTCCATTCACCAAAATTTCGACTTGCATCATTTTTGGAGCATTATTTCATCATTTTAGATTTATTTTAGTCATGACTAAATGATGGTTCGGGTTTGTACGGAGTCATGATTAAATACGAAGTTGTTGGACGTAATTGTCTCGTTTTTGGATTCAATTACAAAGTTTGGTCAAGAAAATCATTTGCATATTTTTTTCCTGTTAAATTTAGGTCGCAGCGAGTCTGAGAACGATTCAATCCATGTGGTAAAATAATACAGGATATTTAATTATGCCATTTAATTATATTACGTGCATAAAAATATAAAATGTTTATTTTTGAGATTTATGCGATATTGCTTGTGGCCATTTCACTATCATGGGATCATTACTTCACCCGGTGGTCACTTACCGGTTCAGTTCAGTTCCACCCAGTATACTGTGGCATTAGTCTGATCAGACGGTCATTACTTCACACGGTGGTCACTTACGGGTCGGTTCAGTTCAGTTCAGTGCAGGGGCCACTTGCGTAGAACATAATCTCAACAGAAAATTATTACATGTTATTTCATTACAGGGCTCTATTGAGCAAGCATTTCACTTATGATTTTCAGTCAGTTATGCATGTATTATAATTGATCATGATAAGTTATTTTCACGTTATGCCTCATGACATGATATTTTTACTCCCATGCAATTTTATTATATTACTTACTCGTTATTTACGATATATGCATGCTGAGTCTTTAGACTCACTAGACTTGATTGTTGTAGGTACTGATGAGGTCTGGACCGAGGGACGGGGACCAGTAAGCTAGCTTGGTTCGGCAGTAGTGGAACCCGAGGACCTCATTTACAGCATTCACCATTTTTATGCTCAAACATTTTTATCAGTTGTTGGATTACTTTAACTTGTTATTTTGCGAACAATAATTTCTTCCGCTGCTATTTTGAACATTTAATTTGATTTATCAGTTTATTTTATGAATGAGGCATTTTAATTACTTTAAAAAGAAAATTTTAAATTTTTCCGCAAATTTTCAAACACGAATTTTCGGGCCATTATAGCTGGTATCAGAGCAATGGTTCTGTAAAGGGTTGTACTACTACTGACCACGAGAAGCTCATGGAGTCACGTCTTCGGTCTGTAAGTTTTACATTTACGCATTTTATCTAAAGCATGAAATATTCGGACAGCATGTTTTCATGAAATATTTTACGTCCAGATTTTTATTGTTCAGTATTTAAATTTAAATAAATTATTGAATTATGCATGTTAGTTACGTATAAGTTATGTATGGAACAGTATGCCCCCTAGACGCATCCTTGAGCGCACTAGAGAGGATGAGCCTCGCCAGGATGACGACATGAACCAGAGGCAGGAGAGGTTCTTACCACCTCCACCTCCACCTGACATGAATGCCCAGATGCTAGCTGGGATGACTCAGTTCTTCGCACAGTTTGCGGGGAACCATGCTGTGGCAGCCAGGCCGACAGGGCCCGAGGCTACTTATGAGAGATTCATGAAGATGCGTCCTAAGGAGTTTTCAGGAACGACAGACCCAATGATTGCCGAGGGCTGGATCAAGTCCCTCGAGGTTATCTTCGAGTTCATGGAGCTTGGAGATGCGGACCGAGTTCGTTGTGCCACCTATTTATTCGGAGGAGATGCCCGCTTATGGTGGGAAGGAGCATCAGTAGCTTTGAACTTGGCTACAATGAGTTGGACGCGCTTCACGGAGGTATTCTACTCCAAATATTTTACTGATGAGGTGCGTTCCAGGTTGACCAGTGAGTTCATGACCCTGAGGCAGGGTGATCTGACTGTTACGGAGTTCGTCCGTAAGTTTGAGAGGGGTTACCACTTTGTGCCCCTGATCGCCAGTGATGCTGGAGCCAAACTGAGACATTTTATGAATGGTCTGCGGCCGATCTTGCGCCGCGATGTTAGAGTGGCAGGCCCTACTACTTTTGAAGTCGCGGTTTCCAGAGCTCTTGCTGCAGAGCAAGATCAGATCGACATTGAGAGGGATCGCCAGGGTAAGCGACCAGTCCCAGTACCACACCGCCCTCCTCCTCCTCAGCAGCAACACCAGAACAAAAGGCCTTTCCATGGCTCAACAAAGAACAGAGGACAGAGGCAGCAGCATCAGGGACGTGCAGTCCCAAGGACCTTTGAGCACCCAGTCTGTCCCAAGTGCTCACGCCGCCATCCTGGAGCATGTATGTATGGTTCAGGGAAGTGTTATAAGTGTGGTAGTCCAGACCACTTACTTCTGCAGTGCCCTTAGAGGAATCTGCCTACCCAAGGCAGAGATTTTGCTTTCCATGCCACGGAGACGAACCCAGAGACCATGCTTATGACAGGTACCTTTAAGCTTTAATTTTACATTTGGGATTTAATGTTTTGGGTTAAGATTTTTGAACATAGAATTGCAGTAGGATTGCATGCTCTACTCAGTATTATTTTGGGAATTTAAGTTAGAAGAACTTTGATCTTTTCATGTCTATAAGTTAGTTCTTGTGATTATTGGGTTCAACTTAGAGTTCTGATCTTTCAGGGAGAATTTTTATATCTGATTCCCCTACGAAGGCCTTGATAGATTCAGGGGCCACTCACTCATTTATTTCGGAGGTCTTGGCTAATTTCCTCAAGGTCAAGACCGTTGGGCTAGATGTAGCCTATTCAGTAGTATTACCTTCTGGTGAGGAGATGGCAGCTACCAATGTGATCCGAGACATAGATCTTGAGCTCCATGGCAACCTCGTTTATGCGGATCTGATCGTGTTGCCGATGCCGGAGTTTGACATCATCCTATGGAAGGACTGACTATTGCGGAACAGAGTTTTGATTGACTTCCAGCGGAGATCTGTTCTAGTCCGACCGCCTGGAATGACGCAGTTCTTATTCGAGGCGGACAGGTGTTTTCCCTTACCGCGCATTATTCCTCATGTCAAGGCTAGGAAGCTCATGCATAGAGGGTGTCGGGCGATTTTAGCAACTTTTATATCTGTCCCCGAGGCACCCAGTAAGTCAGCCGCAGATGCTTCGATTGTTAGAGACTTCTTAGACGTTTTTCCTGAGGACGTCTTTGGTATGCCACCCGAGAGAGAGGTGGAGTTTTCTATTGAGCTTATGCCAGGTACGGCTCCGATATCCAAAGCACCGTACCGACTAGCACCGACAGAGATGGCGGAGCTTAAGAAGCAGATTCAGGAACTTCTAGACAAGGAGTTCATTCGCCCGAGTTTTTCACCATGGGGCGTGCCAGTCTTGTTTGTAAAGAAGAAGGATGGCACGATGAGACTTTGCATTTATTACCGGGAATTGAACAGGGTTACAGTGAAGAACAAATACCCACTTCCAAGGATTGAGGATTTGTTTGACCAGTTGCAGGGAGCTTAGATATTCTCCAAGATAGATCTACGTTCCGGTTATCACCAGTTGAGGGTGAAAGATGCTGATGTTTCCAAGACTGCTTTTAGGACTCGTTACGGCCACTAAGAGTTCCTTGTGATGCCGTTCGGTCTGACGAATGCGCCAGCAATCTTCATGGATCTCATAAATCGCGTATTTCAGCCGTATCTTGACCAGTTTGTGATAGTATTCATAGACAACATTCTCGTCTACTCCAAGAATCAAGAGGATCACAGCAGACATCTGACCACAGTGTTGCAGACCTTGCAGAAGCAGAAGTTATTCGCAAAGTTCAGTAAGTGCGAATTCTGGTTAGAGAAGGTGGCATTCTTAGGCCATATTGTTTCCAGCAGCGGTATTGAGGTAGACCCAGTGAAAGTTGCAGCAGTCAGAGATTGGGTTGTGCCGCAGAATGCATCAGAGATCCGTAGTTTTCTTGGGCTAGCAGGATATTATCGGAAGTTCATTAAGGGATTCTCCTCTATTGCTGTTCCACTCACATCATTGACCAAGAAGAATGTGAAATTTGTGTGGAGCGATGAATGTCAGAAGAGCTTCGATACTTTGAAGCGAGCTCTTATCTCAGCACCAGTTTTGGCCATGCCGTCAGGGCCCGGAGATTTTGTGTTGTATACCAATGCTTTGAAGCTCGATTTAGGCGCATTGTTGATGCAGCATTAGAAGGTGATAGCATATGCTTCTCGACAGCTGAAAACTCATGAGAAGAATTACCCTACCCATGATCTAGAGTTGGCCGCCGTAGTTTTTGCCTTGAAGATTTGGAGGCACTATTTTTATGGAGAGAAGTGCCAGATCTTTACCGACCACAAGATCCTCAAGTATTTCTTTACGTAGAAGGAGCTGAACATGCGTCAGAGGCGTTGGTTGGAGCTTGTGAAGGATTATGACTGTGACATTAGCTATAACCCAGGTAAAGCTAACGTAGTTGTAGATGCTTTGAGCAGGAAGGTCGCAGTGATGGCTCATTTGACGATTCAGAGACCTCTTCAGCTGGAGATGCAGAGGTTTGATCTAGAGTCATATCCTCAAGGTAGAGTTCCTCGTCTATCTACTTTGACGATCCATTCTTCTCTTATTGACCGTATTCGCAGTGGTCAGCCAGCAGATGAGCAGTTGGCACAGTGGAAGAAGATAGATGAAGCCAAGGGCAGTATCTTGTATTCAGTTAGCGACGGTATAGTGAGATACCGAGACAGGATGTGGGTTCCTAGCAGTGGTTCTATCCGAGCAGATATTTTATCAGAGGCCCACATGTCGCCGTACTCTATTCATCCAGGGAGTACGAAGATGTACCGAGATCTGCAGTTATTGTATTGGTGGCCTGGGATGAAGAAGGACATCAGACGGTTTGTATCCGAGTGTCTGACTTGCCAGTTAGTGAAGGCGGAGCATCAGAGACTAGCAGGTTTGCTCAAGACTCTTCTTATTCCCGAGTGGAAGTGGGAGAATGTTACCATGGACTTTGTGACCGGATTTCCGAAGTCAGTCAGAGGGTCAAATTCTATCTAGGTGATTGTAGATCGTCTTACCAAATCAGCGCACTTCATGCCTATTAAGACGACTTTCACCATGATTCAGTATGCAGAGTTGTATATCCGAGAGATAATCCGACTTCATGGTATTCCACTTTCTATCGTATCTGACAAAGACCCCAGATTTACTTTATCATTTTGGAAGAGTTTGCATTTGACTATGGGTACGAAGTTGTTGTTTAGCACAGCTTTCCACCCTCAGACAGATGGGCAGTCAGAGCGAGTTATTCAGATCTTGGAGGATCTTCTCCGTGCTTGTGTTATTGACTTCTCAGGGAGTTGGGAGTCGAACTTTCCATTAGTAGAGTTCACCTATAACAATAGTTTCCAGTTGTCTATAGGTATGGCACCGTATGAAGCACTGTATGGCCGTAAGTGTAGATCTCCTGTTCATTGGGATGAAGTAGGAGAGAGAGCAGAGTTGGGTCCAGAGATTATTCAGCAGGCTGCCGATGTACTAGTCAAGATCCGTGATAGGATGAGGACTTCTCAGAGTCGACAAAAGAGTTATGCAGATCAGAGGAGGAGAGATCTAGAGTTTGCCGTTGGCGACCATGTTTTCGTGAAGGTAGCACCTATGAAGGGTGTCATGCGATTTGGGATGAAAGGAAAGCTCAGTCCGAGATTCATTGGAACATTTGAGATCCTCGACAGAGTTGGGACTCTAGCTTATCGTGTGGCTCTTCCGCCGAATCTGGCCGGAGTACACAATGTGTTCCACGTCTCTATGCTGAGAAAGTATATGACGAATCCTTCACATGTCTTGAACTTTGAGCCGTTGCAGCTTACTCCGAACCTGTTTTATGAGGAGAGACCAGTGCAGATCTTAGACAGACAGGTGAAGAAGCTTCGGAACAAACTGGTTAAGCGAGTGAAAGTCAAATGGCTCAACCATTTAGAGGAGGAAGCAACGTGGGAGTCTGAGCCAGAGATGAGGAGTCGGTACCTCGAGTTATTCGGTGAGTTTTAATTTCGAGGACGAAATTCTTTTAAGGGGAAGAGTTGTAGAACCCGTAAATTAGACCACGTATAAGCCATGCATAACTTTAGTATTTTAAATTAAAATGATTTTATTGCATGAGTATTTAAATTCTTTCCTTTAAATTTAATTATTTTACGCAGTAGTTTAATTGTTGCCTTTTCAGTTAATTAAGTGAGCCCGGACTGGAGTTGGAGTTTTGAGATAAATTTTAATATTAAGAAAACATTCACAGAATTTATTTTAGCTAACTAATAAGTTAATTTAAGTTAAAAGAAGGTTTAAGAAATTATTTAAGTAACTTGAGGTAAGTAGGAAATAAGTTCATTTAGCTTCCATAATTAATGTGTTAATTCACTAAATTATTTAAAGGATAGATTAGACTCTAAAGATTTAAAATACACTAACTAAGCAATATTTCCCCTCCATTTATTAGCTTAATTTCGGCCACCCCCTAGATGATTAAGCATTTCTCGACAACTCACCACCTTTGACCCATTCCTTGTTATTTTTTAGTTTGATAATCCTTTCACTTATTAATCACCATTAATTAATAATAAATCATTATCCTTGCCTTGTTGTGTCATGGTAGAATCGGTCATTTGCACCCCATTATCCCTCCTAAAATCTCTTTAATATCAAACCATTTCAAATTCAAAGGGAGCAAGACCTGGTCATGCCATTTGAATCCCTTTTATATTGCAACTCCCCTTTATTCTCCTAACCATTTCCCCCTCTTCCTCACCACCGAAATTCAGAGCACTCTCATTGTAAAAAAAAAATTCGTGAGCCTCATAGCTAGATTAAGAGAGAAAAAAAATCGATCAGAAGCAAGAACAAGAAGATCACTCCGTCTCCTCCGCGACGCGTTGTCATTTTCGTTCGTTTTCTTTTCAAAACGAAACCAAGGCATGTTTATATTTTTATTTTCTCTTCAATCAAGTCATATTATTATTTTAAAACATCATGTATGCACGAATCTTGAGGGAAAAACCGAAATACATCAAGAATTTTCAGGAAAAGAACATGTAGATTTCGGCCCTCCCCTTGTGCTCTCATGGTTTGCTGGTTTTTGGTGTTTTCAGGTGGTTGGCTCATGTCCAGGCTCCCAAGGCTGCATCTAGACATGTACTAGCACATGTTAGGATCATATTGGTCCAATAGTTCAAGCCCATGCATGCTGGAAATCGATCCATGACAGCAACTCCCTCATAGTGTCATTTGTGGTTCGATTTTTGTCACCTTGCTGTCAAGGGGAGAGTTTCTGATCTTGGCTGCCCCAAGGGCCTATAGCCATGGTTAGAACACCCCCTATCATGTCTAAGACGTGACCAAGTTGTCCTTTCGAGGCTTGGTCCATGGTGTAATCGGTTTTCAAATCAAAACAAGAACAGCCCCTTCGATCCCCATTTCATTTCTGCATGTGTCCCTCGGTTTTTGGTGGTTTGGAGTGGACCTTGGTTGGTCTCTGGCCCTTAGCACCCATGATGTATAGATCAAGCCATGATCAACCATATGGCCACTGGTATGATGCATGACAGCAACAAAACAAAATTTCAGAAACATCACCGTACAGATTTTTGAGTTCTCGGTTGAAGCTTGGTGTTGTCCTGGGTGTTGGAATGGATTGTGGTTGGCCTAGGGCCCTTAGCCATGGTTCAAGCCACACCTTATGATGTTGGAAAGAGGCTCTGGTCAGTGGTTCAAGCCCCAATGACCAATAGTCTCGCAAACGAAGCGATGTAAGTACAGGTGCGGTTGCTGGAATTTCTGGACAGCAACTTGCTGCTTCGGTTCAGAGGCTTTTTTGAGTTCCTGGTTGGCTTTTAGCTTATGGACTTGGACTGAAAAGTACCTCATCGAGTTAGGAAGGTCGTGTTTTTGACCGTTTGTGATTCGGTTAAGTTTAGAGGTCGTACGAGAATTTACGGTGCGATGTGCCAAATTGACTCTCGAAAGAGCGTTTCATGTTTTGGCCTCCATTCACCAAAATTTCGACTTGCATCATTTTTGGAGCATTATTTCATCATTTTAGATTTATTTTAGTCATGACTAAATGATGGTTCGGGTTTGTACGGAGTCATGATTAAATACGAAGTTGTTGGACGTAATTGTCTCGTTTTTGGATTCAATTACAAAGTTTGGTCAAGAAAATCATTTGCATATTTTTTTCCTGTTAAATTTAGGTCGCAGCGAGTCTGAGAACGATTCAATCCATGTGGTAAAATAATACAGGATATTTAATTATGCCATTTAATTATATTACGTGCATAAAAATATAAAATGTTTATTTTTGAGATTTATGCGATATTGCTTGTGGCCATTTCACTATCATGGGATCATTACTTCACCCGGTGGTCACTTACCGGTTCAGTTCAGTTCCACCCAGTATACTGTGGCATTAGTCTGATCAGACGGTCATTACTTCACACGGTGGTCACTTACGGGTCGGTTCAGTTCAGTTCAGTGCAGGGGCCACTTGCGTAGAACATAATCTCAACAGAAAATTATTACATGTTATTTCATTACAGGGCTCTATTGAGCAAGCATTTCACTTATGATTTTCAGTCAGTTATGCATGTATTATAATTGATCATGATAAGTTATTTTCACGTTATGCCTCATGACATGATATTTTTACTCCCATGCAATTTTATTATATTACTTACTCGTTATTTACGATATATGCATGCTGAGTCTTTAGACTCACTAGACTTGATTGTTGTAGGTACTGATGAGGTCTGGACCGAGGACGGGGACCAGTGAGCTAGCTTGGTTCGGCAGTAGTGGAACCCGAGGACCTCATTTACAGCATTCACCATTTTTATGCTCAAACATTTTTATCAGTTGTTGGATTACTTTAACTTGTTATTTTGCGAACAATAATTTCTTCCGCTGCTATTTTGAACATTTAATTTGATTTATCAGTTTATTTTATGAATGAGGCATTTTAATTACTTTAAAAAGAAAATTTTAAATTTTTCCGCAAATTTTCAAACACGAATTTTCGGGCCATTATAGCTGGTATCAGAGCAATGGTTCTGTAAAGGGTTGTACTACTACTGACCACGAGAAGCTCATGGAGTCACGTCTTCGGTCTGTAAGTTTTACATTTACGCATTTTATCTAAAGCATGAAATATTCGGACAGCATGTTTTCATGAAATATTTTACGTCCAGATTTTTATTGTTCAGTATTTAAATTTAAATAAATTATTGAATTATGCATGTTAGTTACGTATAAGTTATGTATGGAACAGTATGCCCCCTAGACGCATCCTTGAGCGCACTAGAGAGGATGAGCCTCGCCAGGATGACGACATGAACCAGAGGCAGGAGAGGTTCTTACCACCTCCACCTCCACCTGACATGAATGCCCAGATGCTAGCTGGGATGACTCAGTTCTTCGCACAGTTTGCGGGGAACCATGCTGTGGCAGCCAGGCCGACAGGGCCCGAGGCTACTTATGAGAGATTCATGAAGATGCGTCCTAAGGAGTTTTCAGGAACGACAGACCCAATGATTGCCGAGGGCTGGATCAAGTCCCTCGAGGTTATCTTCGAGTTCATGGAGCTTGGAGATGCGGACCGAGTTCGTTGTGCCACCTATTTATTCGGAGGAGATGCCCGCTTATGGTGGGAAGGAGCATCAGTAGCTTTGAACTTGGCTACAATGAGTTGGACGCGCTTCACGGAGGTATTCTACTCCAAATATTTTACTGATGAGGTGCGTTCCAGGTTGACCAGTGAGTTCATGACCCTGAGGCAGGGTGATCTGACTGTTACGGAGTTCGTCCGTAAGTTTGAGAGGGGTTACCACTTTGTGCCCCTGATCGCCAGTGATGCTGGAGCCAAACTGAGACATTTTATGAATGGTCTGCGGCCGATCTTGCGCCGCGATGTTAGAGTGGCAGGCCCTACTACTTTTGAAGTCGCGGTTTCCAGAGCTCTTGCTGCAGAGCAAGATCAGATCGACATTGAGAGGGATCGCCAGGGTAAGCGACCAGTCCCAGTACCACACCGCCCTCCTCCTCCTCAGCAGCAACACCAGAACAAAAGGCCTTTCCATGGCTCAACAAAGAACAGAGGACAGAGGCAGCAGCATCAGGGACGTGCAGTCCCAAGGACCTTTGAGCACCCAGTCTGTCCCAAGTGCTCACGCCGCCATCCTGGAGCATGTATGTATGGTTCAGGGAAGTGTTATAAGTGTGGTAGTCCAGACCACTTACTTCTGCAGTGCCCTTAGAGGAATCTGCCTACCCAAGGCAGAGATTTTGCTTTCCATGCCACGGAGACGAACCCAGAGACCATGCTTATGACAGGTACCTTTAAGCTTTAATTTTACATTTGGGATTTAATGTTTTGGGTTAAGATTTTTGAACATAGAATTGCAGTAGGATTGCATGCTCTACTCAGTATTATTTTGGGAATTTAAGTTAGAAGAACTTTGATCTTTTCATGTCTATAAGTTAGTTCTTGTGATTATTGGGTTCAACTTAGAGTTCTGATCTTTCAGGGAGAATTTTTATATCTGATTCCCCTACGAAGGCCTTGATAGATTCAGGGGCCACTCACTCATTTATTTCGGAGGTCTTGGCTAATTTCCTCAAGGTCAAGACCGTTGGGCTAGATGTAGCCTATTCAGTAGTATTACCTTCTGGTGAGGAGATGGCAGCTACCAATGTGATCCGAGACATAGATCTTGAGCTCCATGGCAACCTCGTTTATGCGGATCTGATCGTGTTGCCGATGCCGGAGTTTGACATCATCCTATGGAAGGACTGACTATTGCGGAACAGAGTTTTGATTGACTTCCAGCGGAGATCTGTTCTAGTCCGACCGCCTGGAATGACGCAGTTCTTATTCGAGGCGGACAGGTGTTTTCCCTTACCGCGCATTATTCCTCATGTCAAGGCTAGGAAGCTCATGCATAGAGGGTGTCGGGCGATTTTAGCAACTTTTATATCTGTCCCCGAGGCACCCAGTAAGTCAGCCGCAGATGCTTCGATTGTTAGAGACTTCTTAGACGTTTTTCCTGAGGACGTCTTTGGTATGCCACCCGAGAGAGAGGTGGAGTTTTCTATTGAGCTTATGCCAGGTACGGCTCCGATATCCAAAGCACCGTACCGACTAGCACCGACAGAGATGGCGGAGCTTAAGAAGCAGATTCAGGAACTTCTAGACAAGGAGTTCATTCGCCCGAGTTTTTCACCATGGGGCGTGCCAGTCTTGTTTGTAAAGAAGAAGGATGGCACGATGAGACTTTGCATTTATTACCGGGAATTGAACAGGGTTACAGTGAAGAACAAATACCCACTTCCAAGGATTGAGGATTTGTTTGACCAGTTGCAGGGAGCTTAGATATTCTCCAAGATAGATCTACGTTCCGGTTATCACCAGTTGAGGGTGAAAGATGCTGATGTTTCCAAGACTGCTTTTAGGACTCGTTACGGCCACTAAGAGTTCCTTGTGATGCCGTTCGGTCTGACGAATGCGCCAGCAATCTTCATGGATCTCATAAATCGCGTATTTCAGCCGTATCTTGACCAGTTTGTGATAGTATTCATAGACAACATTCTCGTCTACTCCAAGAATCAAGAGGATCACAGCAGACATCTGACCACAGTGTTGCAGACCTTGCAGAAGCAGAAGTTATTCGCAAAGTTCAGTAAGTGCGAATTCTGGTTAGAGAAGGTGGCATTCTTAGGCCATATTGTTTCCAGCAGCGGTATTGAGGTAGACCCAGTGAAAGTTGCAGCAGTCAGAGATTGGGTTGTGCCGCAGAATGCATCAGAGATCCGTAGTTTTCTTGGGCTAGCAGGATATTATCGGAAGTTCATTAAGGGATTCTCCTCTATTGCTGTTCCACTCACATCATTGACCAAGAAGAATGTGAAATTTGTGTGGAGCGATGAATGTCAGAAGAGCTTCGATACTTTGAAGCGAGCTCTTATCTCAGCACCAGTTTTGGCCATGCCGTCAGGGCCCGGAGATTTTGTGTTGTATACCAATGCTTTGAAGCTCGATTTAGGCGCATTGTTGATGCAGCATTAGAAGGTGATAGCATATGCTTCTCGACAGCTGAAAACTCATGAGAAGAATTACCCTACCCATGATCTAGAGTTGGCCGCCGTAGTTTTTGCCTTGAAGATTTGGAGGCACTATTTTTATGGAGAGAAGTGCCAGATCTTTACCGACCACAAGATCCTCAAGTATTTCTTTACGTAGAAGGAGCTGAACATGCGTCAGAGGCGTTGGTTGGAGCTTGTGAAGGATTATGACTGTGACATTAGCTATAACCCAGGTAAAGCTAACGTAGTTGTAGATGCTTTGAGCAGGAAGGTCGCAGTGATGGCTCATTTGACGATTCAGAGACCTCTTCAGCTGGAGATGCAGAGGTTTGATCTAGAGTCATATCCTCAAGGTAGAGTTCCTCGTCTATCTACTTTGACGATCCATTCTTCTCTTATTGACCGTATTCGCAGTGGTCAGCCAGCAGATGAGCAGTTGGCACAGTGGAAGAAGATAGATGAAGCCAAGGGCAGTATCTTGTATTCAGTTAGCGACGGTATAGTGAGATACCGAGACAGGATGTGGGTTCCTAGCAGTGGTTCTATCCGAGCAGATATTTTATCAGAGGCCCACATGTCGCCGTACTCTATTCATCCAGGGAGTACGAAGATGTACCGAGATCTGCAGTTATTGTATTGGTGGCCTGGGATGAAGAAGGACATCAGACGGTTTGTATCCGAGTGTCTGACTTGCCAGTTAGTGAAGGCGGAGCATCAGAGACTAGCAGGTTTGCTCAAGACTCTTCCTATTCCCGAGTGGAAGTGGGAGAATGTTACCATGGACTTTGTGACCGGATTTCCGAAGTCAGTCAGAGGGTCAAATTCTATCTAGGTGATTGTAGATCGTCTTACCAAATCAGCGCACTTCATGCCTATTAAGACGACTTTCACCATGATTCAGTATGCAGAGTTGTATATCCGAGAGATAATCCGACTTCATGGTATTCCACTTTCTATCGTATCTGACAAAGACCCCAGATTTACTTTATCATTTTGGAAGAGTTTGCATTTGACTATGGGTACGAAGTTGTTGTTTAGCACAGCTTTCCACCCTCAGACAGATGGGCAGTCAGAGCGAGTTATTCAGATCTTGGAGGATCTTCTCCGTGCTTGTGTTATTGACTTCTCAGGGAGTTGGGAGTCGAACTTTCCATTAGTAGAGTTCACCTATAACAATAGTTTCCAGTTGTCTATAGGTATGGCACCGTATGAAGCACTGTATGGCCGTAAGTGTAGATCTCCTGTTCATTGGGATGAAGTAGGAGAGAGAGCAGAGTTGGGTCCAGAGATTATTCAGCAGGCTGCCGATGTACTAGTCAAGATCCGTGATAGGATGAGGACTTCTCAGAGTCGACAAAAGAGTTATGCAGATCAGAGGAGGAGAGATCTAGAGTTTGCCGTTGGCGACCATGTTTTCGTGAAGGTAGCACCTATGAAGGGTGTCATGCGATTTGGGATGAAAGGAAAGCTCAGTCCGAGATTCATTGGAACATTTGAGATCCTCGACAGAGTTGGGACTCTAGCTTATCGTGTGGCTCTTCCGCCGAATCTGGCCGGAGTACACAATGTGTTCCACGTCTCTATGCTGAGAAAGTATATGACGAATCCTTCACATGTCTTGAACTTTGAGCCGTTGCAGCTTACTCCGAACCTGTTTTATGAGGAGAGACCAGTGCAGATCTTAGACAGACAGGTGAAGAAGCTTCGGAACAAACTGGTTAAGCGAGTGAAAGTCAAATGGCTCAACCATTTAGAGGAGGAAGCAACGTGGGAGTCTGAGCCAGAGATGAGGAGTCGGTACCTCGAGTTATTCGGTGAGTTTTAATTTCGAGGACGAAATTCTTTTAAGGGGAAGAGTTGTAGAACCCGTAAATTAGACCACGTATAAGCCATGCATAACTTTAGTATTTTAAATTAAAATGATTTTATTGCATGAGTATTTAAATTCTTTCCTTTAAATTTAATTATTTTACGCAGTAGTTTAATTGTTGCCTTTTCAGTTAATTAAGTGAGCCCGGACTGGAGTTGGAGTTTTGAGATAAATTTTAATATTAAGAAAACATTCACAGAATTTATTTTAGCTAACTAATAAGTTAATTTAAGTTAAAAGAAGGTTTAAGAAATTATTTAAGTAACTTGAGGTAAGTAGGAAATAAGTTCATTTAGCTTCCATAATTAATGTGTTAATTCACTAAATTATTTAAAGGATAGATTAGACTCTAAAGATTTAAAATACACTAACTAAGCAATATTTCCCCTCCATTTATTAGCTTAATTTCGGCCACCCCCTAGATGATTAAGCATTTCTCGACAACTCACCACCTTTGACCCATTCCTTGTTATTTTTAGTTTGATAATCCTTTCACTTATTAATCACCATTAATTAATAATAAATCATTATCCTTGCCTTGTTGTGTCATGGTAGAATCGGTCATTTGCACCCCATTATCCCTCCTAAAATCTCTTTAATATCAAACCATTTCAAATTCAAAGGGAGCAAGACCTGGTCATGCCATTTGAATCCCTTTTATATTGCAACTCCCCTTTATTCTCCTAACCATTTCCCCCTCTTCCTCACCACCGAAATTCAGAGCACTCTCATTGTAAAAAAAAAATTCGTGAGCCTCATAGCTAGATTAAGAGAGAAAAAAAATCGATCAGAAGCAAGAACAAGAAGATCACTCCGTCTCCTCCGCGACGCGTTGTCATTTTCGTTCGTTTTCTTTTCAAAACGAAACCAAGGCATGTTTATATTTTTATTTTCTCTTCAATCAAGTCATATTATTATTTTAAAACATCATGTATGCACGAATCTTGAGGGAAAAACCAAAATACATCAAGAATTTTCAGGAAAAGAACATGTAGATTTCGGCCCTCCCCTTGTGCTCTCATGGTTTGCTGGTTTTTGGTGTTTTCAGGTGGTTGGCTCATGTCCAGGCTCCCAAGGCTGCATCTAGACATGTACTAGCACATGTTAGGATCATATTGGTCCAATAGTTCAAGCCCATGCATGCTGGAAATCGATCCATGACAGCAACTCCCTCCTAGTGTCATTTGTGGTTCGATTTTTGTCACCTTGCTGTCAAGGGGAGAGTTTCTGATCTTGGCTGCCCCAAGGGCCTATAGCCATGGTTAGAACACCCCCTATCATGTCTAAGACGTGACCAAGTTGTCCTTTCGAGGCTTGGTCCATGGTGTAATCGGTTTTCAAATCAAAACAAGAACAGCCCCTTCGATCCCCATTTCATTTCTGCATGTGTCCCTCGGTTTTTGGTGGTTTGGAGTGGACCTTGGTTGGTCTCTGGCCCTTAGCACCCATGATGTATAGATCAAGCCATGATCAACCATATGGCCACTGGTATGATGCATGACAGCAACAAAACAAAATTTCAGAAACATCACCGTACAGATTTTTGAGTTCTCGGTTGAAGCTTGGTGTTGTCCTGGGTGTTGGAATGGATTGTGGTTGGCCTAGGGCCCTTAGCCATGGTTCAAGCCACACCTTATGATGTTGGAAAGAGGCTCTGGTCAGTGGTTCAAGCCCCAATGACCAATAGTCTCGCAAACGAAGCGATGTAAGTACAGGTGCGGTTGCTGGAATTTCTGGACAGCAACTTGCTGCTTCGGTTCAGAGGCTTGTTTGAGTTCTTGGTTGGCTTTTAGCCTATGGCCTTGGACTGAAAAGTACCTCATCAAGTTGGGAAGGTCGTGTTTTTGACCGTTTGTGATTCGGTTAAGTTTAGAGGTCGTACGAGAATTTACGGTGCGATGTGCCAAATTGACTCTCGAAAGAGCGTTTCATGTTTTGGCCTCCATTCACCAAAATTTCGACTTGCATCATTTTCGGAGCATTATTTCATCATTTTAGATGTATTTTAATCATGACTAAATGATGGTTCGGTGTTGGTTCGGGTCGGCACGGAGTCATGATTAAATACGAAGTCTTTGGGCGTAATTGTCTCGTTTTTGGATTCAATTACAAAGTTTTGTCAAGAAAATCATTTGCATATTGTTTTCCTGTTAAATTTAGGTCGCAGCGAGCCTGAGAACAATCCAATCCATGTGGTAAAATAATACAGGATATTTAATTATGTTATTTAATTATATTACGTGCATAAAAATATAAAATGTTCATTTTTGAGATTTATGCGATATTGCTTGTGGCCATTTCACTGTCATGGGATCATTACTTCACCCGGTGGTCACTTACCGGTTCAGTTCAGTTCCACCCAGTATACTGTTGCATTAGTCTGATCAGACGATCATTACTTCACCCGGTGGTCACTTACTGGTCAGTTCAGTTCTGTTCTGTGCAGGGGCCACTTGCATAGAACATAATCTCAACAGAAAATATTACATGCTATTTCATTACAGGGTTCTATTGAGCAAGCATTTCACTTATGATTTTCAGTCAGTTATGCACGTATTATAATTGCTCATGATAAGTTATTTTCACGTTATGTCTCATGACATGATATTTTTACTCCCATGCAATATTATTATATTACTTACTCGTTATTTAGGATATATGCATGCTGAGTCTTTAGACTCACTAGACTTGATTGTAGTAGGTACTGATGAGGTCGGGACCGAGGGCGGGGACCAGTAATCTAGCTTGGGTCGGCAGTAGTGGAACCCGAGGACCTCATTTACAGCATTCACCATTTTCATGCTCAAACATTTTTATCAGTTGTTGGATTACTTTAACTTGTTATTTTGCGAACAATAATTTCTTCCGCTGCTATTTTAAACATTTAACTTGATTTATCAGTTTATTTTATGAATGAGACATTTTAATTACTTTAAAAAGAAAATTTTAAATTTTTCCGCAAATTTTCAAGCACTAATTTTCGGGCCATTATATGTATTTTAATTAAATTTTTTTTAATTGCCTGAATTGAATATAGTAGGCATGTTTACATGTTTAAAATGTAATTTTCTACTAGAGTGTATAAAACTATATTTTTAAAGGTTATTCAAGACGCGATCGTGGAACGGAGACCAGGAACCTTATTAGGGAAAATATTTTTATTAAATTATTATTTTTAATTATTTAATATATGGTATATTTTAATATGTATTTTCTAAAACGAGGTAGTTTGAGATGTTTTAAGGCGTCGAGTCGTATTTTAAACCGATAATCAATTTTTGACGAAATAGAGACTTTTTGGATGCTAGGTTATTATTTCGAGTAGCAACCCTAACAAAATATTTTAATTACCATCTAATTTCGAGTATCACTACAACAAAAACGTAAAACGACAACAGATAAGCTGCCAGAAAACCGTTGTAACTGACAGTCGCGACGGTTTTTGACTAAGTCGTCGCTAATTAGCGATGGTTTAGAGAAACACCGTCGCTAATTAGCGACGACTTAGACATAATACGTCGTTAATTTTTTAAGTAAAATAAAAAAAATTACTTTTATAATTTAATAAATCTATCAAAAAAACTTACAAACTGACTAAGCTAATAATATTCGTGATCTTAACTATTAGAAATTTATCAAGAATCGAAGAAAAAAACTTACCCTAAATCGAAACTAAAATCATCCAAGAGAGAAAAATTTATCGTGGATGTGAACGGTGTGGAGAAAAATGGACCGAAAATGCGAGTATTTATAGAAAATTTGCGACGGTTTAAAAAAGTCGCTAATGTTTATTAAACCGTTGCTAAAGCAAAAACCGTTGGTATTAAAGATGATTTTTGTTTAAACCGTCTCTATTTTAAAATTTACGACGGTTTTAATAAAATCGTCAATAAATGTAGCGATGATTTAAAAAAAACCATCGCTATTTAACTACACCGTTGTCTTTTACCATATAAAACAATAAGAAAAGACAACGTTTTACAAAAATCGTTGTTGTAGTTCTAAAAAAACCAGCTCAAAGACAACAGTTTAAACAAACCGTTGTCTTTGACCCTTGACAAAAACATATATAGACAACGGTTTACAAAAACCGTTGTCGTAGCATAAAAAATCCCGTTTATAGACAACTATTTTTAAAAACCATTGTTGTAGACATATCAAAGACAACATTTTTTAAAAAATCGTTGTCTATGAGCGGGTTTTTTTAGGCTATGACAACGATTTTTGTTGAAATCGTTGTTAAAAGAGAAAACACCGGTTTTAATAAAAAACCATTGTCTTTTGAGTGTTGTTGAAGGCATATTTTCTTGGAGTGATTTATACGAATTAAAAGCCTTCCAAAACCCTAAACCTATTCACAAACACATTCACACCTCACACACAAATGAAAGGACTCTCCATGAGCACACAAACACACACACCACATGAGTTTTTTAGAGGAAAATCACGTGAATAGTGCAGAATTTCAGCAAGGTCCACCTTACGTCGACGTCCCTCACATTGTAAATCATTTTTCGTGCGTAAAATACAAAAAGGCAGGCCTTAATCTTCCTTCACTCATCTTTCATACCATATTATATGTTTTGATACATATTTGCATGAAAACATGATACACTTCTTTTATTTTCGTTTTTATGGCATAACATGAACAAAACTAGAGTTTTCATCTTTTAAAACAATTACTTATGATGCACAAAAAGGCTGCCATGGTAGGGATATGGGAAGGGACATTTTTCAACATGTTTAAAGGTCCTTAGGTGCATGTTTAAGGGCTGTACAGGTAGGGCAAAAACATTGAACGAAAATTTGGGTTTGAAGGTATTAGGGTTTTCGATTTGGAGTTCTAGAGTGGCACGGCTGTGGGATGATGTTGGGGCATGTCCAAGGGTCCTAATAAGGTCTAGTCATGGTCCTAGATGGCTAAATAAAGGCTGGTACAAAGAGAAAGGGGTTATAGCGTTAGGCATGGGCGCACAAGGCTTCTAGGGTCGGGTTTGAGGGCTGTGGGTACTAGGTACTTTAAGCTCGGTCCAGCAGGGTCTCTAGGGGTCATTCATGGTCCTAATATGGCTGGTTAAGGTCTGGACATGATGGTTAGGGTCTAAGATCGAAGGACATGAGGGTTGGTTAGAGATAGGGTCTGATAAATTGGTGCAGAACAATTCAGTAGGCTGTTAGAGTTGATAAAGGGTTCTAAATGGCTTGAATTGGGTTGTATAAGGTATGGTTAGGTGTTGTTAAGCTATGGTGGAAGTTTGGCAAGTTTTGGTTAAGTTTTGAGTCGATTCGGGTTAAAACCGAGACTAGATTTAAGTTTTAAAACGAATTGAAAAATTAGTCGAGGAGCTTAAGTTTAAGTCCAAGAAATTTTTATAAGTGTATTGTAAGGTGTTATGTTAAGTTTAGGTGGATTTGGGTCGTCGTTTTAAGGTCTAATGATAAATTAGGAAAGTTAGGGTTTCAGAGGCAAAACGGTCATTTTACTCCTGAAAAATGTTAGACGTCTTGGCAGTGTTCTGAATACTGTAATATATGTTAAAATATTTATTTCAAATGTTTATGGGATTTTATGATGAAACGTTAATGTTAAAAGACATGTTGCTTGCTTGGTTTAAAATAAAAATGATTTTTATGTGCATATATTTTTATAAGTGATGGAAATAAGAAATGTTGAAGAAGGTGAGTTGATTGTGACTAATATGATGATACGATGATATGTAAGGTCAAGGCTCAGTTCACAGGTGAGAGTGTCGCTGATGTTCCTGCCGTCCAGTACCGTAGTTATACGTAGATCAATCCATCGATTTACAGCTAATACGAAAGTCACAATTGAGGATTTGAATTCAATGAAAAGGGAAACATATACATATATGATGAAAGGAAATATGATATGATATGTTGAAAGGAAAATGTTTAAAGTTTATGTATATGAAAATCTATTTTATTAAAAGAATTTTCACTGTTGCTTGTGAATATATATGTATTACTTGCTATCATGATTAAGGTTTGTTGAGTCGATAGAATCATTAAGTGTGATCGATGCAGGTGAACCGGATATTGGTGGAGGTCTTGATGGTTGAACTAACTGGACCGAAGGTGCACACAACGCGAGGACCGTCGCTAGTTTCTCGCATTATGATTTATGATTACTTTAAGATTTTACGACTTATATGCTTTTGAGAGGTTTTGAGAGATTTAAAAGTTTTTCTTTATTTTGGAAAAATGTTAAATTTAGGTTTGGTTGACGATTTATGCTTTTACGTTTTGAATTGAGTTATTTTGGATTTTCAAATAATAGCTGGTTGGTTTATTTTAAATAGTGCAAAAGTACTTTCAAATATAATTATGTATATTTCGGTCGAGAGTAGTTGAGAAAAAAAATTCTAATATAATTTAAAGAAAAACGAGTATTGGACGTTTCAGGTACAGTGCCTTCGGGCGAACAGATGGTGTCTACCAGCATGGGGAAGAATGTGGAGCTTAAGTTAAAGGAGAATGTCGTTCGAGTAGATCTTATTGTGTTTCCGATGCATGAATTCGAATTTATCATGGGAATGGATTGACTAACACTAAACGAAGCTTCTAGAGATTTCCAGCAGAGTTCTGGGTCTATCAGACAAGACAACGGGACCAGACAAGGGGAAATCATTTATCTTCGAGGCAGTAAAGAGCAGAAAAATGCCGCACGTCATTTCTTGTATTTGTGCAAGGAAGCTTATGCGAAGAGGCTGCCAGGGTTTTCTTGCTAGTATTATTTCCATGCCATACATTGGCAGTCGATCGATTGAATATGTGGAGGTTGTCAGGGATTTTCCAGACATATTCACTAATTACGTTTCTGGCATTCCACCCAAGAGAGATGTGGAGTTTTCTATTGAGTTGATGCTGGATACATTGCCAATTTCTAAGGCACCGTATCGTTTAGCACTTGCAGAGATGAAAGAGCTGAAAGATCAGATTCATGAGCTGTTAGACAAGGGATTTATTCGCCCTAGCTTCTCCCCATGGGGCGCGCCAGTATTGTTTGTGAAGAAAAAAGATGGGAGTATGAGACTTTGCATCGATTATCAAGAGTTGAACAGGGTGACAGTGAAGAAAAAGTATCCATTACCACGAATCGAGGATTTATTTGATCAGCTGCAAGGAGCTTCAATATTTTCGAAGGAAAATCTTCGATCGGGATATCATCAGTTGAGAATAAAGGAGGCGGATGTGTATAAGACGACTTTCAGAACTCGTTATGGGCATTATAAATTTTTTGTGATGCCTTTCGAATTAACTAATGCCCCAGCGATCTTCATGGATCTCATGAATCGCGTATTTCAGCCGTACCTTAACTAGTTTATCATTTCTTTATTGACGATATTTTGGTATATTCCAAAAGCCGAGAAGAGCATGATCAGCAGTTAAAGAAGACTTTAAAGAGATTACGGGACCGAAAATTATATGCAAAGTTCAGCAAGTGTGAGTTTTGGTTGGAAATAGTGGCGTTTTAGGTGACATCGTTTAGAAAGAAGGGATAGAAGTCGACCCATTTAAAGTTGAGGTAGTTAAAGAATGGCCAGTGCCTAAAAGTGCAACAGAAATACGCTGTTTTGTAGGTTTAGCTGGCTACTATAAAAAATTCATCAAGGAGTTTTCCTCCGTTGTGGTACCCTTGACGACACTGACAAAGAAGAATGCGAAATTTGTATGGGGACCAGAGTGTCAAAGTAGTTTTGATCAGTTGAAGCAAGCACTCAATAGAGTTCCAGTTCTAGATATGCTATCAGAACAAGGGGAATTTGTGCTGTATACAGATGCTTCAAAGCTAGGTTTGGGTTCAGTCTCTTATGCAGCATGATCGAGTTATTGGATATGCGTCTAGACAAGTGAAAGCTCATGAGAAGAACTATCGGACTCAGGACCTCGAACTAGCAACAGTTTTTTTTGCTCTGAAGAATTAGAGACATTACTTGTATGTGGAGAAGTGAAAAATCTTTACCAATCACAAGAGTCTCAAGAACTTCACCCAAAAAAGAGCTGAACATGAGGCAATAAAGATGGTTAGAGCTCGTGAAAGATTATGAATGCGATATTAGCTATCATCCCGGGAAATCAACATAGTTGCAGACACTTTGAGCAGAAAAATACAGTCTTGGCTCGTTTATCAGTACAAAAACATCTACAGACAGAAATTCAGAGGTTCGATCTTGAAGTTTATTTTAGGAGCAAGGCTCCTAATCTTTCTATCCTGACAGTGCAGTCTACCTTGCGAGAAAGAATTCGAGCCAGGAAGACTAATGGAGAGTGATTATAAAAACGGAGACAACTAGATGAAAAAAGGGTTGAATATTGTATACAGTCGAGGATGGCATTGTCAAATATCGAGGATGACTATGGATTCCTAGTAGATATTTACTTAGAGTTGAAATTATGATTGAAGCCCATAATACCCCTTATTCTATACACCTCGAAAGTACGAAAATGTACAAGGACTTGCAACTTTATAATGGAGGCCGGGTATGAAATGAGACATCATGCGCTTCATATCTGAATGTTTGACGTGTCAACAAGTGAAGGCAGAACACCAAAGACCAGCAGGAATGCTCCGAACACTTCCCATCCTCGAGTGGAAGTGAGAGAACATTACTTTGGACTTTGTGGTAGATTTACCAAAGACGGTGAAAGGATTCAATGCTATTGGGGTGATAGTGGACCGTATTACTACGTCATCAAATTTCGTGCCATTAAAGAGGACTTTCTCCATGATGCAGTATGCGGAGTTGTATATCCAAGAGATAGTCAGGCTACATCGAATCCCAGTTTCTATAGTGTCTGGTAGAAACACGAGATTTATTTCATCTTTCTGGAAGAGTCTGTATGCATCTATGGGGACTAAGCTACTATTCAACACAATGTTTCATCCCCAGATAGATCGTTAGTGAGAGCGAGTCATACAGATTCTAGAAGACTTACTTCAAGCATGTGTGATCAACTTCCAAGGCAGTTGGGAGCCGAAGCTAAATCTAGTGGAGTTCACCTATAAAAACAGTTATTAGTCGTCTATAGGGATGGCTCCATACGAAGCACTCTACGGAAAGAAATGTAGGTCGCTCATTCATTCGGACGAGGTAGGAGAAAGATCTACAATAGGACCCGAAATAGTTCAGCATACAATAGATTTAGTAGCTAAATACGAGAAAAGATTAAGACTGCACATAGTCGACAGACGAGCAACGCTGACAAAAGAAGAAGGGATCTAAAGTTCGCTGTCGGAGACCAGGTGTTTATGAAAATAGCTCCTATAAAGGGTGTTATGAGATTTGTCAAGAAAGACAAATTTAGTCCGAGATTCATCGGACCATTCGAGATTCTAGACAGAGTGGGAGCATTGGAATACCAAGTGGCTTTGACACCTAATCGCACTGGAGTTCGCTTCACAATGTCTTCCAGGTATCGATGCTCTACAAGTATATGTCAAACCCTTCACATGTATTGAATTTTAAGTCACGGAAACTTACACCGAACTTGTCTAATAAGGAGAGACCTACTCAAATTTTGAACAGACAGGAGAGAAGGCTGCAGAATAAGGTGATAAAGATGGTCAAGGTCAAGCGGCTGAATCACTCGGAGGAAGACGCTATTTGGGAGACCGAGAGTGATATGAGGAATCGCTATTCGGAGTTGTTCGGTGAGTCATAATTTTGAGGATGAAATTTTATTTAACGGGGGAGGGGTTGAAACGTCCGAAAATCATTCCACGTAAACCGCATGCAAGAAAATTATTTAAATTGCTTATTTATTTTATTTAATTGATTTTAAATGCTTAAATGATATATTTTATTATGATTAAATGTTTAATAGCCTAACTTTGCATGATTTCATGAAATTAAGGATTTTTTTTTCCAGATATTCGATATTAGGTCAGAGAAATGAGATCGGGGACGACCAAGATGAAAATATTTTTCGATAATTATTTTTGAGGCTCGATAATATTAGTATTAAAATTTTCTAAAAATGCTGAAGCCCAAATTTTTTACGAGGCGAGTCTTATTTTATTCGAGAAGCTGTTTTTAATCAGACGAAGGACTTTTAGGGACCTGAATTATATTATTAAAACGCCTTTATGAAAATTTTTTATATGATTAAATGGCTTTAATGGACCCAAATTAATTAGGACTAAAGAGCCTAATTGAGTCCTAAACTAAAAAGGGCTAAAACCCTAAACATTAATGGCTATTTTCGAAAATTATAAAGAACCAAACTAGGTTTCTTGGACACTCATTCCAGCCTCACAACACATACCATCACACACTAAATTTGTGAAATATTTAGAGCAAGAATTGGAATGGCTAGATGTCCCCGGTCGCTCTTCTTCGCTACCCATCGCCAACGATAGATTATTCGAGTGTTACTAACGCAAAGGCACATTTCAAACCTTTATTTTCGCACCATTCAAATAATAATACGTTTGTTGTATGTTTGAAAGCATGAAAAATGTTATTGATCAAATTATTTAACGTTTAGATGATTATTTTCAAAGTTTTGGCGTTTTATGCTTGTTTGAGATGCGATATGAATTCCAAGCGACACGCTGCCATTGGATTATTCTTAAGGGACGGGAAAAGAGTCGCCTAGGTACGAAACGATCACTGGACAGAAGCTAGCAGAGTCGCATGGCGAAGGGGCAATAGAACCTATGGTTTCTAGGGTTTGGGAGTCTTGGCTTGGGATGGTTCGGTCATGGCTACACCAAGGCTCGACCAGAATTGGTCAAGACCCTGTGTAGGCTGTGTCTAAGGGCTAGGTACGCTGGCTGTCTGGGTTGGGCTCGTTGATAAACGAAGTAGAGGAGCCGCGGCCATCATGAAGAGAATTGGGTTCAGTTTTTGGAAAGGCTAGGCGAGACATGCTATGCACGATTAGGGCTGGTCAAGGGCTGGTTCAGTAGGGTTTGGTAGGGTCTAGATGGGTTACTAGGCGGCTGGGAAATAGTGGCTCGGAGGAGAAGTGGCAGTCGCAAGCTTAAGGGTTTCCGGGAGTGCACATGGCTTGGTGCGAGGCGTGGGTCAGGTGCGCACGGTCCAGACAGTTTGTGATTGTCTCGGAGGGTAGGCTAGGGTTTTGTCCGGCCCTGGTACAAGGTGGCTCGGTAGTGGTTCGGGGTTTGAAGGGGCATATGGGTTACAGGGAGAAAATAGGCACGATTATGGCTTAGGGGAAGGGAAGGGGTTCGAACCGTGGTCCATGAGGGATTTGTTTGTGGCTCACAGGGGTAGTTTAGGGATGAAAATGCTTACAAGGGTAGTTTAGGGATGAAAATTCTATGTTTAAAATTTGAGAAGAAAATATTATGTTTTGAATTTTTTTCGGGTTCAAAACGTTGTACGGTTTAGCTATTAAGTTATTAAATTGAGAGGCTCAGGTTTACGTTAAGAAAATTATTAAAAGTCAAAAAATAAGTTTATGTGATGGTTAGAGATATGATCGAGTAAAGAAAAGTAAGAAAATGTAAAAAACAGGAAGTTTGGGGTCCTGGGTAAAATGATCATTTTACATCCCGAATAGTTCGAATGTCCTAGGTAGTGTCCCGAGGAATCATAATACATGAAAAAATTATATTTTAAAATGTTTATTATGAAAATATAATATTTTTACGATATATGCTGAGGCTAAACGAATTTCCCGAAAAATGCTCTTTTATGATTTTTTTTAAGGATACAATATTTTATAAATAAAAGGAAAAGAAAAATATTTTGAAGGATGTGAATTAACTGTACATGGAGGATATGTGGGGATAAGTTTTAAGAAGGAGCAATAAGCTTACAAATTTAATTGGAATATCGTAAGGGAAAAGGTCCGAGAGGGAACCCGTTTAAGAGAAAAGGCCCAGAGAGATCCTGATATCAGATTTCCCTGTTTGGCAACGGCCCAGTGACAAGAGTTGCCCGCCCCCAGGAACTTGGTGTATATAGATTGATCAGTAGACAAGAGGATGAATTATAAAGGATAAAGGATAGTAACTTTCAAGTATCAAACTTCACCCAAAATGATATATGATGATGAAATGATTTGTGATATTGCACGCTTAAATGAAATGATTTATGATTTTAATGCTTACGAGTTTTTATGTCAGCCTATTATAGTAAATGATTTATTTTAAAGCTACATGTGCCTGTACATATATTATTTGTTATGTATAGTTAGAACATGCTAAGTCATAAGATTAACTAGGTTTGGATGGTCGCATGTGAGGATGATGTTGAGGGAGGCACTGATGCTTGAGTGGATAGGATCCGACAGTATACTTCCGAGGGATATTAGCATTTCCGCACTAAGTTAAAGTTTTTAAATAAATTTTGAGGATTTATTTTATAAAGAATTTATGCTTTGGTTTGAAGTTGGAGGTTGAGTTTTCCTTTAATTGATGTATGATTTTACAGTTGACGGTTTATGGGATTTTATGCGGTTCGGATTTTTAAATAGATTTATTTTTTTTGGGAGTTTAAATTTTAAGGTATATTTATTAGAGAAAAAATTTCAGTATATTTTAAAGAAAAATGAGTAAATGACTCTAGAGATCTTAGAGATATCCAAAAGACAGTAAAAAATTATGACAATCGGTTATATTATGTACCACAGAATATTGAACAAATCCTTAAAAAACAAGAAGAAATTCTTGGAACATTAAATGATATTCAAACAATAATCCAAACCCTAGAAGAACAAGCTAGTTCTAATAAGAAGATATTGGAATAAAGGTTGCCATTATCCTTTGGGATTGAACTCATATCATACCAAAGAGAGAAGGCAATGTGGTACAAAAACCACTTAACCGACGACTTGAAAATGATCAATCTAATAAAAACTTTCTCAGAAAATAGAATAATTTGGTGATAACTTTAGAAAGGATTGATTTAGATGATCTACAAGACCTTGCAAATTTTTTTGTAAATCATAAGGTTGTAGATATGACAATGAATACAACCAGGGTTGAACAACCTTCAGTGAGAGAAAGTGTGAGATCCTATGATACAAACATGACAAGACCTCGAAATGATTTCATGGCTTGTAGAGAAGCACACCCAACCGGAACAAGGTCAAGAGGAAATCAAATTCTTTTGTACCAAACACCCTAAGGAAAATATGTTTTAGAACCAATACATCCTTATGGGGTTATGCTTAACTTTGATGTACTGGACTTCAAAAACAGAGAAATTCTTATAGATGATTGTATATCGACTATGAGAATCATAGCAAGAACACTTTTTCTCAACATAGAAAGATTAATTAAAATTTTAGAAATGAGTCTTATGAGATAAACTAAAATTGCTTGGGACTTGACTTTGGTAGAAACCAAAGAGTTGGTCCGTCAAGTCCTAGCCGGAGAACCTGCTAGCGAGACAGGCGGAAGTATGACTACCCTATTTAAAACAAAATTAATATTGGTATATTATTTTAACAGTCAAGATACAGAGAAGAAAATGAAATATACTCAAGCTCTGTATAGTCTTGGATTACATGACATATATTTAGTGGATGAATACATTATGTTATTAACTAAGTATATATAGAATTCAAGGGTCAAAGAAAATATAACAATGCATCTTTTATTCGCTAAAATGACAAGTCTCTGGAGGAAAATAATAATAAGGGAATATGTCCCTCTATCATAAGTTTGATAGATCTGAATCTTGTCCTAAGAGCTTAGAAAATGATAGAAGTCCTACTCTCATTTCATTCTCGTATGCGAACAGGATTGAGTTCATTCGGTATGGTCTCATCTGGAAGTGCTATGCAATCAAGAAACTCTGGCCAGAGTAGCCTCTTTTCTTAAGGAAAAATCAACATAATGATGCCATATAACGGTATTACAAAGAATCACAAAAGATTAAGGTATTAATAAATATACACATTTACGTTGTAAAGATAATGACTTTCCAACGATCATTGGAAGTAATACATGATCATTGGAAGTAATACACATGGGCAAAAAACGAAGAGCTTTAAATCTCATATTTATGTCAGAAGTGAAAAAATTAGAAGTAGTTCTCGGAAACAAAGAACAATATGGTCTAAAAACCAGATATTACTAATCTGGACAAAGAATTGGACTATCAAGAAGTAGGATATCATCCCAAGCATCGAACCCATATCGAAGCACGGGACTTACACCTACAAAGAGAACTTTCAGTAGATCTCACACCCAAGCTAATGAAAGTTTTAAAGATTGTAATCTTTGTGCATGTGGATCAAGATGTCATATTTTGACCAACTGTCTAAAAAATAGTTGGAAGGGAATAAAATGCTTCGAACCAACACCAGATATTGAAGAAGCGTTTATTACCAAGATCTTGTTCAAGTATACCAATTTGAGGATATTGCTTCGGATGAAAGTATATATGAAGAAGAATAAGTCTTGAGTTAGAAAGAATTTGATGTAACATCAGAACCTAACTGAAAAAGAAGAGTTTAGACACAAAACACATGAAGATTTATTTGGTTTCTTTAGCCATACAACTATATCTCATAACATAGAACATGAGAGAAAATCCTAATCTTTAGAAATATCAAAGATTCCCTACATGACAGATATAAATATTCTTAGAAAATCTTGTCCTAAGATATGGAAATCATCATCTAATCTAAAAGAATTACAGAAGGGAAATGACAATCCAATGGAACTTATGGAAAACCAAATGGAGATAAAATTAATTCCTTTTGAAGAAGTAATGAAGGAATTACAAAAAATCAAGATATAAACAACACGAACTATTTCATGTATTTGCATCAGTGTGATTCAGATTATGATAAAATCTAATTTTAAAGAAGATATATTTTCACCCATAGACATTGCTCTATGCGATAAACGAATGAGTAATCTTCAAGATTCAATAATATGAGCTATATAAGAGAATCTTTGTGCAGGAAAATTGTAAGAGTAATTTATCCAAGAATTTCCTACAACCTGGCAGATCGAGAATTTCAAATAAAAAAGGCTAATGAAAGAAGGTAATAAATTATATTCTATTACTTATCAATTTTCATACGCTGTAAGGACTAAAATACGATAACATAATCCAACTGCATGCAAATTTAGGAAAAATAGAAAAAGCCTAATTAAATTATTTTAATTGCATTAATTAAATGTGGTATGCATGTTTACATGTTATAAATATGATTTTTTATTAGAATGCATCAAACTGTGTTTTTAAGAGTTATTCGAGACGTGATCGAGAAACGGATACCACAGACTGTAAAGGATAAATATTTTTATTTAGTGATTATTTTTAATTATTTAATATATGGTATATTTAATATGAAATTTCAAAAATGGTATGTTTTGAGGTTTTTTTACATCCCGAGTTGTATTTTAAATCGGTAATCGATTTTGGAAGAAAACAAGGACTTTTGGATGCTCAGTTAATATTTCTAAATAAGATATTTTTACTACATTATAATAGGCCTAATGAGCCTATATATAAAGGTTATTGGGCCTAGATTTCTACCCAATTATTTATATCAAAAGATGGAGTTTCTAAACCAAAACACTTCATATCACACAAGAAACCTAGGGTTTTCTCTCCCCACCCCACACGAAAACACACACCACACGTTTAGAGCAACCCATCGGTTTTGAAGGAATAAAACACAGCAAGGATTCCCCGTCTCTCCGGCAACGTCCCTTTGCTTCTGGAATTGTTTATTAGTGCGTTAATCACGCAAAGGCACAACTTATTCCTTCCTTGCTCATCATTCATACCATATTATGTGTGATTATATATGTTTGCATGAAAAATATGTTACCCTCTTTATATTTTAGTTTTATGAAATATACATGCAAAAAACTTGGATTTTCATGCCTTATAATTTAGAGTATTGATTCACAAAGGGGCTGCCAGGTTAGAGCTATTAGAAGGGTCGATTTTCAGAGGGTTTAAGGGCCCTTAGGTACACGGTTAAGGGCTGGAAAAGAAGGGCAAGGGGCTATGCAAACATAGGGCTTTTTATGGGGCTATGATTCGGCTTCTTGGGTTCTTGAAGGGCACGCGTCTGCGTGACGTTGGGTTGCAACCAGGTGACTGAGGAGGGCTATGTGGTGGCTCTAGAGGGGGCGGAGCCATGATGGTTCGAGGGTAGGGGCTGGAACCGCAAGGCTTTGGCCGTGCAATGCATGAAGGGCACGGGTTTTGGGGGCTACGTGTGCATATATCACTAGGCTCAGTCCGTAGGGTCCTAAGGGTTTGGTCTAGGCCCTAGGAAAGTTGCATATGGTCTGGACTTGTTGGTTAGGGGCTAGGGTCGAAGAACGTGAGGATTGGTGGAGACTAGGGTTTGAACAAAGGGTGCAGAAAATTCAGTAGGCCATCCAGGAGTTTTCGAGGGTTCTAAGTGTCTTGAATTGGGTTGAAAAATGTTTGGTTAAGTGTTATTAAGCTATGTTGGTGAGGTTTGGTAAAGATTTGGGTTGATTCAGGTTAAAATGGGGACTTCGGTTCAAAAGTTAAAAGAAATTACGAATTTACTCGAGGAGCTTAAGTTCACGTCTAAGAAACATTTATGGGTGTATTTTAAGGTGTCATGGTAAGTTTGGATGGATTCGGGTCGTCGTTTGAAGGTCCAAAGGTAAAATGGTCAAGTTAAGGTTTCAGGGGCAAAATAGGTTATTTTGCACCTGTATTTCGTTACAATCCTTGCAGTGTCCTGAATGCAGAAAAGAATGTTAAAATGTATACTTTGAAAGGTTTTGGAACTTTCTGATGAAAGTTGAAAATTGTCAAAAAATAAGTTGCATGATTGGTTTCAAGAAAATGTTATATGCATGAATTTTTAATAGTGATGGATATGACAAAATATTTTGAAGGAGATGATTTAATTGTGACTAATACAAATACGAATACGAAATGACACAATGACACGTAAGGCCAAGGCTCAGTTGACGGGTGAGAATGTCACTGACGTCCTCGCCGTCTGGTATCGTGTTAATACGTAATATTGATCAATCGACAAACAGATGATACGAAAGTCACAATTAATGATCTGAATTCATCTAAGGAGAAAATGTATATGTATATGATGACAGAAAATGAATATGTTTTATGTTTATGAAAGATCATTAAAGTTATGTTAATTACAGTACTTTTCACTGTTGCACGTGGATGTATACGTATTATTTGTTATGATGGTTAAGCCTTGCTGAGTAATTAGACTCACCAGCTGTGAATGATGCAGGTGAGGATACGTTTGTTGAGACATGAAATTGATGGATCGGTTCGGGCACCTGTAAGGGCGCTTCAAAGATAATATTCTCAATGAGCTGCAATAGTTCGTGTTCATAGAATGTATAAACCGATGAATTATATCGAGTTTGGTTTCAAACCAAGCGAAAAACATTCGAAGTAATCTTTCGTTAAGAAAAACTGATAGATTTTAAACTCTAAAGACTTGTGTAAGCTGATCGATTGAAATATAGGGAATCAGTTATGGCTTCTATCAGTTCAGCTATGGACAGAGCTGAGTAGATCAAATCAGTTTAAGAAACATAGTTGAGCTGTTAATACACAAGATATGTTTATGGATGTTCGAAGACTTCAACTGCTCCTACATCACCCCTTCTACCACCTCGGGTAGGATCCACTAGAAGACTTTTATTTATACAACACCTTGTACAAACTCACCCAACTTAGGACTTACACACTGCCTAACTGAACTCCTAGTCCAGGCTGAAGGAATAACCTTCCTGCCAACACTTGTTTAGCGTCTGTGTGTCAAAGACTAGATACACAAGTTTAATGTCATTGTGCAAGACTATATTTGAGTGGTGGTGTGTGTGTGTGAGTGAGAACTGATATCTAAAAACAACCCGAAAAATGTTCTCACACACTAAGGGAAATAAGCTTCGTCACAAAGCTGATAAAACTTTGGAGTGTTCCCTTGGCTGGGCTGATTGCTTCTTTGTAAGCTGATATGCATTAAGCGTGCCCTTTCTTTTCTATCTTGTTTTTCACCTCTCGTTCATATATGTTTGTTGATGGTCTTGGTCTATATTTATAGTAGTAATGCGACCGTACACCAAGACTCATCACATGTGATCGTTGCAGCTTGAATACATTCCCTGAAATTTGTGTCTAGACTTTTCTGACAGTCATCATGGAACATTTTGTCTTTGAGATTTGCTGCAAAGTCCATTATTGTACTATTGATAGTACATATGCTTTTGTACCTTTGTGCAGAGCTGGATCCCATTGAATAGGCTTGTTGAGTTCTGCAACGGATTGATTCTAACTGATGTTCTGAACTGATCAGTTGAACTGATCTTGAATTGGTGAGGTGAAATAAGTTGACTCATCAGTTGAAATGATTTCACTGATTCAGTTGAACTGGTCAGTTGTGCTCTTCTTCAGTTGAACACTTTATCAGGTGGTCGGGCTTCTGAAGGTCTTATGCTGAATCTCGTATCAACTGGACAATCAGTTGAACTGCTCTTGATATTTCAGTTGTACTGGTTCAGTTCGATCAATCAGTTGGAACTTTCAGTTCGTATTCTTCGATAGCTTCAGTTTTGGCTTAATATCTGATCGTTTCAGTTTCTGAACACTTAGGTAAAATCATTAGAAACAAAATAACAAGTTTTTTTAACATCAAATTGGGGGTGAGCAAAGCTCCGTATGGAACAACCATCATATATACCACAAGTATCTAAACAATGATATATGGTATGCAATGCATGTATGTCGTGGAGATATCAGGTCAAATGCCCATCCACTGAGCACATGTCAGAATCAAACGAATCGCTATCAAATCAATGCTCGAGCTGGCACACCGGCCTCAATAAGGGATACTCGTATGTTAGCGTCGACGAAGCGCCATCAAATCCCAAATCTCATATCAATCGTCGGGGCCACAAATGTCTATGTTTTAAGGGTCATATAATACCAAACATTGCATTGTGTTCACAAACCCCAGAATCCAATCAAATCATATCAGGGTATCCTAGGATCATAGCTCAACGTGCATGTCATGTATCGATGTATGCATCAAACGATGTGTGTTAACAAAACATTTATTTTTATACATCGATATTCCAATCACAATGTCATGTATGCCACATAAACTCAACAAATAAGGCATATAGATATGTATTCTCATTCCAATCAATCAAACCAATCCAACATATACCATATAATACAGATACCTGTCGTATGTTACCCGGTGGCAACATATCTCAATTCTTCGTTTCCAGTTGATGTAGCCTGAAGATATCGGTATACTACTTTATCTACATCAACAACATACTCATTCCAATCAATAACATAATCCAAAATCATTAATATGAGTTTCAAATATCATTTGAAACTTCAAAAATTCATATCTAATCCAAATCAGATCATAATTCAATTTCGACTTCGAATATGAGTTTATTGACGGTTATTCTACTACATATAGGAATTTCAACTTCAAATACATGTTATTCCAGCACTTTGATATTTAGAACTGCTGGAACCAGAAGAAATTTACCTCAGTCAGAAGCCCTCGACGCGACGATTCCGAATCTATAATTTGTTTCGCGTTTAGACAGCATTTCGAAGTCGATTCAGACGAAAGAAAACGAATTCTCTCGTTTCTCTCTCTCTCGAACCTACGGTCAGAATGAAAGAAAAGAAGAAGAAAACTCATTCTTATCACCACCGCTTCGGTGCTCGGGCGGTAGAATTATCGCGCCCGCCTGAGCGAGAGACATTCTGCCCCGAGTTGTATTTGTGCCGCGCTTCGGGCGGTCAAAAGTTACCGCTCGGGCCCGGAACGTTCTGCCCGAACACAAATCTCATATATCCTGGTGCTCGGGCGGTCATTTTCTACCGCTCGGGCGCCACATGTTCTGTACAAAATATTGGTTTTGTACTTATTGGCGTTCGGCTTCTCCACTCGAGCTCTTACAACGTCAATTCATATCCAATATTTATTTTCTCATTTTCATTGTCATGATATACATCAAATACATAATCACATGACAATTTCATAAATTATCGATAATCACATATGATTTATGATAATACTATACACGGTCCTTACAATGCGAGTAGCATTTATGAGGAGACATAAGGCGGTGATGAGTGAGCGGACACGGACCAGTGCATTGCAAATCCGAGGACCTTGCGGTTCGTAATATTTTATTTATGCGCGTTTTAAAACTATTTACTCTGATTTGTATTTACTAATGTTGGTGGCAAGCACGTTGGAATTTATTATTTTACGTTAAATCTTTTTTTCCAAATTTAACTAACTTGAAAGTTTTTTTTTTTATGATTGTGGTATTCAAATGTTGGAGTTTTATTATTAAATTTATTTTTTTAAAATGCATGGTGATCATTGTTTTATTTTATGAACTATATTTATAATTAATTATATAGAAAAAATAATAATTTTTTCTGCAAATATTAAATTAGTATTATTTTAAGCAATGGATCGTCACATCTTGAGTGCGACCTATCAATGTTGAACTTTAGTTGATGGTCGCCATTAGATCTCCTAATAATATGAGCCGAAGTTATGAAGTTCCACATAGTTCACATCAAATATGTTAGTAAAAGTCACAGCTTTTCGGTGTGCAGAACTCCTTAATAATATGAGTTAGACACTGACCGCGTGTAGCATTTATCATGCAACCAATGTTGATGGAGGAAAAAGAAATATTTAAATTTCTTTTAATTTTTATTTTAATTGGCTTGATATAAATTTTGGATCTTATCCAAAATGAGGCATTTTAATTTTTGAAAATTTATCTTATCATTAATTGAAATCTTGTTTCATGTTTTTTGTATATTTGTTAGATTAATGCAACTTTTATTATTATATTAATAGTAATGCAAATGCTGATTATTTATAATATGTTACAGTCATTATAAATAATAAAATATGATTGATAATCGATAGCTAATTGATCCATATGATCTCAATATGGATCCAGGTCTGAAATCTGGGTAAATGTAGGGATATTATTACAATATTACATAAGTTTACAATATTTTACATATCTTCGATCTTTAAAATTTTTGAGGATATGAGCCTCCCATCTTCAAATCTTGATTTTCCACTAAATCTAATCTTTACATTAAATTTTCAAGCATGTTGGGAAACAAATTTAGGGTGTAGGAACGGTCCATAAACCAGACCCAATAATAAATAATTATTAAATAATTAGAAACACAACATGTATCTTCTATTATATTAAATCCATAATATCAAATATTATCAACAAATCATGTATCTTGTAACTTTATCAATAACCGTCATAATTAGAAATAAATTATTTAGTTAAATAAACACCTTTATCTAACTTCAATTAACTAATTATTAATTAATTTTTTTGTAAAACACATTTTACTATGAATAAATGAAATATAATTCTAATTGTTTATTTTGTAAGAAAAATTACATAATTTTATCAAAATTTATTTTCATTCGTTAATTTAATTAAATTTTCGTAAAATATCATTTTGAACCAAAAATTTGAAATTAAGAAAATTGCCTTGAGGCCCTCAAAAGGAGACCGCGTGGGGCAGGGCTAACAAATATCATCTCGGATACCTTTTCCCTACCCCTTTCAGCACTGTCCGAACAATTCGGGCAACACAGTTACCCGCTGTCCGAACAGTTCGGGCAACACCATGCGGTCAGGGCTGTTCATAAACCGCCCACCCAATTTTTTTTATTAAAAACTGGGCAGGCAATGTACTGACTGCCTTTGGCAGCAATGCCCAAAACATGTAGTTCTTGACCTTTTGCACGCAGCCTGGAACTATTCTATTCAGCGAAAATAATTTATTTTTTAAATAATAATTGTTCTGGGCAATTGCCGCTGTCCAGAATTGTAGGGGTTGCCTGCGGGTAGCCTTTGTGGACATGCACAGTTCGAAACATTTCCAGGTTGTTGCAAAATATTTTATTTATTTTTTAAAAACAATTTTTCGGGGGCTTAAATTTTCTGGAATTTTAAATGCGGTTAGAAATAAACTACTCAACATTATTAAAGCAACAAATCATACGATAAAAAACAAACTGGCTCTGATACCACTGTGGAGTAGCGTTTTCTCGTACCCAAAATTCAGCGAGAGTTTAAAATTTTGTTTTGATGTTCAAAACATTCTTGGACGTCGTATCATTTTAATAAACATTCATAGGCTGTTTAGTTTAATCAGCGGATATTGTCCTTCTTATAAGTCCCTACAAACGGATTTCTTCTTTCTCCGATCATCTAATTAAGTCCATGATCAGAGACTGGATTTCTCATATATGTTGCACTAGATATTTTAAAGAAATTTGCGTCGAGATTGGATTGCCGAAATTCAAGAAATATGGTGGCAGTGCAGTGGATTCGAGGTGGTGGCACAGTGTAAGGAAGTGGCCGAATATTTTCTCCTGCAAAAATAGGAGTGGCGAAATTTTCTTAGTGAGGGGCAGAAAGAGAGAGAAATTGTGGACAATTTTGTGTGCAAAAAGTTATGTTATTTATTATAAATCTTAATAATATATTTATAAATTTAAATTCGTGATCAAATCAAGAATCCTACTTGAAATACCATGCATAATTAAATATTTATCAATTTTTGATAAAAATATATACAGACATATATACATATACATGCGCGGCCACACACACACACACATATATACTTTAAATTAATTAATTTTTATTTATTTACCCAGTTAATTAATTAACTAATCTATTCTAGACTCTTCTAGAATTTTTAATGAAAATTTTGCACTTAGTAGTCACCACTCCTCATATAAATATTTAATTAGTAGATTAAAAATTTACGAAACAAATAATTGTGAACTCAATATAACACTGATCTACAAATCAGGCAATGTCGATGTATCGAGGTTACAAATCTCATTCACGTAATGAAAAATAAAAATTTCGAAGGACAAGATTTTTCACTAATATATTTTTGGCATCCATCAGATTTGTTAACTCCTTCATTAAAACAGGCGGTTCTACTCTCATAACTTAATTAGCTGTTAACCTTAACTTCCACATCTTCCATTACATGGAATCAACATATAAACTCCTTTATATATAAGTTATCTGTTTGATCCCCAATCGTCAAATTCAACTTTTTGAACTTGATTATCTCAACCAGAACACATAATCTAATACTTATGTGAAATCAATGGTTCTGAGATACAACTAGCCGTATGTTCACAATTTCATGTGATTCAGAATTACATTTTTTTTATTCGGGTTTAGCCTAATTAGCCTCATGCTTTTCATCAATCCCTTGATCAAAAATGTCAGAACGCAAGCTTGACATGCAAATCAGATCATGGTAACAGTGTCTTGTAGCATAATCTCATTATCAGATTGGTATTATTGATAGTGCATGAAAAAATTTTAGTAATGGTTAGCATATAATACTGTCCCTTCAACTCATATATCATGGTCAAATATGCAATAATTGGTATATCGAGGGTTGAAAATGGATTTTATAACGATGTGTATATCTATGAGTAATAATATGACATCATATGTGCAATTAGGAAAAACATTTCCATAAAGCACATGTCTTGCTTTAGTCAGAGACTCCTTGCAATATTAACTCATCTGATCGCATAGAATATCTTCATCCATAGGCGAGTGGTGAATATCTGACTACAATATATTGACTCCTACATATTTCGAAAATACGTCCAACCTCGTAACTTGATAATCCTCAATGGAGTTAGTAATCGGATCAAAGTGCCTAAGCCTCGTAGCAAATAGTCAAAATCCAGTTTAATTCATAAAAAAACTTTGTCTTTACATATGTGAAATACGAATAACATGGAAGCTGTTCTTACAAAGAAAAGTGTAAAATACGGAACCAAATAAATTATAATCATGAAATCAGGGACTTGGTCTTTATAACTCTGAATTTCTTCATCAGCCCTTAAATTGATCTTGTTTCGTCTCTTCCATCCATTCTTCATTATTATTTGGGGAGGGAAGTAGGGGATGAGTGTTTTGGGAAACACTCAGCAATTGGAGACCGATCGAATACTAGATAACAAGTTATATGTATACATATCTTTAAAGTGACCATTTTTCAGGGCAAATGTCGAAAACGGAACAGACAGAGTTTAGAACTTATATCAATATATCATATTATATCAAATAGAACAAAATCTTATTTGATATAGTCTTATCAATTCAGAATCACATAATGAACACAATTCTTATAATAATGACCATGAACTATCTTTGATCTTGGGCTCTCTCTAGGGCTTTCTCCTGTAAATGAGCCCCCTCTGGGACCTTTTCCCTCACAGAATTTCTCGATGCACAATCATTCGAATTATATCAAACAAACCCATTGGGATGAAACAGACTGATCGAACAAATCAAACCAAAAATTACAGAACTAATCGGATCGGAACAGAACTTAGGAAAATATGCAAATGTGAAGCAAACGTTTTATAGTAAAACATACAGTATTCAATCAAATTTTAACACATACATAAGCTTTTAAACATATGTAAGCCCACTTCCCGTAACTCAAGTGTGTGGTTTCAAACTTGATCAATGCTTGAACGTAACTTTGGCCGAACCCAGGCAGAGCTTGAACGTGAATTGGACAACATTAATGAGCAAGACTTTGACATGATACACATGAAGAATAATACCTTAAAATGTTGGCTAGACGCTATAGAAACTCGACTAGAAGCACACGATCAAGGGCCATATGGCTGAAATCTTAGAGCCCAAACAACCTCCATGATGGTCAATTTGCTCAACCATTTCAAATGTCACTTTGGTTTATTAAAAGGTCATCTTTTACACCATAAAGATGTCCAACTCCTAGCTCATCCATGGACATCATTTATTATAATTTTATGAAAATATGGATTAGCTTCTTTGAGCTGGATATTAGGATCCACGAGCTGGGGGTTTGCATAATTGAGTCGCTACACTTCGGTCCTTGCGGTTTTACAACGTCTCTAGTTCCATTATGCTAGATTTTGCACATCTTGAGCTGAAATTTTAAGTCCAATTGTTGAGTTTTAAATTTGACAAGCTTGAGGTAAAAGTTACGAATTTATTTCTTGCATGATTTGCTTTGAAAATCCGACTCTCCACAAATACTGTTAGACTACAACACAGTCTCTGTTATGATATCCTCTTGAATTTGTCTATAGTAATCCAAGCGAGTTGTCTCCAATTTGATTTACATTGTTGGGAAATTACACCGAAGCGATGCCGACCACGATGTAATATAGTACCCAAAAATGCGGAATAAAATAACCAACAAGAACACAAAGATTTACGTGGTTCACCCAATATAGGCTACGTCCATGGAGCACTGCAACTTTTATAACTGGAAGAAATATTACAACAAGTGTATACACCAATACACTCAATATTTCTCACTCCCAACCCGAGTATACCGAGAAAATATTTTCTCTAACTCACACAAGAAAATTTCCGCACTAAAAAAAAATATACTCTTTTTTTATATGCATTCTCTTTTTATCAAAGCTAAAAAAGCTTTTGATTTTGGGATACAATAACTTAAGGAACTGAGCTCTATTTATAACTAATTCTTTCATTCAGTTTTGTAAACATTCGATGTGGGATATATGATTTTTATTATTTTATTTAATATGGGCCCCTCCCCATTAAATCTTTCCTAACAATTCTCCTACTTGAAGACTTGATTTCAATCATGTCTTCACGCTATCAGTGTAGCAGCTCATACCTCCATTGGTAGTCCATGAGACCAACTGAAGTCAAACACAACTTCAGTTTTTCAAAGATAACAGCCTTCATGAACATATCAGGTGGATTCTTGCTTCCAGGAATCTTCTCAAGCTTCAAGACTCCATTCACCTGATCTCTAAAGATCCCCATTTCAAGGATTTGTTTTGCAGAACCCAAATCCTTCAAAGAAAATTCCTTTGATAACTCTTTCTCGAGTTCATCAATCTCCTCCAGACAAGCTCCTGCTATCAACATATCATCTACATATATCAGTAGTATGATATAATAACAATCAAGCTTCACAGAACAACATTGATCAGCCTGATACCTCAGAAAACCATCATTATTCATTACACCATCAAACTTCTTGTACCACTGTCTTGAAGCTTGTTTGAGACCATACAAGCTCTTCTGATGTTTGCACACCATTTTCTCTTTCCCTCGTACTTCAAATCCCTGTGATTGATTCATTTCTTCATCTAGCTTACCATGAAGAAACGTCGTCTTTACATCTAACTGTTCCAGATGTAAATCTTCTTTTACCATCAATCCAAGTACAGTCCACATAGTTAACTTTACCACCAGAGAGAAAATATCAGTATAACCAATGACTTTCTTTTCACCTTTTACAACAAGTATTTCTTTGTACCGCTTGCTACCGTTATGTTCTAACCAGTACTCCCACTTGCTATGTAAAAATTTTATACCTTCAGGAAGTTCTGACAACTCCCACATGTGATTTGATGACATTGAATCCATCACATCTTCCATTGCTAACTCCCACTGTTTAAAGGTCTCATAAACATCCGATTTATTTTTCACAAATAAATCCAAAATTTCCTGCTCGAATCGTCAACAGTAGTGCCATAATATCTTGAGTGATCTCCAAGGGATGTCACAGGAGATGGTCCACATACATCAGTATGTACCAGTTCCAAATCCGCCGATTTCGGTTCTCTAACCTTTTTTGAAAAGCTCGCCTTTTTCTACATTCAAAAAAATACAGCTTCACACAGCTTGTGTCCAACGATCTTTAATTCCGGTAGCTTTCCATTTGAAACAAGCATTTTCATTTTCTTCTCTCTCGTATCCCCAAGCCTACTATGCCATAGACTTGAATTAGCTCCAGCATCCACATCCGCTAATTTATTTCTCAAACTGGAATTCATATAAAGTGTTCCAGTTTTCTTTCCTCGAGCAACAATCATGGCTCCTTTGTTCACTTTCCAGGAACCATCACTGAAGGTCACATTGTGGCCTTCATCATCGAGCTGTCCCAACGAGATCAGATTGCATGTCAATTTTGGTACATGCCTAACTTTGTTGATTTTCCAAACAGATCCATTTGACATCTTCATCCGTACATAACCCATACCAACAATTTCCAAGGGTTTTTCGTCATTCAGGAAAATTTTTCCGTAATCGCCAGCGATGTAATTATCAAATACCGATGATCACCAGTGGTATGAAACGAAGCTCCCGAGTCCATAACCCTAGAATCAATAGGGATTTCCATGGATAATAGCAGAGCATCATATACTTCCTCAGTGACAGCATTAGCATTATTCTTCAGTTGATCTGCAGTTCTTTTTCAAGTGACCAGTTTCACCACAGCTCCAGCACTTCAAATTCTTTTCAAAGTTGCTTTTGTCTTTTCCATTTTTTGATTGGACCTACCGCGCCATCGGCTAGAACTCTTTTCGCCACTCTTACCCCTTCTTCTGTTCTAGAGATTTAGAGCAGATCTCGATGATGTTCCTTCACCCGAATCTATCATGCGAACTTTTTCAGCAAGAATTTGATCTCTGACATCATTGAATTGTAGCTTTCTTTTTTCAACGAAGTTGCTAACCGCTGCCCGCATTGGTTCTAAACATTTGGTAAAGACGCCAAAAGAATAAGTGCATGAATCACATCATCAAAATTAATTTCAACTGATGTTAGGTGAGAAACAATCGTGTTGAACTCATTGATGTGTTTAGCCACCGAAGCACCTTATCCCATTTTCAATTTGAATAACTTTTTCATGAGATGCACTTTGTTGTTTGTTGATGGCTTCTCAAACATGTCCGATAAAATGGACATCATCTCTTCTGTGGTTTGTGCCTCTGCCACGTTATGTGCCACATTTTTCGTTAGGGTCAATCGTATCAAACCTAACACCTGTCGGTCAAGGAGCTCCCAGTCACCATCCTCCATCTTTTTCGATTTATTTCCTAATAGAGGTTGATGCAGCTTCTTACTATACAGATAATCTCTTATCTGTAACCGCCAGAACGAAAAATATGTTCCGACGAACTTGTTGATTCCCGGTCCCAATCCATCGTCTCCGGCCATCATTTCACGTTGGATTATTTTTAAATTGTTGGTTGAAAACAATATTTGCTTCCGCTGTTAATTTAAAATTAAAAATTATTTACATGTTTATTTTATAAATGAGACAAGATAATTATTTATTTAGAAAATTTTTAATAATTCCGCTAAAATATGAATACGAAATACGGGCCTTTACATATAGCGTGTACAGTTTCCTTAAAACAGATTCGCCTCCTTGGTATGTGCTTCGAGGTTTCAGCGGATGTCTGTTTCCCAGGATACAACGGAACAACCAGCAGTGACTTAGCACGAGACACTACTACGGTGAACTGAAAATGTACCTTTACTTTATCACAGAGATTTAACGGAGGCCAAATGAAAAGCTAGAAATATGAAATGCAAGAGAATACTTGAAAGAAATAAGATTTTCATATATTTGAAATGAGGAAATGAACACACTATTTATAAGCCCCAAAATGCACACCAAGAGTCATGCAGTATTAATTAACTCAATTAATCTTTCCATTAACTCAAGAATATGAAGAGCCAAAACTCTTCAATTAACTCAAGAATGTGGAGAACCAAAAGACACTCTCACATTCATGAGACATAATTTTTATTCAAATTTCCAACAATCCCCCACATGAATGAAAATCGATACAAATCTTGGTGACAAAGTTCTACAATTGAATCCTGCATAGGATATGTAGGTGTTACCCTTTGAACATTCCCTTATGAAATATATATGTTTTACTAGCTGATCAGTAGACGTGATGTCCTTGAACTGTTCTGCCGTTTATGTAAATTAAGATATAGTTCACACAAGACTCTCCTTGATTCTATTCAGTTCACATGATTGTGTTCGTTTTGGCCATCAACACATGCCTGGTTCTACGAGAGGGTCTATAATTGAGCCTTAAAATTCCTTTGAAGCGGCCCCATTTCTCTCGCACATAGGTGATTCTATATTCTTCTCATCAGAATCATTAAAAGCCGTACGCTTATCCTAAACATTCACTGTTTCATAATAGGAATGGGCTAGGGATAGCCCCCACAGTGATATACCAAATCAGTTTGATTAGGTTGTCCCATTGAACCTAGTTCTTGGGATCTCCATTCAGCGTAGGTTGGGTTTTCCTTCACACCAATTTATTCTATAGGCTTGAGCCCTATTCCCCTAAACATTTTCGCAACTAAATTTCTATTTAATCCCTTGTTTAATCCCTTGTTTAGCGGATCCGCTATATTATCCTTTGACTTTACATAGTCAACAGAGATAACTCCAGTTGAGAGTAGTTGTCTAATGATAGTGTCTACGACGTATACGCCTAGACTTACCATTATATATTTTATTTTGTGCCATTCCAATCGCATATTGGCTATCACAATGTATGCATATAGTCGGCACTGGTTTTTCCAATCCGGGAACATCTTCTAAGAAATGACGCAACCATTCAGTCTCTTCGGCACACTTGTCAAGAGCTATAAACTCAGATTACATCGTGGATCTGGCTATTACAGTTTGTTTAGAAGATTTCCACGCAATTGCTGCAACTCCTAAAATGGATACAAATCCACTTGTATATTTTGAGTCTTTCATATCAGATATCCAATTTGCATCGCTGTATCCTTCAATAACAGCATGATATCTGGTATAGTGCTGCCCATGATAACGAGTGTACCTTAAGTATCTTAGAAATCTGATAATTTCTTTCCAGTGTTCAACTCCTGGATTACTCGTGAATCTAATCAATTTGCTCACTGCATAAGCTATGTCTGGTCTTGTACAACTCATTAAGTACATATAACTTCCAATGACTCTAGAGTATTCTAATTGAGACGTACTCTCACATCGATTCTTTGATATATGTTGACTGGTATCTATCGGGGGGTTCTAGCTAATGCAGAGTCATCTTTATTGAATTTCTCAAGTATTTTGTCAACATAATGTGACTGACTTAGAACTAGCCTTTCTGATGTTATATGAATTTTAATTCCAAGGATTACATCGGCTAAGCCCAAATCTTATGTCAAATCTTGAGTTAATTAACTTTTTGGTGGATTTGATCATCTTATCATTACTACCAATGATAAGTATGTCATCTACGTAAAGTAATAAAATGACATATCCATTTTCAGTGGTTTTTATGTATACACATTTGCCACATTCACTGAATTTAAATCCACTTTCTATCAAGTCTTTATTAATTTTTTCATGCCATTGCTTTGGTGCTTGTTTTAAGCCATATAGAGACTTCACTAGTTTACAAACCTTGTTTTCTTGCCCAGTCACAGAAAATCCTTCAGGTTGTTCCATGTAAATTTCTTATTCTAAAACTCTATTTAGAAAAGCTGTCTTTACGTCCATTTGGTGTACTATAAGATTTCGCAAGGCGGAAATAGCGAGTATCACACGAATGGAGGTTATTCTCGATACAGGAGAATATGTGTCAAAGTAATCAAGCCCTTCACGTTGATGGTAACCTTTGTCTGGCTTTATACTTATCTATGGTTCCATCTGATTTCATTTTCCTTTTGAAAACCCATTTACAGCCTAGTGGTTTGCTTCCTGGAGGAAGATTTACTAATTCCCACGTATGTTTTGTAAAATGGATTTCATTTCGGAATTGATAGCCTCTTTCCATAGAGCTTCCTCAGATGAACTCATTGCTTTCTTGAAGATTTGAGGTTCACTTTCCATCATGAAAGTGATGAAATCCGGACCAAAGGATTTCTCAGTCCTAGCTCTCTTGCTACGTCTAGGTTCAATATCTTGATCAAGCTCTTGTTGTTTATTAATTGTCTCATATAATCTTTTGGATGAACTTGGTTCTTCCTTAGATTTGCATGGAAACATGTGTTCAAAGAACAAAGCATTTCTTGATTGCATTATCGTATTCTTGTGAATATCAGGTATTTGAGATTCATGTACAAGAAAACGATACGCGCTACTGTTTTGAGCATATCCAATGAAAATACGATCAACAGTTTTTGGTCATATTTTTACTTTCTTTGGAGTATGTACTGCTACCTTGGAAAGGACACCCCCACACTCGCAAGTATTGATAAGAAGGACTTCTATCTTTTCATAACTCGTATGGATTTTTATCTTGCTTATTTCGGGGCACCTTATTTAAAAGGTAATTAGCTGTTAGAACATATTCCCCCCACAAGTTCTCTGGTAAAACACCCCCACTAGTTCTGTGGTAAAACAGAACTTAATAACAACGCATTCATCATTTCTTTCAAGGTGCGATTCTTTGTCTCTGCAATGCCATTTTGCTGAGGAGAATGAGGTGCAGTTCTTTCATGTTCGATACCGTGTTGTGTTGAGCACAAAAATCAGCAAATGGTGATTCATATTCACCTCCATGATCACTTCTTAGCACCTTGGTTTTCAACTTCACTCTTATATTGGACAAATTTGCCAATAGCTTCATCCTTACTTTTAAGAAGATACACATAACAATATTTTGTGCTATCGTCAACAAAAGTAATGAAGTATTTATTTCCACCACGAGTTTTTACACCTTTAAAATCACATATATCACTGTGAATTAGATCAAGCGGTTCACTATTTCTTTCAATTGTTCGAAAAGATGATCTCGTTAGTTTTGCATCAACACAAGTTTCACATTTGTGTTGTTTATCAATTTGAAATGCAGGAATGCTTTTCATGTTAATTAGTCTACGAATTGTATCATAATTAACTGTGTCCAAGTTACCATGCCACAAACAAGAAGACTCAAGCAAGTAAGCAAAATTATTAACTTTATTCATCACGAGCTTAATAGCCTTTACATTGAGTTTGAATAACCCATTACAAACATAACATTTTTCAACAAACATTCCACTTTTCGACAAAACAACCTTGTCTGACTCAAATACAATGCGGAAACCATGCTTGTTAAGAAGCGACCCGGACACCAAGTTCTTGCGAATGTCAGGTACATACAACACATTGTTCAGAGTCAGTTATTTTCCAGATGTCATCTTTTGGACAACTTTCCCTTGACCCTTTATTTTAGAAGTAGCGGAATTACCCATGAATATTTTTTCCCTGTTCTTAGATTCCTCATGAGTAGCAAACATCTCCTTGTCCGAGCAAATATGGCGAGTGGCAACAGTGTCGATCCACCACTCCCTTGGGTTAGAACCCACCAGATTATCTTCTGATATTACAGCACAGAGATTCATGTTCGAAACCTCCTGAGAAATGTTCTTTACCACATTTGTCTCTCGGTTTCTCTTCAGCTTCCTACGTTAAGAGCCTTTATGACCCATACCATCATAGTTGTAGCATTTTCCAGAGAAATTTTTATTCGAAATGCCTCCTTTGGGTTCCATGTTCAATCTTTTGTTAGAGATGGAAAAGGTTATCTTTTTCGAGCTTTGACCATGCTTGACAACATTTTCTTTAGCAGCAACAGGAGAAAACAATCGTCTTTCTGAACGCTTGTTGCTTTCCTCGATGTGAAGTCGAACAATGAGCTTCTTCAACATTCATCTCCTTGCGCTTTTGCTTCAAATAATTTTTGATATCTTTCAAAGCTGGTGGTAGCTTCTCAACAATAGTATCCACTTGAAATGATTCGCTCAAAGTCATCTCCTCACCGTGAATCTCGTGAAGAATCACTTGGAGTTCTTGAACTTGGCTGATAACCGGCTTTGAATCCACCATTTTAAAGTCCAGAAAGCGGCCAACAAGAAACTTCTTGGCCCCGGCATCCTCGATTTTGTACTTGCTGTCAAGGGATTCCATAGCTCTTTAGCCATTTTCTTTTTGCAAAACACGTTGTAGAGCGAATTGGCCAATCCGTTTAGTACGTAGTTTCGGCATAAGAAATCAGAATGATTATATGCTTCCACCGCACTAACAGATTCAACATCTCCCTCACCCTCTTTGAGTTTAGGAGCATCCTCAGACAGGAATTTGGCCAGGTTCAGCATCGTCAAGTAGAACAACATCTTCTGCTGCCACCTTTTGAAGTCCACACCAGTGAACTTTTCAGGTTTTTCACCGTGACTGGCTGGGACCGCAACCGCAGCAGCACATGGGGTAAATTGAGGCGTCACAGTGGCATGAGAGACAACAAAACCTGTTTCCCTCAACACGTTTGTTTCAGTAGCCATATCTGAAACAAACCACGTAATGAGTAATCTGTTTTAAGCTTGTTAGAAAAAATGCTAACAACAGCAGCATAGAACCGAACTTGTAAAGATAAAGCAGTAACCGAAACAAGTGTGATGTTTAAAGTATGACTATTGTTTAAAAGAAAGCAAAACCAAACCGAGACCTGTAGCGTGTACAATTTCCTTAAAACATATTTGCCTCCTCCAATATGTGCTTCGAGATTTCAGCGGACGTCTGTTTTCTAGGATACAATGGAACAACCAGCAGTGACTTAGCACGAGACACTACTATGTTGAACTGAAAACGTACATTTACTTTATCACCGAGATTTAATGGATGCCAAATGAAAAGCTAGCAATATGAAACGTAAGAGAATACTTGAAAAAGATAAGATTTTCATATCATATGTTTGAAATGAGGAAATGAACACACTATTTATAAGCCCAAAATGCACATCTAAAGTCATGCAAGATTAATTAACTCAATTAATCTTCCCATTAACTCAAGAATATGAAGAGCCAAAACTTTTTAATTAACTCAAGAATGTGGAGAGCCAAAGACACTCTCACATTCATGAGACATAATTTTTATTCAAATTTCCAACACCATGCACTCCTAAAATAAGTCCAGCCGGACACGAAAAAACCACATATAATCAAACCGCTGAAGAAATTGAGCTGGTGAATTATCACTAGTAAGAAATTCCTCAAGAGGAGATTGTTGTATAATCAAATTAAGATCCAACGATTTAACATCAATATCCAAACCATTAGGACCGTGCTTCTAGTAGAATAAAAATCATCTACTCAGCCTGGTCATCAGTAACCCAACAGCACCTCTTAGAACTAGAGGGCAAATGATAGATGATTTCATGCATCGGGCCTTTGTTTCTCAGCTTGAACCTAAGAAGATCAATGATGACTTAGGTGATTCAAACTAGATAGATGCAATGAAAGAATAACTTAATCAGTTTGAGAGAAACAAAGTTTGACACCTAATTTTTCGACCTTCTAATCAACATAAAATCAAAACTAGATGGGTTTTTAGAAACAAACTAGATAAAAATGGCTGATTTGTAAGTAATAAAGATAGACTTGTTGCTCAATGATATAGAAAGAAAGATGGCATAGACTGATGAATCATTTTCTCATGTATTTAGACTTGTGTGCCTAAGAATATTCCTTGCGTTTGATGCCTATAAAAACTTTAAAGTATATAATATGTATGTTAAATGTTCAGTTTTTAACGATTTGTTGAATGAAAAAGTATATGTTGAACAACCACATGACTTTGTTAGCCATATTCATTTTTGTTAGACTTAATTTTATTGTGGTGATGAGAGTCAAAACCAGTAGGCTATGTTAGCTAAATCAGAAGACAGTATAATAAGCAGAAGCTCTCATATCGCTTTAACAGAAGCAGTACTTTTCGAGTACTTAACGATTCAGAAAAGCAGAATCAGAACTTAGAAAAGCATAAAGCAGAACTTAGCTTAAACTAGAAGAACTTAACGTCTTTTTTTTAATAGTTTCAAAATCTTAAATGTTTTCGTTACTTTACCTAGTACTAGTATTAATTGCAACATTAATGTTGTACAAAGAAATTTAACGCTCCTTACTAGTTTTGGTATGAAACAAAGACTGATTATTCTGAAACTTTCTGCAAGACCCTTTTTTTAGGTATTAAAGTTGATTCTACTCAGAAATCATAGAAGCCGTTTTGATTATAGACGTTGGTTTCAAAGCTTTCTATATATAGGGATCAATCCTATATAGAAAACAACGATCATTTTTATCAAGCAACATATTCAACATTATTTTGAGCAAATAAAATAACTACTAGTTATCTTCAAAAGTTCAACATACGAAAAAGCAGCACACTCGTTATAGCATTTATCTGATCTTCAGAGATCATATTGTGCTGCTGTTTCTTTATCTCTTCACAAGCTATAAACATTACTACATCTTGTTGAGAAGAGTCTGTAATCTAGGAAAGAGTCTTTTCCAGAACTTTGTTGTATTCGTATTACTGAGTTGTAAAGCTAAGAGTTTCAGTAGGCTAAGGGTAAGTCCTACTGAAGTGGGTGTACAAAAGTTGTACTGTAATATCCAAAGTCTTTTAGTGATACCTTCTGGAAACAGAAGATTTCATCTTCGAACTTCCGGAAACAACTACTGTCTACTGCCTACTATTTTATTGTTTTCACCATCATACCATCAGATTGTTTCCGCACTTATTATTGTGATCTGCTTGATATTTATTCGAACAAGATAAGATATTATCTCTAACAGGATTCTAGCACCCTTTACAAAAACGTCAAACAAAGTAACAAATTTATTCTCCCCCCCCCCTTCTAAACTCTATATCGATCCCCAACAAGTGGTATCAGAGCAAATTTTTCTTGTTCTAAAAATTTACAACAAGAATGGCACACTTCAGTAAAGTTCCTATGTTCTCAAAAGAAGATTTCGATGATTGGAAGATCAGGATTAAAGCCCATCTTGCAGCCCAAGATGATGACATGTTGTTTGTCATCACAGATGGCCTATTAAAAATTTTAAAGCCTAATACAGCTATTGCTGTTACTGATGGAGCACCACAAATGCTTGAAATGCCAAGAAGTGAATGGACAGGAGAGGAAAAGAACAAAGAAAACTTAGACAATGTTGCGAAGGATATTCTCTACAAAACACTTGACAAAAACACATTCAGCAAAATCAAGATGTGTCCTACAGCCAATAAGATCTGGGAAAAACTTATCCAGATTCGTGAAGGAAATGAATAGAAAAAAGAAAACAAGCTGTCTGTGGCAATATGCAAAAGTTTGAAAATATGAAGATGAAAGCTGGAGAAACTCTAAGCGAGTTTGATGAACGTTTCAGCAACTTAGTAAATGAGCTAGCAGCTCTGGGAAAGGAATATGGCAATAGAGAAATAGAACTCAAAGTGAGCTTTACCTAGAGAATGGGACGTCAAGACTATGGCGATGAGAGTCTCAAAATATCTGAACAAGTTGGAACTACATGACTTGTTTTCAGACTTGAAAGCTTATGAGTTTGAACTAGAAGTAAGAAGCTGAGAAGAGCCCTTGTTGAATCCTCTTACCAAGGCTCTTGCAGCTACTGCTACTGATGCAGTTGTTTCAAATGTTTCACCTGTTGCTGCTATTGAAAGCACATCTGATAAAACTGCTGAATAAATCAGCAATGATGCAATGTCTCTCTTCGTAATGAAATTTTCCAGATTCATGAAGAAGAATCATCGAGCATACCAAAGCCCTAACCGAAACTTCAAGAAGGAATCACCACATGGTGATATGGCTTGCTTCAACTGTGGAAAAATCGGACATTTTATTGCTGATTGCCCGATACCTAAGAAGGATATCCAGGATAAGAAGAAGTAAAAACGGAATGATAAGAACACTAGAAGAGACCGCAAAGCAATTATTGCTGAGGAAAGTAAATCAAAGTGGGTGGATTCTAGTTCTGAGACTTCTGACTCAGATAGCCACTCCAGTGATAATGATGAAGAAGAAGTCAAATGTCTCATGACAAACACTGAATCAGACTCGACATCTGGAGAGGTATTTGATTTCGATTATAATTAATTTACAGGAAATGATTTGGTTAAAGCACTGCATGACATGGTAAAAGAGTACTCAACACTTTCTCAGTCATTCAAGGAAGTTAATATTGAAAATAAAAACTTGAAAGATCAAATCAATAAGTTTCCTTGCTTGCAAGAAAACAGCTGCAAAGATCTAAAAGTTGAGATAATAAATTGAGAACTGAGAATGACAGTAAATGCAGATTACCAGACGATAAAGTCTGAGAATCAGAAGCTATCGGATTTTGTAGATGCATGGAACAAGTCTTCTGTTTCATTAGAGAAGATGCAAGAATTACAGAAGCAATCTGGAGACAGGAGTGGTCTCGGATTCAGTAATGATGAAAGCACTTATGAAACTAGTACAAATCCAAAACTGGATACGAGCAAAGGAAAATACATTCACTTTGTTAAATCCAGTATGGTACATGAACCAGTAGTACCAACTGTTGAAGTTTAAAGGTTTGTAGATCAAACGAACAGAAGTAAACATCATGGTCTAGGTTATGTTGAACCTAAGAGAAGAGTCCATCAGAGTGCTGGATCTAGTAGAGGATTCAACTCAGGAGGACAACCCTTTATTAAGGTTAGAAACTACCAGTACTATAATTGCAGATCAGTTCAGAAGATATACAGACTAGACGATAAAAACATAAGGGATGAAAAACATCACCTTGGACAGCCTGCCTTTTCATTGATTTTAAAATTTTTAAATCATTGGCTTACCTGACACTTACTGTTTAACCTTTCAAAAACTCAAACCGTAAATATATTGACAAGTGTCTCTATGTTTACACTGATGGCTGTACATTTTGTATATTAACCGCTTCTTCTCTCCCAATTCAACTTTTACGATTTCAGACTATTGCATACTAGCTACTTCTTTCTCTCATATTTCTCTACAACAGAATCTACTTCGAATCCATTTTATTTGCAGAAATGGCTGGAGCTTATAAACTAAACACTTATCAATTAACTTCGCATCAGTTATGACCATCAAGGATGAAAATCTTGTCAAGATGTTAGAGGCCATTGAAAAATCTGGTCTCAGAAGATTTCTGGAAGCACACGTTATCATCTACAAGACTACCCTATTGGACTTCTATGCTAAAGCGACTGTTCAGGATGGGAAGATCATTTACTCACAGGGAGATGCATCCATCTCCATTGATGCTGCTCTACTGGGTTCAACCTTCTTTCTTCCGATTTCGGGGAATTTTGAATGTTTAGTTGTTTCTAAAGAGGACATGTCTTTTGCACTGACCTCTTTCTCAGCTCCTGGAGAGAAACTCTCTCCCTCCTTCTTCAAGAAGCTTCTGAAGATAGAGTACTAGGTACTTACTGATATTGTGGCTAAAGCGCTTCTGGTCAAGGCCGGTACGTATGATAGGCTGACCAAGGAAAAAGTTCAAGTGATTATAGCCATCACCTTTGAAGCCAAAATGGATTGGAGTCGCTTTATGTTAAAAATCATGAAGGATATGATTTTGAGGGAAGGTACGGGTTTTGCTGTTCAGATCAGAAAAATGTTGAAAGATGCTGGTTTTCCACTGAATTATGAACAGGATGGTTCTTATGTCACGATGGCTGATGCTGATAATGTGCTAGCCTTAAGACCAAAGGCAGCTGTTGGCCGATTTTGTTGCTCTAAAGAAAGAAATTGGCGATGATCAAACTGAGTCTCAAGCTCCTCAGAAGAAGGTCAAAAGGAAGAGAGTAATTGTCGTGACTGATTCAGATAAGACAGTATCTGAAGAATCTGCTGCTCCGACCAAAACCTCACTCCTAACCACCCCAAGCAAAAAGAAACCTAGAACCACCATTCGTCTCAAAAAGACAGCATCCCTTGCTGATCTTGACACTTTCCCTTTGAGACAGGTTTTTCCAGAAGTCACCTAATCTAAAACTGAATCTTTCCCATAATCAAAACCAGCAGCCACCTATTCTGCAACTACTTCAACTTCTTTTCCGACTCTCAAACCATCGTCTGGAGTTGTTTTTAGAGAAACACTCGACGGGTCTTCTGCCTTTAGACCCTTGCTGCCTACATCATCAGACAAAGGCAAGGGAAAGCTCACTGAAGAACCACAAATTCATGGCGCCAAGTCATCTGTTCAAATTGCTATTGATCTTCACATGGACGAAATTGATAAATCTGCCGGTGAAGATATTATCTTCCTTGATGATTGGCTGAAGGTTAGAGCTTTCCACCCAATCACATATTTAATAACATCAGGTACTTATGGAAAAATGGTGAAAAATGAAAAGCAAGTCTTTTCTTCTGCTAAGACCAATAATGTGATTGAGGCAATATGTAATAGCCGATCGTTCATTTCTTTTATTATGAATTACGGTATTTTTATTGTGATGGTTTATAGGCTTTACATTATGATATGAATTGTAATGAATGTTATAGAATGGAATAGATAATGGATGGGTAGAATAGAAGGTTGAATTTGAGTTAAATAGATAATGGAAGTGCTGAAGTGAAACTGTGGCAGTAGTTGTGGTTTTTAGCATTATGTTTTGTATATTGATTCAATTGATGTGATGCCACTTAAATTAGAAAGATAAGATATATGTCTATAACTTTTATGTTTCGAGTTTTGTTAAAATCATTATGGAAGACGAGCCAAAAGTGCTACGAAGTGTGTCCTGCGTATAGTCTTTCCTACAATGACACATGTTGGGAGAATGAGCATAACTCTTTACTCAGACCTTCAAATGACCTGCGGTAAATTGGAGATGCAAGCCAAGACATAGAGCTACAAATTTTATGTTCACCACCTTTTCTTATTCTGAAGGGAATAGGCGTTTTGAAAGCAATCTTTACAGTAGCTGTGCACAGAGCGTGCCCGAGCGGTAAGATTTGACCGCCCGAGCGCGGCTGCTTCTGGATTTTTTGGTTTCTAACAGTATGATCCGTGCTAGGGCGGTAATATGTGACCGCCTTGGCGCCCAGCAAGCTAAAAAACATGTTTTGAAGTTTGGGAAGGCATAAAATCAAATGGGATCACTTTTTACTCATTTTTTGTCATTTCTTCTCTTCTCTCCATCGGCTTGGAAGCTAGAGTTCCTCATTTCTCCTTCAATCCAAATTCTTCCAAAACATTAATCTATGGTTGAAATCTTAATCTTTGCTTGGAGATTAGAAGTTCTTCTCCTGAAGACTTTAGGAGCAAGGTAAGAAATCTTATTTCCTTGGGTTAGTGATTGAAGGTAAGATATTGGGTTGTTTTGTTTGAATGTTGAGGTAAGCTTGTTAAAATAATGATTTGTGGTATTATTATTATTATTGCGTTGTAGGAATCCCTCAAGAGCTTAGCAACCATTTGTGTATGGAGTTGTAAGTAGACTTTTCCATTTGAATGCATCTTATGAACTATGTATATGATAAATGATGTTTTAAATTATTTGAGCTCCTAAAACTCATTGATTATGTATATTGTATGTATTGATATATTGAAAAGAGATGGAATTGATGCCAAGGGAAAAGTAAAGAAGCTAAGGTTTTTGCACGCACACCACATGTTTGATAAAATGTTTCAATGAGTGTTTTATGGCATGATGGTTATATGGCATAGTGGTGTTACATTTGGTAATTCTAAACCCACACGATGGAAGTTGATCAACATATTGACATGTACTGTCACTGATTTTGACTGAGACGTACATGTATACCATCGACAGATGACCTATCAATGCCATGTAAAGGAAAATAAAATGATGTTTTATGGAATGCCATCTTATAATTGTTATTTATAAATTTTATTGACTGATGGCATACTACGGTTAAGAAATGATACGGATTCTTTCTTTACACTATGGTATATGTATTTGTTATTACAATTTCTACTTGCTAAGTTTTATAACTCATTTCAGTTATGTTCATGAGATGCAGATGCAGGTAACCAAGATTGATATGGCGTGGTGTCGAGATGGAAGAAGGAAATGTGCCAAGCTTGGAGGAAGGATGAAATTATTATTTTGTCTATGGATGGTTAAGAATTTATTTTGTTTTGAAATGGTTGAAGTGGTAAATATTTTTGGTTGTAACACCTTTGATATTTTGGGACTTTAAACATGACTCAATTATTTTGGTAATCAAATGCAATACTTTTTATTTTGTATATCATTATGTATTAACCGTGGTAATTTTTATGATGTATTGGTTTTATTGCTTGAGACAGGTGGTGAGTTCCTTTTATGGGGTTCTGCCAAAATTTTTAAAGCACATACTTTCCTCCAAGTCTATTTTTAATGCTTCCGCATTATAGATATTTTAAAAACAGGTCAGGGTCTCATATTTAGTGGTATCAGAGCAAACATTTTTCGGACCAATGTTTGGCACATGACTTTTTCTGTTGGCGACACTTCGGTATGTATATTTCTTGTAAGGACCGTGTACCGTCTTATCGTAAATCTTATGTGATTATCGATAATTCATGAAATTGTCATGTGATTATGTATATGATGTATATCATGACATTGAAAATGAGAAAATAAGTGTTGATAATGAAATATCGTACTAGATATTGATTAATTAACAGAATTGAAGTTGTAAGAGCTCGAGTGGAGAAGCCGGACGCCAATACAATACAAAACCAATATTTTGGGCAGAACATGTAAGGCCCGAGATGTTATCAATTTTTATGAGACCCCGAAAAGAAAATAATTGATTTAAATTTGATGGCAATTTCGTAATTATTGGGGGCCGAATTGCAAATAGTGAAAAGTTGAGGGACTAAAGTGCAATTAGCACTTGAGTGGACACTTGTCACATCATGCATGCCTAATATATATAGATATTCACTTTCCTTCAGCAAGAACCGAGCCCAATTCTCCGAGAAATCCCTTCAACTTTAGTTTGTTGTGATTTGTGATTTCGTGTGATCCGTATATCAGAAATTAAATTCGGACACAGTACCGTACTCCTCTCGTCGACAGCTACAACTGGACGTAAGTTCTATTGAGTTCTGTTATCATTTGAAATTATGATATTGGAGAAATTATTATTTGATCATTATTATGTGTTCTAGGAATACTACACATCATAGAATCGAAACCAGATTGAAGAACAGATTGATTATGGAATTGTTATGATTTTCTGATTATATTGATTGAGATTGGACAGATTTGAATTATGGAGTGATTACAAATTGTAGCAGATATGAGTTATGATTTGTAATTGATATCTGTTGGTATTGTATTGACGGGGATATCGGGATTGTGCCGTTATGCCGTTTTGATATCGGGATTGTGCCGTTATGCCGTTGATTTGAATTAAATCCAGATTAATCAGATTCAGTGTCGAATTGAGAATGGAATATTAATATTATTATTCTCGATATGTCATTTCAGATTTACAGAGACAATCTTGAGTTTAGAACTTCGTTTCTTCAGATCGAGACTACAAAAGAAATGTATAAGTCAATGTGGTACCGGGAGATCGACTCAAGTAGAATATACTTGAGTTTCCCTAAATCACATATTTATTGTTATTATATGCATTTCTTTGATTATTATATGTTGTTCTATTGATTTATAGGAAGCATGTAATAGATGAGTATTAGACGAGTGATCTTGTGACAGAAGTGCCTGATAGTGGTGGGATCGCCACGGGCACATTGCATGATGTCACAAGATAGTGTATTGGCGATAGTGCCACAGTCTGTGACGGATAGGTCAAGACACCGGATGTTTGGTTATATCGACGTGGATAGAATCGGAGTTTCTTCTATTAGTGTTGGTCGATATAGGAATACCAACGTCTGGAAACAGGGATCCCTAAACTAGGATTGAGTCTAGTCTGAGTCGTGGAGTCACGGGTATGATTGATAGTTTGATATTATTTATGTTTCAGACTTTGATATATATCTGATATATGCTTCATGCTTTATATTGATTATATGATTGCATGTTCGTTGATTTATACTGGGATTATATTCTCACCGGAATTATCCAGCTGTTGTCATGTTTGTATGTGTGCATGACAACATGTGGGACAGGATCAGGGTCGAGGAGATGACGAGAGATCATGATTAGAGTGGAGATCACGGACTTTGATGTTGCTGTAGATAGAGTTTGAACACTTGATAGCTAGTTGGTGAACCTTCGTTTATATCGAATGTATGTTGTACAGGACTTGTACCTTATGTTATACTGATATGTATACCAGGATGATTTCCATTACGTTCCGTATTTAAAAAAAAATTTAAACCCTGTTTATTATTAATTAAATTGTCCCAATGACGATTATGAACTAGATTAGCGTACGGGTTCCCACAACAGGTGGTATCAGAGCGATAGATCCTTTAGATTGAGATAGGAGCTAGTGAGCGGGGTAGATTGAGTTTTCTTTCCTGATTTTGAATGCTAGCATGTCTTACTGCTTTAATACATGTTACTTGATTTATCTGATTTGATATGGTAATATCTTTTATTGAGAATGAATCAGCATTGATTCTAGATCAGCAGTAAGATGATCGGAGGAGGACTGAAACAGGGTTGTTGTTTTGGGTTACTAATCATTTTGATAATCAGATATGCCTCCGAGAAGAATACCAGAATAGGGTAGTACTTCGAATCCTCCGATGGACGTTACAGCCACTCCTATGGAGACATTATTGAAAAGGTTTCAGTCGTTCCATCCGCCAACTTTGAAGGATACTGAGACTTCGGTGGATTGTGAGAGTTGGCTAGACGATATCGAGATGCTGTTTGAGTCCTTGGACTATACTGATGTGAGGAGAGTGAAACTAATTGGACACCAGTTTCACGATATTGCAAAGAACTGGTGGATTACCACGAAGAAGGCATTAGAGCATCGAGGTACGACTATTACCTGGAATGTGTTTAGAACTGAATTTTATCAGAGATTCTTTCCAGTGTCGTACAGGAAGGACAAGGGGGCCGAGTTTGCTAATTTGGGACAGGGCCAGCTAAACATTGAGGAATATGTGGCCAAGTTCTCGACCTTGTTGCGGTTTGCTCCACACGTGGCCGAGAATGAAGAAGCTATTGCTGATCAGTTCATCAATGGTTTGAATCCTAAGATTTTTACATTGGTGAACACATGGCGAACGAATAATTTTACTGATGCCCTGAACCGAGCAGAAGGAGCCAAAGTCGGTCTGATAAGACAGAGAGGAGCTTCGTTTGTGCCTTCAGCATCGAGACCACAGATGCCTCCACCATCTCCCAGATTTGAGAGTGGCAGTGGGAGTGGAAAGAAAGATTACCTGAAAGCTAAGGAAAAGCAGTTCAAGAAGTCTGGTAGTAGTTCTTCCAGTTCTAGTGGCTCGAGACAGACTGGTCAGGGCCAGAGTTATACGGGACCCTATTGCAGCACCTGTGGAGGGAAGCATTCCACTGATCAATGCCAAGGAGTGTTCGGCAGTTGCCGTATTTGTAGGCAGTAGGGACATTTTGCTCGAGTATGTCCACAGGGGGGTGCCCAGGGATCCCAGGCAGCAGAGTCATTTGGATCAGCGGCTCAGACAGGGAGACGACTATCTCCTGTTCATTCTTTCCAGCCAGCACCGTCTACTCAGTCACAGCAGAGGCCAGGAGGAAGTCAGACAGTAAGCAAGCCTCCGAGACCGCAGGCCAGGGTGTTCTCTTTGACTGAGGAGCAGGCTCAGGATGCACCTGATGATGTTGTTGCAGGTAACTTTTTTATTTCTGGGTATCCTGCTTATGTATTGATTGATACTGGTGCATCACATACATTTATTTCTGAGGGATTTGCATTGATGCATGCATTACCTGTTGAGTCCCTATCTACTGTAGTATCTGTCTCTTCTCCTTTGGGGGACATGTTTGATATCAGTGAAGTCTGTTAGATCGTGTATACTGCAGTATGATGGGCATGAGATTGAGTTAGACTGTATTGTGCTTGTGATATCTGACTTTGATTGTATTATCGGTATCGATATGTTGACCAAGTACAGGGCTACAGTCGATTGTTTCCACAAGATTGTAAGATTCAGACCTGAGATGACTGATGAGTGGAAATTTTATGGTAAGGGTTCTTGAGCCAGAATTCCTTTGATATCTGCTATGAATATGACTCGATTATTGCAGAAAGGAGTGGATGGATTCCTTATCTATTCAGTTGATTTACTGAAATCGAGTCCATCCTTGGCGGACTTGCCAGTGGTGTGTGAGTTTGCTGATTTCTTTCCAGATGAGATTCCTGGTTTGCCTCCGATTCGAGAGATAGACTTCAGCATTGAGTTGATGCCATGTACAGTTCCGATATCTAGAGCTCCATACCGAATGACACCAATTGAGTTGAAAGAATTGAAAGAACAGTTGGAGGATTTACAGGCCAAGGGGTATATCAGACCGAGTGTGTCTCCTTGGGGTGCTCCAGTACTGTTTTTGAGAAAGAAAGATGGTTCGATCAGGCTCTGTATCGATTACCGACAACTGAACAAAGCAACGGTAAAGAATAAATATCCGTTGCCTCGCATTGATGATTTGTTTGATCAGTTGTAGGGTTCAACAGTATATTCCAAGATCGATCTGAGATCGGCATAGATCTTTTGGCGACTCTGGGCGGTCTTCATTCTGTCTCGAATCTTGACCACCACATCTGCAGTCTGCTGAACTAACTCTGGACCAAGTTCGGCTCTCTCACCAACCTCATCCCAATGAATTGGTGATCTGCACTTCCTTCCATACAATGCCTCGTAGGGAGCCATACCTATAGATGCTTGGAAACTGTTGTTGTATGTAAACTCAAATAGAGGTAGCTTCGATTCCCAAGTCCCTTGGAAATAGATCATACAGGCTCGCAATAAATCCTCTAAAATCTGAATCACTCGCTCAGAATGGCCATCTGTCTGCGGGTGAAACTGCTGTACTGAATAGAAACTTCGTACCCATGGTTGCATGTAAACCCTTCCAAAAGGACGATGCAAACCTCGGGTTCCTGTCGGACACAATAGAAACTGGGATCCCTTGCAATCGGACTATCTCCTTGATATAGAGCGCTCCGCATACTGCGTCATGGAGAAAGTCGTCTTTACTGGCAAGAAGTGCGCTGACTTGGTAAGTCAATCCACTACAACCCAAATAACATTGGATCCCCTGACTGACCTCGGCAACCCAACAACGAAGTCCATGGTGATATTCTCCTATTTCCACTCGGGGATAGGGAGTGGCTTAAGCATTCCTGCCGGCCTCTGATGCTCTGCCTTCACTTGTTGACAAATGAGGCATTCAGACACAAATCCACGGATGTCTCGCTTCATCCCTAGCCACCAATATAAAATCTGCAGATCCTTGTACATTTTGGTACCTCCTGGATGAATGGAATACGGAGACGCATGTGCCTCTGTCAGAATATCCTCTCTGACTCAATCAACATTAGGCACCCACATTCTACCTCACAATACTACCTGACACTGTGTAGAGTACGCTGCCCTTAGCTTCATCTTTCAGCCTCCATTTCTGCAACTGCTCATCTGAAGGCTGTCCTCTACGGATTCAGTCTAGAATATCGGATTTGACTGTCAGATTAGATAGTCTGGGAGCTCTGCCCTTGGGATAAACCTCTAACCCAAACCTCTGAATCTCAAACTGAAGAGGTCTCTGTACTGACAACTGTGCTATGACTGCAACCTTTTTGCTCAAGGCGTCTGCGACAACATTAACCTTCCCCGATGGTTGCTAATTTCACAATCATAGTCTTTCACCAGTTCTAACCACCGTCTCTGTCTCATATTCAATTCTTTCTGCGTGAAGAAATACTTGAGACTCTTGTGATCGGTAAATATCTGGCATTTCTCGCCGTACAAGTAGTGTCTCCAAATCTTCAATGCAAAGACGACGACGGCTAATTCTAAATCGTGAGTCAGATAATTCTTATCATGCACCTTCAACTGCCTAGAAGCGTAAGCTATAACCCGACCATGCTGCATCAACACTGCGCCCAACCCGAGCTTAGATGCATCTTTGTATAACACAAAATACTCTTGCCCGGATGGCATGGCTAACACTGGCGCTGAAATAAGAGATTTCTTCAAAGTGTCGAATCTCTTCTGGCACTCGCCACTCCACACGAACTTAGCATTCTTCTTTGTCAATGAGGTAAGTGGCACTGAAATTGACGAAAATCCCTGAATAAACTTACGGTAGTAACCAGCTAAACCAAGAAAATTGCGGATCTCTGAAGCATTCTTCGGCTCAACCCATTTCTTAACGGCTTCCACTTTCGCTGGATCCACCTCAATACCACTGCTTGACACTATGTTACCCAAAAATGCTACTTTCTCCAACCAGAATTCACACTTACTGAACTTCGCAAATGTGGGGCCCTTAGCTCCTAATCGTTATTACAATGCACTTTGATTAGGGTTAACTAATTACAGCGGAAAACGAGTTTAAAATTTCTTTACAATGAGCCCAAAATATTTCTTCTACAATTTAAATACTAAAAATAGTATTTAATCTCACATCATAAACATGCCCACACATAATCAAAACCAATCATATAAAAACAACTCATATTCTCGGGACATGCCCCGGTATATAAGTACATATACATATATACTGGGAACAAATTATAAACCTCAACTCAAACTGTGACTTTATCCAGAAGTAACCTCTCCGGTCTCCTGATATCCTGGAGTACCTGCCATTGTCCACACACAAAGACAACAACAGCCCCCCTTGGGGGTGAGCAAAGCTCCGTATGGAACAACCATCATATATACTACCGGTATCTAAACAATGATATATGGTATGCAATGCATGTATGTCGTGGAGGTATCAAGTCAAATGCCCATCCACTGAGCACATGTAAGAATCAAACGAATCGCTATCAAATCAATGCTCGAGCTGGCACACCGGCCTTAATAAGGGATACTCGTATGATAGCGTCGACGAAGCGCCAACAAATCCCAAATCTTGTATCAATCGTCGGGGCCACAAATGTCTATGTTTTAAGGGTCATATAATACCAAACATAGCATTGTGTTCACAAATCCAGAATCCAATCAAATCATATCAGGGTATCCAAGGATCATAGCTCAACGTGCATGTCATGTATCGATGTATGCATCAAACGATGTGTGTTAACAAAACATTTATTTTATATATCGATATTCCAATAACAATGTCATGTATGCCACATAAACTCAACAAATAAGGCATATAGACATGTATTCTCATTCCAATCAATCAAACCAATCCAACATATATCATATAATACAGATACCTGTCGTATGTTACCCGGTCGGAACATACCTCAATTCTTCGTTTCCAGATGATGTAGCCTGAAGATATCGGTATAATACTTTATCTATATCAATACATACTCATTCCAATCAATAACATAATCCAAAATCATTAATATGAGTTTCAAATATCATTTGAAACTTCAAAAATCCATATCAAATCCAAATCATAATATAATTCAATTCCGACTTCGAATATGAGTTTATTGTCGGTTATTCTACCACATATAGGAATTTCAACTTCAAATACATGTTATTCCAGCACTTTGATAATTAGAGCTGCTGGAACCAGAAGAAATTTACCTCAGTCAGAAGCCCTCGACGCGAAGATTCCAAATATATAATTTGTTTCGCGTTTAGACAGCGTTTCGAAGTCGATTCGGACGGAAGAAATCGAATTCTCTAACTTTCCCTCGAAGTTGCTGAAATGAACTTACGAAGGAAAAGAAAGAAAGAAGGGATTTTTATCCCCACCGCTTCGGCGCTCGGGCGGTAGACTTCTCGCGCCCGAGCGCGAGATGTTCTGCCCCCAAGTTATTTTCGTACCGCGCTCGGGCGGTCACAAATTACCGCTCAGGCGCGGCATGTTCTGTCCGAGTACTCACATATCCTACACTGGCGCTCGGGCGGTAATCTTCTACCGCTCGGGCACCACATGTTCTGTCCAATTTCCCAAATTTTGGTACACTGGCGCTCGGGCGGTCATTTTCTACCGCTCGAGCGCCAGATGTTCTGTACAAAATATCGATTTTGTTGTACAAAATATCGATTTTGTACTTATTGGTGTCCGGCTTCTCCATTCGAGTTCTTACAATGTCAATTCATATTCATTTTCTCAATTTCATTGTCATGATATGCATCATATACATAATCACATATCAAATTCATGAATTATCGATAATCACATAAGATTTACGATAATACGATACACAGTCCTTACATTTCTCCCCCACTTAAAAGATTTCGTCCTCGAAATCTCAAACATCTCTATATACATAACATTGGCAAACATATAATATGTCACCAGTTATAGAACATATCAAAACTAAAATCAGTAAATGGATCATCATACATTGAATACAATGGAACAGGTGGAATATAATCAAATAAATGCGGATATGAATCTCGCATCTTGCTCTCCAATTCTCACGTCGACTCTTCCACACCATGTCGTGTCCATTGTACTCGAACCAACGGAATCGATTTATTTCGCAATATCTTCTTCTTTCGATCCATAATGCGAACAGGTTGTTCAACATAGGAAAGAGAAGGATCAAGTTCAACCTCATCAGGTGCAAGCACATGCGATGGATCTGGTTCATATTTCTTCAACATAGAAACATGAAACACATCGTGAATAGCAGATAGAGCTGGTGGCAATGCCAATCGATACTCAAGATCACCAACTCGATCAAGAATCTCGTATGGACCAACATATCGAGGAGATAATTTCCCTCGCATGCCAAATCGAACAGTGCCTCTAAAGGGAGATATTTTCAAAAACACTCTGTCACCTTTCTTGAATTCCAAGGGTCGTCTTCGTTTGTTCGCATAACTCGTTTGACGATCCTGTGCAGCTTTCATCCGCTGCCGAATCAACTGAACCTTATCGTTCATTTCCTTGTATCATTTCAGGTCCAGTCAATTGTCTCTCACCAATTTCATTCCAGAATAACGGTGATCTACATCGTCTCCCATATAGAGCTTCAAACGGTGCCATACCGATACTCGTCTGAAAGCTATAATTATAAGAAAATTCAACCAATGGTAAGGCATCTTGCCATCCCATTCTGAAGTCCATCACAACAGCACGCAACATATCCTATAACGTTTGAATCGTACGCTCGGTCTGGCCATCAGTTTGAGGATGATAAGCAGTACTCATAGCCAAACGCGTACCCATTGCTTCTTGAAAACTACCCCAGAATTTAGAAGCAAATCTGGGATCACGATCAGATACAATTGAGACTGGCACACCATGCAGTCTCACAACATTCTCAATGTATAAACGGGCCATTCTCTTATATGGATAAGTCCGTTCATACGGAATAAAATGTGCTGATTTTGAAAGCCGATCAATAATGACCCAAATAGCATCACAGCCCTTGGGCGAACGAGGTAAATGAGTCAAAAAATCCATAGCAATATGTTCTCAATTTCATTTCGGGATTTCGAGACTATGGAGCAATCTTCCAGGTTTCATTCTCTCGGTTTTCACTTGCTGGAAGACAAGACATTTCGAAATAAACTCAGCAATGTCCTTCTTCATACGTTTTTCACCAGAATTGAGGTCTCAATGTCAAATACATCTTTCGACCTCCAGGGTGAATACTGTATTTGCTACAATGTGCTTCTCGAAGAAGGGCAGATTTCAAATCAGAATCATCAGGAACTACCAGCCGACCATTAAGTCGTAAAGAACCATCAGAAGAAATTTGAAATCCAGACTGATGTCCAGCAGATACAAGTTCTTTCGACTTTTGGATCTGAGCATCGCTTCGTTGGGCCTTTCGTATTTTTGATATCAAGTTCGACTCAATATGCAATGCTGAGACAGTGACAGAATTCCAATTCGAGTGAAAATTCCAACCAGAAGTACATATATCCTCATGTACCTTGGCGACACAAACAGAGGCTAAAACAGAATCATAAACTTTCCGACTAAGGGCATCCGCAGTAACATTCACCGATCCAGGGTGATATTGAATCTCACAATCAAAATCCTTCAGGAGATCCATCCACCTGCGTTGCCTCATATTCAAATCAGATTGCGAAAAGAGATATTTCAGACCTTTATGGTCCGAATATATAACAAACTTTTCTCCATACAAGTAATGGCGCAAAATTTTTAAAGCAAACACAATGGCAGCCAATTCGAGATCATGAACATGATAACGTGTTTCATGAGATTTCAACTTGACGAGACGCATAAGCAACCACTTTGCCATGTTGCATCAGAACACAGCCCAAACCTTTATCAGACGCATCTGTACACACTACAAATCCTCCGGTACCTGAGGGAATAGTAAGCACAGGTGCTGTGGTCAATCTCGTCTTCAATTCAAGAAAACTAGCTTCACATTCATCTGACCAAATGAATCGCTGATTCTTCTGTGTCAGTTGAGTAATCGGTTTAGCTATTTTCGAAAATCCTTCAATAAAGCGACGATAATATCCAGCTAAACCCATGAAGCTACGAATCTCAGGAACATTCGTAGATCTTGGCCAATTCAATACAGCTTCGACCTTCACAGGATCAACAGATATGCAATGTCTCGAAATGACGTGGCCCAAAAATATCACTTTGTCCATCCAGAATTTTCATTTGGATAATTTAGCATATAAATGGCTATTGCAAAGAGTTTGAAGCACCAGTCTCAGATGTTCAGTATGCTCCTTTTTTGATTTCGAATATACAAGAATATCATCAATAAATACAATAACGAATCGGTCAAGATAATCTCGAAAGACACGATTCATTAGATCCATAAAGACAGCAGGAGCATTCGTAAGACCAAAAGGCATAACCAAAAATTCATAATGGCCATACCTCGTACGAAAAGTAGTTTGGGCACATCTTCGTCTCGAACTCGTACTTGATGTTACCCAGAACGAAGATCAATCTTCGAGTAAACTGAAGTACCCTGAAGCTGATCAATAAATCAACAATACGAGGAAGTGGGTACTTGTTTTTTACAGTAGCCCGATTCAGTTTCCTATAATCGATACACATTCGCATAGTACCATCTTTCTTCCGAACAAATAAGACCGGAGCTCCCCAAGGTGATACACTCGGTCGAATATATCCTTTATCGAGAAGATCCTGTAATTGTTCTTTCAATTATTTCAATTCCAAAGGTGCCATGCGATAAGGAGCATTAGAAATAGGCACAGTCCCTGGCGCAAGATCAATACTAAACTCAACTTCTCGATGAGGAGGAAACTCAGGAATCTCATCGGGAAATACATTCGAGAATTCTTTGGCAACAGGAATCTCAGATAAGGAAGGCTCTTTCTTAGAGATATCAATAGCGTAGATAAGATAACCCTCATCTCCGCTAGTCAAAAGTCGAGACATTTCCAAGGAAGATACCAATGGAATTTTGGCTTGGGAACCCTTGCCATAAAAATTCCACTTGGGTCCATCAATCGGTCGAAATCGAACCACTCCATGACAACAATCAACAGTAGCTCTATTCGTCATCAAGATATCCATGCCAACAATACAATCAAAGTCGTGCATCGGGAGGACAATCAAATTCAGAAATACCACATTATCCTCATATATCAATACACAATTATCCACAACTTTCTCAGACAAATTATTCTTCCCTGCTGGCGTGGCTATCGACAAAGTATCATACAACGGGGTACACTCAATACCGTGAGATGCAACAAATTCATGAGATATGAATGAATGAGATGCTCTTGTATCAAATAAAACACGTGCAGGATAATCGCAAAGCGTGCAAATACCTGCAATCACGCCACCAGGAGCTTCTCTCGCCTGATCCTCGGTCATGGCATGTAGAACCCGTAAATCAGTAGACGTATAAGCCATGCATAATTCTAGATTTTTAAATTTAGTTGACTTCATTGCATGATTATTTTAAATGCATTTGTTTGAAGTTAATTATTTTATTATTTCAGTTCAGTAGTTTGATCTTTAGCATTTCAGTTATTTCAGTGAGGCCGGACCGGAGTTGGAGTTTTGAGATAAAATTTAAGATTCGAGAAATATTTCCAGAAGTTAATTTAGCTAGCAAGTAAGTTCATTTAAGTTAGAATGGGAGGTTTGAGGATTTAATTTAATTATTTGAGGTGATTAAGAAATGAACTCATTTAAGTTATTAAATTAAGGGGTTAGCTCACTAAAATTATTTAAAGGATTAGTAAGGCTTTCAAGGATTATTAGTTGACTAGATAATCAACATTCCCCTTTATTTTATTATGCAATTTTCGGCCACCCTTAGTGCTAGAAGATTCATTTTCCAACTCATCAACTTTGACCAATTCTTTGCATGTAATTAGTAGGATAATTTTAGGATTTTTGGGAGCACAATTTAATTAAATAAATGGACATATCCTAGACTAGAAAATAAGCAAAATTTCGGCCACTACCTCCTAGAAGCATCCACCAACTCATTTGATATCAATTCAAAATTTAAAATTCAAAGGGGAGTGGACTTGGTCTTGATTCTTCCTTATATTGTGCACCCTTCTCCTCACCCCTCATAACCATTTTTCCCCCCTCTCCTTTTCGAAAATTCAGAGTGAATTCACACTCATTTTCAGTAGAAAAATCGTGAGGTACCTAGCCAAAAAGAAGAGAGAAAAATCGAGAGCAAGAAAGGTAAACAAGTGAAGCGCTCCACCTCCTCCGTGCCGCGTCGTCGTCGTTTCGTTCGTTTTCTTTCGAAACGAAACCAGGCATGTCTAGATTTCTTTCAAACCTCAATCAAGTCATATTATAATTTATTTTTCAGTACATGATCATGTTTATTCAAGTAAAAATCGAGATCCATGTCAAAACATTTTGAAACCACACATGCAGAATTTTCGATTTCCTTGGCAAGCTTCACGGTTTCTTTTGTTTTGTGAGTTTCAGGTATTGGATCGACTCCAGGCTCCCAAGGCGGCTTGTATACATGTAGTAGGATGCATTAGGACCATGTTGGTCCATTCAAACCAGCCCCATGCTTGCTGGAAATTCAGAATGACAGCAAGTCCTCATAGGTGCAGAAAATGTTGTTCAAAAATTCAGTTTCTTGTCATGGAGGAAGGATCTGATCTTGGCTGCCCCAAGGGCCTATAGCCATGGTTGGATCACTTCCCTAGCATGTCTAAGACGTGACTAAGTTGCCCTTTTGGTGGCTTGGTCCCTGGTTCATCGGTTTTTAATAAAAACATCACAACAGCCCCTATACCCTTCGGCTACTTCGGTTGGACAGCTTTTGGTTTCGGTTTGTGTTTGCTTTGTATGGATCTTGGTTGGCCTATGGCCCTTAGCCACGGTTCATATCATGCTCCTAGATGTATAGATCGTGCCATGGTCAATCAAATGGCCATTGGAACGACACGAGACATCGATCATAGCATAAACACTACACACGCATGCACGTTGCTCTCGGTTGGACCCTTCGGTTGAGTTATTGTGTGATGCGGATTGTGGCTGGCCTAGGGCCCTTAGCCATGGTTCAAATCATTCCTTGGGATGTTGGTAAGAGTCTCTGGTTAGTGGTTCACGCCCCTAATGGCCTATAGTCTCGAAACCAACGCAAGTCTTGTAGTTGCGCAGCTGCTGGAAATTACAGCAAGTTGCTGTGTCGGTTCAGAGGCTCGTTCGAGTTCTTGGTTGGCTTTTAGCCCATGGCCTTGGACTGGACAGTGCCTCATTGAGTTAGGAAGGTCATGTTTTTTACCGTTTGTCATTTGGATCATTTTTGAGGTCGTACGAGAATTTACGGTGCAATGTGCCAAATTGACTCTCGAAAGAGCGTTTCGTGTTTTGGCCTCCATTTCACCTAGATTTCGACCCTATCATTTTAGGAGCATTATTTTATGATTTTTCAGCGTATTTTAAACATGACTATACGTCGGTTCAGTGTCGGTTCAGGTTGGCTCGGAGTCATGATTAAATGCGAAGTCATTAGGCGTCATAATCGCATCTTTTGAACGTAAATTGCGTAGTTGGTCAAGTTTAAGCTATTGCATATTTTTCATGGCACAGTTAGGTTGCAGCGAGCCTGGGAACGATCCAATCCAATCCAGTTGGTAAAATTATAGGAATTTTCATTATGCCAAGTTAATTATTTTACGTGCATTAAATAGAAAATGATTATTTTTTAGATTTATGCGATATGGCTTGTGGTTCATTCACTATGTGGGAGTGTTATTTTATACGGTCGCCAGTGACCGATCAGTTCAGTATGGTACCACCCGGTCGCCAGTGACCGGCCAGCTCAGATCAGTTTCAGCCTCCCCGGTAGCCAGTTACCGATCAGTTCAGCTTAGTGCAGTGGCCACAGGCGTTAAACATAATCTCAACAGAAAATTTTACCAGATATTTCAGTACAGGCTCCAAGGAGCAAATATTTTTACAGTGATTTCAAGTTCAGTTATGCACGTATTATAATTGCTTAGTACAGATTATTTTCAGTATGCCTCAGGACAGGATATGTTAACTCATGCATATTTTAAATTCAGATTTTTACTCGTTACCTGCGATATATGCATGCTGAGTCTTTAGGCTCACTAGACTTGATTGTTGTAGGTACGGATGAGGCCAGGGCCGAGGGTGGGGACCAGTGAGCCAGCTTAGGTCGGCAGTAGTGGCACCCGAGGACCTCAGAGCAGCAGTTGTTATTTTTTTCCGCAAACAATTTTATCAGTCGTTGGATATTTTTAAATCGTTTTTGTTGGCAAAACTTTAATTTTCTTCCGCTGCAATATTTTGAAATATGGAACTTGATTCACCAGTGATTTTTATGAATGAGGCCATTTAAGTTCTTTTAAAAAGAAAATTTTTAATTTTCCGCAAATTTTCAAGAAAGGAGTTTTAGGCCCCTCACATGGCATACACTCGAACTTGAGGAGGAAATTGTGCACTCTGACCACCCGGTCCTCGATATCGTGGGACACTCGACTGCTGAAAGGATGGAACAGGAACAACATGTCTCATCATACTGGGGCCACCTCTAAATCCTGGCTGGGGTTGGGAAGAAGTCGTACCCCTGTTCGGACATACTCTAGAGAAATGGCCTTCCTGCCCACACTGATAACAAGTACCAAACATACCTCGACACTACTCGATAGTATGTTTACCCCCACAATGACTACAATAAGGAGCAATCAAAGGACTCCCTCTCTGGGATCCACTAGAACTCGAAGAAGACAAAGAAACAGAACCAGTCTTCTTAAACTTCTTACCTCTCGGCCGCAAAGTAGGCTGCTGAGCTGACACTGGAGGTGGAGGAGTATATTGTGGACCTCCTCGCCTAAGTCCAGGCTCGGCTGCCTTGGCTCGTTCAACTGCCTCTGCGTAGCTGGTAGGCAATCCAGAAACAACATAAGTATGTATAGCAGGATGCAATCCATTCACAAACCTTTATATTTTGCCTTCGCATTCCCAGCTACGTGAGGTGCATACTTCAACTGAGTAGAAAATTTCGAAGCATATTCTGCAACAGTCATCGTTCCCTGCTGCAGATTATTAAATTCATTCTCCTGAGCAGTATAATAGGATGGAGGGGAATACTGCTCCAAAAACTGTGCCTTGAAGACATCCCATGTGACTTCAATCCCGGCCTCTTTCAATCCAATCTCAGCGGCTTTCCACCAAGATTTAGCTCGGTCTTTCAACTGATAGAGAGCAAGTTTCAGTCTCCGAGCCTTGGAATATTCAACAATATTAAACAAATGCTCAATATCCTTCAACCAGGCCTCTGCTCTTTCAGCACTCTCAGTGCCAAAGAACCTCGGTGGTTTCAAATCCTGGAATCGAGCCATCACTATATCCATGGACAATCCTTCAAATTGTCCAACTATCCTCTCAGTATTGTTACTCGCAGTTTCATTTGTGGGATCCATCTACAATCAAAAGATGAATATCACAAATCCATATCAATTTCACATCATCATCATCTCATATAATCAATCTTATCAGATACTTACTCGAATCAAATCAAGTAAGAGCAAGTAATACAAATAAATCAAACACATGCACACAATTCATTTGTGCCTATTCACGTGTACACAAGACTCAATCGAGCATTCCCAGCTATGCTCTGATACCACTCTGTGTGGGGACCTTAGCTCCTTATCGTTATTACAATGCACTTTGATTAGGGTTAACTAATTACAGCAGAAAACAAGTTTAAAATTTCTTTACGATGAGCCCAAAATATTTCTTCTACAATTTAAATACAAAAAATAGTATTTAATCTCACATCATAAACATGCCCACACGTAATCAAAACCATTCATATACAAAAAACTCATATCCTCGGGACATGCCCCGGTATATAAATACATATACAGTATATACTGGGAACAAATTATAAACCTCAACTCAAACTGTGACTCCCTCCAGAAGTACCCTCCCCGGTCTCCTGATATCCTGGAGTACCTGCCATTGTCCACACACAAAGACAACAACAGCCCCCCTTGGGGGTGAGCAAAGATCCGTATGGAACAACCATCATATATACCACCAGTATCTAAACAATGATATATTGTATGCAATGCTTGTATGTCATGGAGGTATCAATTCAAATGCCCATTCACTGAGCACATGTCATAATCAAACGAATCGCTATCAAATCAATGCTCGAGCTGGCACACCGGCCTCAATAAGGGATACTCGTATGATAGCGTCGTTGAAGCGCAATCAAATCCCAAATCTCATATCAATCGTCGGGGCCACAAATGTCTATGTTTTAAGGATCATAGAATACCAAACATAGCATTGTGTTCACAAACCCCAGAATCCAATCAAATCATATCAGGGTATCCAAGGATCATAGCTCAACGTGCATGTCATGTATTGATGTATGCATCAAACAATGTGTGTTAACAAAACATTTATTTTATACATCGATATTCAAATCACAATGTCATGTATGCCACATAAACTCAACAAATAAGGCATATAGACATGTATTCTCATTCCAATCAATCAAACCAATCCAACATATATCATATAATACAGATACCTATTGTATGTTACCCGGTCGCAATATACCTCAATTCTTCGTTTCCAGTTGATGTAGCCTGAAGATATCGGTATAATACTTTATCTACATCAATAACATACTCATTCCAATCAATAGTATAATCCAAAATCATTAATATGAGTTTCAAATATCATTTGAAACTTCAAAAATTCATATCAAATCCAAATCATAATATAATTCAATTCCGACTTCGAATATGAGTTTATTTTCGGTTATTCTACCACATATAGGAATTTCAACTTCAAATACATGTTATTCCAGTACTTTGATATTTAGAGCTGCTGGAACCAGAAGAAATTTACCTCAGTCAGAAGCCCTCGACGCGAAGATTCCAAATATATAATTTGTTTCGCGTTTAGACAGCGTTTCGAAGTTGATTCGGACGGAAGAAATCGAATTCTCTAACTTTCCCTCGAAGTTGCTGAAATGAACTGACGAAGGAAAGAGAAAGAAAGAAGGGATTCTTATCCCCACTGCTTCGGCGCTCGGGCGGTAGACTTCTCGCGCCCGAGCGCGAGATGTTCTGCCGCCGAGTTATTTTTGTACCGCGCTCGGGCGGTCACAAATTACCGCTCGTGCGCGGCATGTTCTGTCCGTGTATTCACATATCCTACACTGGTGCTCGGGCGATAATCTTCTACCGCTCGGGCGCCACATTTTCTGTCCAATTTCCCAACTTTTGGTACACTGGCACTCGGGCGGTCATTTTCTACCGCTCGGGCGCCAGATGTTCTGTACAAAATATCGATTTTGTACTTATTGGCTTCCGGATTCTCCATTCGAGTTCTTACAACGTCAATTCATATTCATTTTCTCAATTTCATTGTCGTGATATGCATCATATACATAATCACATATCAAATTCATGAATTATCGATAATCACATAAGATTTACGATAATACGATACACGGTCCTTACAGCAAATAACTTACGACTCTGCAAAACAAGCAAAACTGTCCTCAAATGCTGGCTATGCTCCTCATGGCTCTTTGAGTAAATGAGAATGTCGGCAATAAATACTATGACGAACTGATCAAGGTAAGGCTAAAATACTCGATTCATGAGGTCCATGAAAATTGCTGGAGCATTCGTCAGTCCAAACGGCATCACTAAGAACTCGTAATGCCCTTATCTGGTTCTGAAGGCCGTCTTGTGAACATCCGCGTCTTTCACCTTCAGCTGATGATACCCTGATCGAAGATCTATCTTAGAGAACACTGTAGCTCCCTGCAACTGATCAAACAAGTCCTCGATCCTTCGAAGTGGGTATTTATTCTTGATCGTTACCTTGTTCAATTCTTGGTAATCGTTACACAGCCTCATGCTCCCATCTTTCTTCTTTACGAAAAGTACTGGTGCGCCCCACGGTGAGAAACTAGGGCGGATAAATTCCTTGTCAAGAAGCTCTTGAATCTGCTGTTTGAGTTCTAGCATTTCAGCTGGAGCTAAACGGTACGGTGCCTTGGAGATTGGCACAGTGCCTGGCATAAGATCGATTGCAAACTCCACCTCTCTCTCTGGTGGAAGACCTGTGAGGTCGTCAGGACAAACTTCTGGGAAGTCTCTGACTACTGGCAGATCTGATAATGACGGAGTGGGTATGTCAGGTGTTGAAATGATGCTGGCCAAGAAAGCCTGACACCCCTTTGAAATAAGCTTCCGTGCCTGCATGCAAGAGATCATGCGAGGGAAACTTCTCCATCTGGATGGTTCGAAAAGAAACTGCTCCATACCCAACGGTCTAACCAATACTGACTTTTTCTGAAAATCAATCAGGACTCGGTTCTTCGTCAGCCAGTCCATACCCAAAATAATATCGAATTCTGGCATCGGCAACACTATCAGGTCGGCATATACTAGGTGGCCCTGTAGTTCAAGGTCAATGTCTCTGACCACACTAGTAGATGACAACTCTCCCCTGATGGGACTGTTACTGAATAATTCACGTCGAGTCCTAGATGACTAGCGAACGATTCTGAGATAAAGGAGTGAGTGGCTCCTGAGTCTATCATGGCCTTCGTGGATACTCTCTTTACGAAAATATTTCCTGAGATACGTTAGCACAACACAAAACTTATATCCCCAAACTTCTACATTAACCTCAAGTATCGCAGAAATTAATATCCCAAGTGACTCAAAAGTATTACTAGCACATTAATAATCCCAAATAAAATTTCAACATGCACGGCGAAATAATGCTGAGCTAAGGTAGAAAAGTTTACCGGTCAGTAATGTCGTATCTGGGTTCGCCTCTTGAGCATGCATGGCGAATACTCTTCTCTAGGTCGGCTGCCTCCACTGTGGGCACTCCTTCAACATGTAGTCACTGACTCCGCATTTAAATCATTTCCCTGATCCCCATAGACACTGCCCCGGATGTTGGCGATTGCACTTCAGGCACACCGGGTGTTCTCCCGGCCTCTGTGGCGCCTTCTGCTGTGGCATAGAACCCTTGCCCTTTGGCGGTCCCTGATAAGGCTTCTTTCCAGGCTGCCCCTGGAACGGCCTCTTAAACTGAGGTTGCTGCTGCTATGGAGCCTGATAGGGCCTCTTGCCCCGCCGGTCAGACTCAATATCCCTCTGATCCTGCTCTGTCGCCAAAGCTCTTGACACGACAACTGCATAAGTCGTAGGACCAGCAACTCTAACATCACGGCGCAAGATCGGCTGCAACCCATCCATAAAATGCCTCAACTTCCCCTGGGCATCATTAGCTATCAGGGGCACAAAATGGCACCCCCTCTCAAACTTCCTCACAAATTCCGCAACGTTGCTATCCCCCTGACGCAACGTCATGAACTCCCTAGTCAGTCTGGATCGTACTTCTTCAGTGAAGTACTTGGAGTAGAATATCTCTTTAAAGCCATCCCAAGAAAGGGTCTGCAAGTTTGCTGCCACCGACGCACTCTCCCACCACAGTCTGGCATCCCCGGTCAGTAGAAATGTGGCACACCTGACCCTATCTGCATCTTGTAACTCCATAAAGTCAAAAATCACCTCGATGGATTTAATCCATCCCTCAGCTAACATCGAGTTAGTGGTCCCCGAGAACTCCTTTGGGATCATCCATCTGAACCTCTCGTAAACTGCTTCTGGTCTGGGCCTCGCTTCTGTGTTTTCCACAGCCTGGTTCCCCGAAAACTACGCGAAGAACTGCGTCATACCTGCAAGCATCTGTGCCTGCATATCTGGCGGTGGTGGTGGAGGAGCGTCTCCACCTTCCTCTCGAGCCTCCCTGTCCTCATCCCTAGCTTTGCGGTTATTCAAACGTCTAGGAGGCATACTGTTCCAACAATTTACCCAACACGTAAGCCCCATATGCATGAACATGATATCAATCACATAAGATGCACGTACTTGAACTAAAAATATGCACATGCTGAAATCAGAACTTCATGCTCACTACATAACATAAATTTAAAACCTTAAAACTTACAGACTTGAGGTGTGACTTCGTGAGCTTCTTGCGACTAGCAGTAGGCATAACCCTTCACAAGAACACCGCTCTGATACCAACTGTAACGTACCGTACTTCTAAACTACTTGAAATTTGCGGAAAAATAAAAATTTTCTTAAATATGAAATAAACTTTCAAATTGCGATCATCCATAATCCGTTCTAAAAAAAATACTGCAGCCAAACGTTCGAAATTAAAAATTTTGCTAAAGCATTTGACTAGGCACCATGACGGTGACATAAAATCAGAGTATTTGAAACTTTCATAAATTCTTAAAAACATGGCAGTCCTTGGGTTTAGCCTCACGCTCAGTCCAAGCCAGCTCCTTGGTCCCCACCCCTAGTCTCCTCGAAATCATCCTCACCTGCATCGATCAAGTCTAGTGAGTCTAAAGACTCAACACGTATAAACTGGAAGTAATGTGTAATACATAATAAAACCACATGCAACTTTAAAATAAAACGTACATACATGAACTTGAACTTGAACTTGCGCCTAAACTTGAACTTACATACGTACATACATAGACGTGCCATAAACATAAAATTTTTCTTAAACGTGCTAGCATACTTGAACATACATAACTTCATCATTTTGCGTAGAGGCATGTTTCAAAGCAAGTGACCCATGTTTCAAAGCAAGTGACCCATGTTTCAAAGCAAGTGACCCATAACATAAATCGTCTGATCAGACTAAACCACAGTACTGGGCTGACAGGGACGAATCAACTGCCACATACATGAGATCTCCTTTCATGTTTTAACGGGTGGATTGGTCCCCGTTCATTCTTTAACGCTTTCCAATACTTATCTAAACCCGTTCATGATTTAACGGGGTGGATTGGTCCCTGGTCATGCTTTACCGATTTCCAATCCCATACAAAAATTAGTCACATGAAATTTAGCATACCTCAAAAATAAAACATTTTCTCATTTGCACGTCGAACATACTTACTTGGCGTTGAGGAATTCGTTGGATCTCGCTTGGGGCCACTGCTCCACATACTAACATGAGTTCGAACACTTATCTTTCATAGCTTAAACGTAAGTACTCGTACTCACCACCAAAGTAAATAAATTGCTTATGACATTATAAATCTCTCGGGACTTGACCTCGTTTAATAATTGTAATAAGCCATGACATAGAACCCCAAAACAAATATCAAAAGGAAACCTAAGCTATTCCCAAACAGAGGTACACGGACCCCGTGCCCAGGTCCGGCTCCGGATCCGTGTAGGTACTGTAAAATGCATGCGAAGAAAAGGGAAGGCACGGACCTCGTGCCTAGGTCCGTGTAAGGGTTCGTGTAGACTCGGCAAAATGACACTACGGAAGGAACAAAGGCACGGACCCCGTGCCTGGGTCCGGGTCTGGGTCTCTGTACCCTCGGTGAAAGGGAACCAACGAAAATTCAATACATGTGATGCTCAACACTCTAAACATGAATGTACGGACTATGACCCGACGCCTCGAGAACCATGCTAGGATGCTACTACATTGATACGACCCGTACACACCCGAATTCTCGACGTCCAACCTATGACACGATGCAACTCAAAAACACGGGACTTGACACCAAATCGCCTCTTACTACTTCTAATGAATTCAAGTGCCTATCGACACTAACTGGTACACCAATTACCAACCCAACATCAAACTAAACATACCTAAATGCAGCAACGGTCACCCATCGATCTCCAACGAAGCCTGCAACAATAAAACTTCAAGAACACATCAATAACATAATTTTCCAGAAAACGCATTTTGAGCAGTCCCACGAAAATGATCATAACTCTTTCAATTTTTATCCAAATATTTTGAATTTTATATCAAATCGAAGGTATTGAAATGTTTTACAATTTTCATGTCGAAAGTTTCTCAGAATCACTGACCGAAAAATCGCAGTTTCCAAAAGAACAGTAAATTTCGAAATTTTAGATAAAAAAAAACGTTTCAACATCGATCCAACATGTTTCTGCCCAAACCTTGCACATCATACATGGATTTTATGCATAAAAACAATGCAACACATACTATGACATGATCGACACAGAAAAGAAGAGAATATACGTGCCTTAAGATGTTAAAATTTACCGAAACGACGATACCGAAGCGGAGATGGCACGAGGATTGATCCGGGACGATTGTGGCGCTAAAATCCCTTGAAGAAAACACACAAAAATCTGCTGGAAGATGGAGAGAGGAGGGGGCAGCTGCAAGGACTCCTAGAACCCTAGGTATAAAATCTGAATATTGAAGTGTGTGTGTGTGTTTAGTCGTTATTTAGTGTGTGTAAAAGTGTTAATTAGGAGAAAAGTTTACTTAATTAATAATTAACAAGCTAATTTAAACTACTAACTCTCCTCTAATTAATAAAATCTCTAAATTTAAAATAACTTGCACAAGTGACATAACTTTTAAAAGTTTATAAGTCATAAAATAGCTAAATAGATAACTTAGGTTTTAATATGCTAAAACTAAATAAGTTATTTAAAATGCCCCATTCTTAACTTAAAATAAAATACCACGTTTTAAAATTACCAAAAATCATCATCGGTCTCTTTTCCTCGATCCTGCCTCGAATAATCGCCTGAAACATGAAACTCGAGAAATATTTTAATGTGCATCACATAAACGTAAATAATTTAAAGTAATGCGTTTAAATAAATCATGCACCACTAAGACTCATTCAAAAATTAAATAAATGCTTCAGTAATTAAATAAATAAATGGGTTACACGTGTACTGAATTTGGGCTCTACATCAGGGGTGTCAGTCTGCAGAACTGCTTGGTCCATCCGCTAGTCATCAGATGTGTGACACTTAAACGCCCTCGGCTCTGATGTCTAAATAACTCATCCAAGATTAAACAGAAATCTCGGAAACAACGGAGTCATGGCTCGATATGAATGTGTGCCCGAAAATGCATATAAAAAACCACATGTTATTCCAATATATTTAAAAACTCACATTTATTTTAAAAAATGAGGAATAATCTTAACCCAAACAGCACAAAGAGCGCATAAACACATAATAATCATAAAATCACATCAATTTAATTACACGTCGTTATAGAAGTTGTAAGGAATCGATCAATTCGTACATTAACCTTCAAATTAAATTACCACAATAGTTTATGAACTCCTTGGAGCTTCCTGGCTATTAAAACATGTGGCAAATTAATTTATTTTCATCAAATAAATATTCAACTCTTAGCGAAAAAAAAACAAGTTACTAATTCCAGCTTGGACCTAAGCTCGGTTTTAAGGTCATAACTCAACCAAAACTTAACAAAAACACACTTATCATACATGACTGGAATCCTAACTCAAAATCCCATATTTCATCATAATATATCATAAAGAAATTTGTAATGCCCGAGATTTGATGTGTAGTTAATCTGAAATGATTCGTTGATTAATTGTAATGTGATCATAGACGGAACGGATCAGACTGGGATATCCGAAAAGGAGATTGAATTATGATTTGAGGATGATATGACATTGAAGAGGACATGGGATAGCATGAACAAAGGTGGAAAACCAGTAGGCATCATGCACATGCGCGGAGAGAGGTGCGCATATGCGCGAGGACAGAGCACCTCGCGCATATGCGCGAGGCAAGTACTTGGAGTGATTGCCGAGACAGTAAGTCTCGCGCATATGCGCGAGACATGACGCGCATATGCGCGAACAAGTGTTGTACAAGAAGCCGAGTCCAGAGTGTTGGGCGCATATGCGCGGAGATTAGTCGCGCATATGCGCCAGCTGTTGCGAAGCCAAACGCCGAGACCAGTAGGTCTCACGCATATGCGCCGATGACGGTCGCGCATATGCGCGAGACGTGCAAGGCAAAGAACGAGCCACTTGCCCTCACCATGCAAGATATAAATACACTTTGCCTTCATTTCTTCAAACAGCAGCAAAAGAAACAGAAAAGGACTCCAAGGAAGATGCTTTCACTTTCGTAAATTTAAATTCAGATTGTGCGAGATCCGCCCGTCTGATTTTGAATCCAACTTCAGTACAGTGTTCCTATCGACGCAGGATAAAATTGGACGTAAGTTTTATTACGTTTTGTCATGTCTTGAAAGTATTATATTACCAGAATCGAATGTGATTCAAATATGATGTTCTTGACATGTTAGACATCATAGAATCGAAGTCAGATTGAGAAACAGATTGATTATGGAATTGTTATGATTTTTCAGAGTGTATCGATTGATATCAGACATATTTGGATTATCGATTAATTACAGATTGTGTTGGATGTTGGTTATGGATTGTAATTAATATCTGTTGAGATTGTATTGACCGGGATATCGGGATTGTGCGGTTATGCCGTTGATTTTGAATTAAATCCAGATTAATCAGATTGGTAGTGATTTGAGCAGTATATTGATACGGTACTATTGATATTGTCATGGCCAGATTGAGGGTTGACAGACATTGAATTCCAGACAGGAACGACATAAAAAGTGCAATATAAAGAAAGGTATAAATAAATGTTGATTCGGGACTGCACAACTCTAGTTAGATTTGACTTGAGTTTCCCAAAATCACATACTGAATGATTATTGCATTTGATATTTGCAATGCTTGATATTGATTTGCTTATTCTATTGATTTATAGCAAAGCATGAATTAGAGTTGGGCAGATCCGCCTAGTCTTTGGCAGAACAACCAAGTCACTGGACTTTTGGATATATATCGATAGACTGATGAGAAGACCGACTCCTATTGCAAATCTTCAATATAGACAGCCAAAGTCTGGGACTAAGAACGTACCACCATCTAGCTGGGGTAAAGTAGATGGGAGAACGTGGCGTTCTTATTCAGATCGGGATCCCTAGATTAGGATGAGTCGAGTCAGAGTCTAGGAGTCAAAGAGTGTGATTCAGAGATTGTATTGATACATGTTTTGCAGATTTGATACATGTTATTGATATGTGTTTCATGCTTTTATATATGCTTTTATATGACTTCATGTTTACATTGTTTATACTGGGATATATATCTCACCGGAGTTATCCGGCTGTTGTCGTGTTTGTATGTGTGCATGACAACAGGTGGGACAGGTTCAAGGTCGAGGAGATGAAGAGAGATCGTGATTATAGTGGAGACTACGGACTTTGATTAGAGATAGGGTTTAAACACTTGAATTGTAGTCGTTAATGATTGTATATAGTACAAGACTTGTACTTGAATAATGACATGTATATTAGAATGTATTCCATTATGTTCCGCATTTAATACTGTATTTTAAAAAAAATTAGACCATTTTTATTATAATTGATTAAATTGTCCCAATGATGATTAAGAATATGATTAGCGTCCGGGTCCCCACAACAGGTGGTATCAGAGCGATAGATCCTTTAGACTGAGATAGGAGCTAGTGAGCGGGGTAGAATGAGTATTCTTTCCTTGCTTGTGATTGCTAGCATGTGTTACTGCTTTATATAATACATGTTTACTTGACTATCTGATTTGATTTGTAACGTGTATTATTAAGAATGAATCAGAACCGATTCTTGATCAGCAGTAAGATGATCAGAGAAGGACTGAAACAAGTTTGTTGTATTTGATTACTAACTCTTTTGGTAATCAGATATGCCTTCTCGAAGAATACCAGAACAGGGTAGTACTTCGAGTTCTCCAATGGATGTTACAACAACATTGATGGAAACACTGTTGAAGAGGTTTCAGTCATTTAAACCGCCAACCCTGAAAGGAACAGAGACTTCTGTCGATTGTGAGAGCTGGTTAGATGACATAGAAATGCTGTTTGATTCGTTGGATTACACAGATGAGCGGAGAGTGAAACTGATAGGGCACCAGTTGCATGATGTTGCAAAGAACTGGTGGATTACAACAAAGCGGGCCTTGGAGCATCGAGGTACAGTTATTACCTGGAATGTATTTAGAACTGAGTTTTATCATAGATTCTTTCCAGTGTCGTAGAGGAAAGATAAGGGAGCAGAATCTGCAAACTTGAGACAGGTCAATTGAACATTGAGGAGTATGTGACCAAGTTATCTACCTTGTTGCGATTTGCTCCACATGTGGCCAAGAATGAAGAAGCTATTGCTGATCAGTTCATCAATGGTTTGAATCCTGAGATCTTTACATTGGTGAACACAGGGTGACCGAATAATTTCACTGATGCCCTGAACCGAGCCAAAGAAGCAGAAGCTGGTCTGATTAGACAGAAAGGAGCTTCCTATGTTCCTCCAGCATCGAGACCACAACAACCACCTCCCAGATTTGAGGGTGGCAGCAGCAGTGGTGGAAAGAAGGACTTCTTGAAAGCTAGAGGAAAGCAATTCAAGAAGGCAGGGAGCAGTTCATCTAGCTCTGGTGGTTCTCGACAGAGCCAGAGCTATACTGGAGTGTACTGCCGAACTTGCGGAGGGAGACATCTGACTGAGCAATGCCAGGGAGTGACTGGTAGTTGCAACATCTGCAAACAGCAGGGACACTTTGCTAGGGTGTGTCCGCAGAGAGGTTCCCAAAGATCTCAGGGAGCTGAATCATCTGGATCAGCGGCACAAACTGATAGACGACCCGCTGCTGTTCATTCATTTCAGCCAGCCCCAGCTCAGTCACAGCAGAGGCCCGGAGGTAGCCAGATAGTGAGCCAGCCTCCTAGACAGCAGGCCAGAGTATTCGCTTTGACAGAGGAGCAGGCTCAGGAGGCACGCGATGATGTTGTTGCAGGTAACTGTTTTATTTCTGGTTACCCTGCTTATGTATTGATTGATACCGGTGCTTCTCATACATTTATTTCTGAGAAATTTGCATTGAGTCATGCTTAGCCTATTGAGTCATTATCGTCTGTAGTGTCTGTTTCTTCTCCGTTGGGGACATGTTTAATATCAGTGAATTCTGTAAAACATTGCATACTACAGTATGACGGGCACGAGATTGAGTTAGATTGCATCATACTTGAATTGTCTGATTTTGACTGTATTATCGGGATTGATATGCTGACCAAGTACAGAGGGACTGTTGATTGTTTCCACAAGATTGTGAGATTAGAACCAGATATGGCTGATGAGTGGAAATTCTACGGTAAGGGTTCTTGTAACGTCTCACACAATTTTAAAAATGCGGAAATAATTTTTTTTTTTAAAATAAAAGCTCGCATTTTCCAAATAACATTTAAAATAATCGTATTTATTTGATTATAAAAATAGCGCAGTTTAAATTAACCAAACTCATCCAAAATCATACGTAAGCATAAACGAGTAAAAATCTTAAAATTATCAACGTGTAAAAATATGCATCTCCTCTCAATCTCATAATTCGTAATGCGGAAAACAGGTGGTCCTCGGGTTGTGTCTCCGCACCAGGTCTGCCTATTCAGAGTTCGGTACCTCCAGTCTCCTCAACATTTATCTCACCTGCATCACACACGCCTAGTGAGTCTAAAAACTCAACACGCCTGTACCAGGAATAACAAGTACATATACATAGCACACAGCAGTGAAAAATATCATACTCAACATATCTTTCATAAACTTAAAAGCATGTCATCTCATGTCATCATATTTTTAAACATGTCGTGTAAAATTATATCGTGTCAAATCATGTCATCTCATATCATCATATACGTGTCAAAACATGTCATCTCATGTTATCATATAAGTAAACGTGTCGTGTAAAATCATATCGTATTAAAGCATGTCATCATATACGTATACATTTTCTTTTTAATTGAATTCAGTTCATTAGCTGTGACTTTCGTATCATCATGTCATCATGTCAGTCGATGGATCCATCTACGTGTAACCACGGTACCGGGCGGCGGGGACATCAGCGACACTCTCACCCGTCAACTGAGCCCTGGCCTATCATATCATCATATCATGTCAATGGAAATACGATCGTCGGGCTCCCTCTGGGACCTTCTCCCGTAAACGGGCTCCCTCAGGGGCCTTTTCCCTCACGAATTCTCCAATCATATCAGTCATGTCATCGTGTCATCGTATTAGTCACAACTAAATCACTTTCTTCAAAACGTGTCATCATATTCATCACTTGATAAAATCATGCACATACGTAATTTTTCCTTTAAACCAAGCATGCACCGTATTTATCATAATTTCATAAATATCATAAACGTGATGCATGAACATTTAAAAATATCATAATTTGTGCTCAGGGCGCTGCCAGGACCAAAATCTCACCTCGGGTGCAAAATGACCATTTTGCCCCTAGACATAAAATTTAACGTTTTTGACATTTTCTTAATTTCATTGACTCTAACATGTCCCAAATAATTATTTAAGCCTACATGAATTTTCTCATATTTTTATTTGGCTTAAATCTTTGAATTTTAAATTAATCATTAAATATAACATATTAATACATTTTAATCTCGAATTAAACCAAACCTTAGCATAAAATTCCCAAATAAAAAAATTAGACTTCTAATAATTATTTGAGCTTAAATATAATTTTACACAATTTTATTAAGCTTAAATCTAGACGTTTCAATTAATTCTTTAATTACCCTTTCGTGCGGCGATTAAATCCCGAATAATTCCAAAAGTCATTATTTTGATCCGAATCTTACCAAATCCTCAAAATGTCCCAAAACATATTTATAATCATTATTAGACATAAACTTGAGCCCATTTCATAACTTAACCAATTCGTTTTAAAACTTGGACCGGTGTCCCGGTTTTAACCCCAATCGACTCGAAACTTAACCGAATTTTCCCAAACTTTTTACCATATCTTACAAACACTTAAAATTCATAAAACAATGTAACCAAGCCTCTAAACCCACGGCTGAAAATTCCAGAAAGCCACCTAAAGTTCGGTCCCTTCCTTATTTGCACTCTAGCACACTCATCTTCCCAAAAATTCACGCACTAGCCAAACCCAACGTACCAGCCATGAACCAGCCTAACATGGACCTAGACCAGACCCTAAGGAACCTATTATGACCGAGCCACCAACCCCATGCAGTCTACAACACAGCACCGAAAGAATTCCTCAAAACCACTCCACCCGAGCTTCCCTCCTCTAGTGCTCACGGCCGTTGGTTCAGGTGGTTCCAGCGGTGGCTTGGCCTTCCTGGGCTGTGACTCAGACCCACCAGAGTCTGGTCCAAGCCTTGGTTCAACCATCACACCACCAGCTCTCCTCATATCCTACCCACAGCCCCTAACCGAGAGCAACCAAGAAAACATCCCCTCGATCTCACCTTGCTGCGTCCAGCAACAAACCCGAGCCCCATGCCATCATCTTGACTCCATTAACAGCCCCTAGACGTTCAAGACAGCAGCCCTTGCACTCAAAATTTCAGAAAACGTGAACAAAAATCGTATGATTCATGAATACACATAGAAACCGAAAATCTCACACACACATGGTTGAATCGAAAAATCTTATGCATGATATAAACATTTCAGACATATATCACGTGAATGATGCAGCAAGGATGGTATAGTACGTGCCTTATGATGTATCAACGCAAGAGGAATGAAGAGAGGAGCACCGGAGGAATTATATATATATTTTTTTTAAGATTAAAGGAAACAGAAGCAACCACTTGCAATTTAATAGAAGAAATGCTGCTGAACCACCTAAACAATGAGGGAGTGAGAGGTTGTCGGATGGTGGGATGGGTAAATGGTGTAGGGTAGGTTAGGTTTAGTTTAATTGTAGTGTAGGTTAATTAAAATGTGTACTAATGAGTCTCAATTAAAATAAAAAGGGTTTTAAGCCCAATAAGCTTAAAAATAAGCTCATTAAAATTAAACACACTTCCGAAAAATATTTCGTTTTGAAAAGATTTTGAAAATATTAGCCGAACCCTCAAAAAGTTCCCCGATTCGATAAAATTTACGTACCGTTAAAAATAAAAATCCTGCGGTTAAAAATACCCAATAAATCTCAATTCTTGAAAAATACCTTTAAAACATCTTAGATTAATTAATAAAAATGAATCATGTTATTAAAATAATTTTCCTGAAAATTCTCCGATCTCCGATCCTCGTTCGAGCGCGAAATGCAACTTAAAAATCTTTAATGCATGAACCTTTAAAATTTCAGGAAATAAAATTCTATTATGCAATAATTATGCATAAAATGCATAAAAATAATTAAACCCATAATTTATGAAATAAACCTGCATTTAATGCTTTAAAACAAATTAATAAATTACCAAAGAAATTTAATAAATATTATGCATGTGGTTTACATGACCCTTCAAATTTTCGGGACATTATAGTTCTAGATCTAGAATTCCTTTGATATCCGTATTGTCTATGACTCGACTGTTACAGAAAGGAGCAGAGGGATTCCTTGTCTATTCAGTTGACTTACTGAAATCGAGTCCATCATTGGCAGACCTGCCAGTGGTGTGCGAGTTTGCTGACGTCTTCCTAGACGAGATTCCGGGTTTGCCTCCGATTCGAGAGATCGACTTCAACATTGAATTGATGCCAGGTACAGTTCCGATTTCAAGGGCTCCGTATAGAATGGCACCGATTGAATTGAAAGAGTTGAAAGAACAGTTGGAAGATTTACGGCCAAGGGATACATCAGACCGAGTGTTTCGCCTTGGGGTGCTCCAGTATTATTTGTGAGGAAGAAATACGGTTCTATGAGACTCTGTATTGACTACCGGCAACTAAATAAGGCTACGGTAAAGAACAAATACTCGTTGCCTCGCATTGATGATTTGTTTGATCAGTTGCAGGGTTCATCTGTATATTCCAAGATCGATATGAGATCTAGGTATCATCAGCTGAGAGTTAGGGATTCTGATATCTCGAAGACAGCATTCAGAACCAGGTATGCACATTATGAGTTTATTGTCATGCCGTTTGGGTTGACGAATGCTTCAGCTGTGTTTATGGGTCTGATGAACCGTGTGTTTCAGAAATATCTCGATGATTTTGTTATTATATTCATTGATGACATTTTGATTTATTCGAAGAATATGATTGAGCATGATGATCATCTGAGAACTGTGTTGAAAATTTTGAGGGCTGAGAAATTATATGTTAAACTGTCGAAATGCGAGTTTTGGTTGAGACAGGATGTATTTCTGTGCATATTATATCCAGAGACGGTATATATGTTGATCCCAGTAAAGTTGAGGCACTGATTTCTTGGCCGAGACCAACATCAGTGCCAGAGATTCGCAGTTTTATGGGTCTGACAGGATATTATCGTCGATTTATTAAAGATTTCCTGAGTATTGCCAAGCATATTACTCAGTTGACTCAGAAGAATGCTCCATTTGTTTGGTCTGAAGAATGTGAGACCAGTTTTCTTGAATTGAAGAAAAGATTGACCAGTGCTTCGATCTTGACAATTCCATCAGGTACTGGTGACTTTGTGGTTTATTGTGATGCATCTCATCGAGGATTGGGTTGTATTCTGATGCAACGAGGACATATGATTGCTTATGCCTCGAGACAGTTGAAACCACATGAGACTCGCTACCCAATTCATGATCTTGAATTGACGGCCATTGTCTTTGCTTTGAAGATATGGCGACATTATCTCTACGGTGAGAAGTTCGAGATTTATTCTGATCATAAAAGCTTGAAATATTTATTTTCACAGTCAGAATTGAATATGAGACAGCGAAGATGGCTTGATCTGCTTAAAGACTTTGATTGCGAAATCAAGTACTATCCGGGCAAATCCAATGCCGCAGCAGATGCACTGAGTCGAAAGGTATGTTCTTTATCCTTATCGACGATTGATGTTTCGAATTTGATAAAAGATTGTTGTTTGTCCGGATTAGTATTTGAGACAGATTATAGACCACTGAGACTAAATGATGTTCAAGTTGAACCAGAGCTGATTTTGAGAATTAAAGCGGCTCAGAAAGTTGATCAGAACATTCAGAATTTGATATCGATGGTTAGAGCATGGCATCGATCTGAGTATCAGATACGGGATAGGGTACTGTATGTGAATGATCGTTTGGTTGTGCCGAACGTTTCAGAGTTAAAACGACAGATTTTGTCAGAAGCACACAACAGTCGATTCTGTATTCATCCTGGTGGCAGTAAGATGTATAATGATTTGAAATGACAGTTTTGGTGGAAACAGATGAAAGCTGATATTGCTGAATTTGTATCCAAATGTCTGAATGTCCAGCAGGTGAAAGTAGAAAGAAAGAAACCAGGAGGACTGTTACAGAGTCTAGCTATTTCTGAATGGAAATGAGATCACATTTCCATGGATTTTGTGACGAAGCTACTGATATCCTCCCGAGGTTGTGATGCGATTTGTGTCGTGATTGACAGATTGACCAAATCAGCATGCTTTATTCCGTACAAGATGACGTACCGACATGACCAGATGGCAGAGATTTATGTCAGAGAGGTAGTCAGATTGCACAGACTGCCGAAGTCGATTGTTTCAGACCGTGATCCTCGGTTTACTTCGCACTTCTGGCAGAGTTTACAGTAGGTTCTAGGTACGAAGTTGCATCTGAGTACCGCATATCATCCATAGATCGACGGACAGTCAGAGCGGACTATCCAGACATTGGAAGATATGCTAAGAGCTGTAGTGCTTGATTTTAGCACTAATTGGCAAGAATCTTTGCCACTTTGTGAATTCTCGTACAACAACAGCTATCAGACGAGTATTGAGATGGCTCCTTTTGAAGCGTTGTACGTTAAGAAATGCAGGTCCCCTCTGTATTGGGATGATATCTCTGAGGTTCCTGAGATTGGACCTGATATGATCAGAGATATGAAGGAAAAAGTGAAGCTGATACAAAAAAGAATGAAGGCAGCACAAGATAGACAAGCCAAATATGCCAACATCAGACGACGACCGTTGGTATCTGAGATAGGAGACCGAGTATTTCTGAAGATTTCACCTTTAAGGGGAGTTGTCAGATTTGGCAAGAAAGGGAAGCTGTCTCCATGATATATTGGGTCGTACGAGATTCTCGAGAAGATAGGAGATCGTGCCTATCGACTCGCCTTGCCGCCTTCTTTATCAGGGATACATGATGTCTTTCATGTATCATTATTGAGGAAATATCATTCTGATGCTTCACATATTATTCAGCCAGACAAGGCCGAACTTGATGAGACATTGAGTTATTTTGAAAAGCCGATTCAGATTCTTGATCAGAAGGAAAAACAGCTCAGAACGAAGACTATTCCACTTGTGAAAGTTCAGTGGAGTCGTCATGGCGTTGAAGAAGCTACTTGGGAAACTGAGTCAGACATGAGACAGAGGTTCCCAGAATTATTTCACTGATGTGAGTATTCTTATTTAGCTTCTATTCCCCTTTCCTTATTGTATCTGAGTTGATATTTTATTGAGTACCTGTGATTTCGGCGACGAAATCGGATCTTAGGGGTGGAGAATTGTAATGCCCAAGATTTGATGTGTAGTTAATCTGAAATGATTCGTTGATTAATTGTAATGTGATCACAGACGGAACGGATCAGACAAGGATATTAGAAAAGGAGATTGAATTATGATTTGAGGATGATATGACATTGAAGAAGACATGGGATAGCATGAACAAAGTTTGAAAACAAGTAGGCATCACGCACATGCGCGGAGAGAGGCGCGCATATGCGCGAGATACTACGCGTGAGGACAGAACACCTCGCCCATATGCGCGAGGCAAGTACTTGGAGTGATTGCTGAGACAGTAAGTCTCGCGCATATGCGCGAGACATGACGCGCATATGCGCGAGCAAGTGTTGTCCAAGAAGCCGAGTCCAGAGAGTTGGGCGCATATGCGCGGAGATGCGTCGCGCATATACGCCAGCTGTTGCGAAGCCAAACGCCGAGACCAGTAGGTCTCGCGCATATGCTCCGATGACGGTCGCGCATATGCGCGAGACGTGCAAGGAAAAGAAACAGCCACTTGCCCTCACCATGCAAGATATAAATACACTTTGCCTTCATTTCTTCAAACAGCAGCAAAAGAAGCCGAAAAGGACTCCAAGGAAGAAGCTTTCACTTTCGTAAATTTAAATTGAGATTGTGCGAGATCCGCCGATCTGATTTTGAATCCGACTTCAGTACAGTGTTCCTATCGATGCAGGCTACAATTGGACGTAAGTTTTATTACGTTTTGTCATGTCTTGAAAGTATGATATTACCAAAATCGAATGTGATTCATATATGATGTTCTTGACATGTTAGACATCATAGAATCGAAGTCAGATTGAGAAACAGATTGATTATGGAATTGTTATGATTTTTCAGAGTGTATCGATTGATATCAGACATATTTGGATTATCGATTAATTACAGATTGTGTTGGATGTTTGTTATGGATTGTAATTAATATCTGTTTAGATTGTATTGACCGGGATATCGGGATTGTGCGGTTATGCCGTTGATTTTGAATTAAATCCAGATTAATTAGATTGGTGTTGATTTGAGCAGTATATTGATACGGTACTTTTGATATTTTCATGGCCAGATTGAGGGTTGACAGACTTTGAATTCCAGACAGGAACGACATCAGAAGTGCAATATAAAGAAAGGTATAAATAAATGTTGATTCGGGATTGCACAACTCGAGTTAGATTTGACTTGAGTTTCACAAAATCACATACTGAATGATTATTGCATTTGATATTTGCAATGCTTGATATTGATATGCTTATTCTATTGATTTATAGCAAAGCATGAGTTAGAGTTGGGCAAATCCGCCTAGTCTTTGGCAGAACCGCTGTGGGGACCCGGGCTCTAACAAAATTCTTTTTGGGATTTATTGGATCTTTACTATAAAATGTGGGTCAAAATTTTACTTTTAACATTAAATTAAATGTATAAATAAAGCAAGATGTCTCTATTTTATTTCAACCAAATAAATACAAACATGTCTTGTTTCAACATTTATATACAAACTAGTATCGCAATGTCCAAACATCTAGGGTACTAGTTCTTCTTCCATGCCCGTGATCACCACTCTATCAATCTCTCATCCTCGTCGAGACTCAGATCCTGCCCCACCTGTTGCCATGTACACATACAGACACAACAACAGCCGGAAACTCCGGTGAGAACGAATCCCAGTATAAAACATGTATGCATGCATATACACAATCACACATCATGAACAAGCTATCATGAATACAATAATAACAATATGTTCCACAATCTATGAAAGATAAACAATATAAGCATGCAATCTAATTCAATTCATGTCTTGACTCAACTCGACTCTACTCTAGGGATCCCGGTGTGAATAAGACGTCACTGTCTTTCACCTACCCTCCCAATCGGGGTAGCGGTACGTCTTATTCCTAGACTTCGGCTCTGTCTGTATCGAATGTCTACAATCGGAGGAAATCTGCTCCTATGCGTCGATACCACCGAACGTCTAGTTTGGCAAGTCTGTCAATGACTCCTATCTCAATGCTGGAATATAAATCTATAAACCAGGCACAATCGTAATCAAACATAAACAACAATCTAGTATGTTATTTTAGGAAACTCCAATAGAATCTGATTCGAGTCATATCTTCCGAATTCACATGAATTATACCTTCTTGTCATTGGAATCAATAGAGATCTCGAAGTCGAATATCAAGTCAGTCAATCAAATCTGAAAAGGCAATGTATAGATGTACTCTATCAAGATATAATTCCATTCAACACATATATGCATCAATAATAAATCTCGATACCCCTCGACAGTACAACGGCATAATCTTGTGATACCGATAACTCAATAACAACATAATCAATATCCACAACTCATAATCTTCATCAAAAGCATACATAACTTCTCAAATCTGCATAATCTCATATACAATATATGCTGAAATTCATATCAATAGCATACGACATCCGATAATCGATCCGGTTGCGAATATACTATGCTCAATATGTCAAGAACACAATATAACCATCATATTATAATTCTTTCAACACATGGAATCTAGATCATGCTGAAAAGATATCAAAAGTATACCCTTTCGAAGCCTTTGTCAAGAGGAACAAGAATCTCAACTTGGATTAAACTTTGGATGGATAAATCTTACACAACCAAATGATAAAGTTGAAAGGAACGCTTGGAAACCCCTTTCTCTCTCGTTGCTGGTCTGCTGGAATGCTCAAAAATGAAGACTCAGCGCAATTCTATATATATATGCCATGTGTCATCATAAGAAACAAAGGTGGATTTCTCGCATGCAGCACCACGGGTGCGCTTTATCTAGGCCGCGGGTGCGCTTAAGCTTCGGCATCACTTTTCACTTTTCGACATTCGACAACCGCGGGTGCGGTGTCTTGTGGACCGCGGGTGCGGCCTTGGTTCTGTAAAAATGTCCAACTCTCTATCCATCAACTGCGGGTGCAGTAGCTTCCTAGCGCGGGTGCGCTCATGCTACTGTAACTCTTCCACATTTCATGAACTACAACCGCGGGTGCGGTCCTCTTCTTACCGCGGGTGCGGTCTATATCTCATGCAACACTTCATAATCTCATTTAGTGCCTCTCATTACATGTCATGCATTCTCATATCTTCGAATATCACATCTATGAAGACTAATAAATACCAGGCCTTACATTTCTCTCCCTCTAAAAAAAATGATTTCGTCCTCGAAATTGCAGGCAATCTATCATATCATATATGAAAAACAATATGGTCAAAACTGAAGAAATACTTACATCATGTAAATAACTCGGGATGTCTCTGTCTCATATCTGCTTCTGTCTCCCAAGTCGCTTCCTCGATGCCATGACGACTCCATTGAACTTTTACAAGCTGAATAGTCTCCGTTCTGAGCTGCTTCTCTTTCCGATCAAGAATCTGTATCGATTGCTCAACATAACTCAAAGTCTGATCAAGCTCGGTTTCGTCAGGCTGAATGACATGAGAAATATCTGGCATATATCTACGCAACATCGATACATGAAAAACGTCATGTATCCCAGATAAAGAAGGGGGAAGAGCAAGTCGATATGCTCGATCACCAATCTTCTCCAGAATCTCGTAAGGACCGATGTATCTAGGAGACAAATTTCCACGTTTGCCAAATCTGACAATGTCTCTGAAAGGAGAAATCTTCAAGAATACTCTGTCTCCATGTTCAAATACCAACGGTCTACGTCTGATGTTGGCATATTTGGCTTGCCTATCCTGTGCCGTCTTCATTCTCTTCTGAATTATCTTTACTTTCTCAGTCATTTCACGAATCATATTAGGCCCAAGTTCTGGTACCTCAAATATATCATCCCAGTATAACGGAGATATGCACTTCTTGCCATACAAAGCTTCAAATGGTGCCATCTCGATACTCGTCTGATAGCTGTTGTTGTACGAGAATTCACAAAGTGGCAGTGAATCTTGCCAACTAGTGCCGAAATCTAGCACTACAGCTCGCAACATGTCTTCTAAAGTCTGGATAGTCCGCTCTGACTGTCCATCTGTCTGATGATGATAAGCAGTACTCAGGTGCAATGTCGTACCTAAACCCTGCTGTAGACTGTTCCAGAAATGAGAAGTGAATCGTGGATCACGATCTGATATGATCGACTTTGGCACACCATGCAATCTGACTACCTCTCTGATATATATCTCAGCCATCTGATCATGTCGGTATGTCATTCCGTATGGAATAAAACAAGCTGATTTGGTCAGTCTGTCAATAATGACCCAAATCGCATCACAGCCCCGGGATGATCGAGGTAACTTCGTAACGAAATCCATGGAAATGTGATCCCATTTCCATTCAGGAATAGCTAAACTCTGAAGTAGACCTCCGGGCTTCTTCCTCTCGGCCTTCACTTGCTGGCAATTCAAGCACTTAGACACAAACTCTGTAATATCTGACTTCATCTGTTTCCACCAGAATTGTGTCTTTAGGTCGTTGTACATCTTTCTGCCACCAGGATTGTAACGCCCCGAAAATTTTAAGGTCCACGTAAACCACATGCATGCAATTATTAAATTCTCTTGTATTTTAATTAAATGTTTTAATTGCATTAATTAATTATGTTGTGCATGATTGCATGTTTAAAATATATTTTTCTACAGGGTAGAATTAAAATATATTTTTAAAGGATATTCAAGTGACGATCGAGGAACGGGGATCGAGGATTGAAGAAAACGTAAAATATTTTTATTAAATAATTATTTTTAATTATTTAAAAGATGGTCGATGCTTTTTAGTATTTATGAAAATAAAGGGTTTTTGAGGTGATTTTATACGCCGGGACGTAAATTTTATCGGTGTTGGTTCTTCAACTAAAATACAAACTTTTTGGCAACCCGGCTAATAAATTCACATGTTTAATTAATCAAAACTTTGGTTAAAATTTTATTAATCCTAATTAAAGCTAATGGGCTTGAATTTGGTGGCTTAATAGGCCTAAAGCCTACTTAGTTAATGAATTAGTATTTAAAGTGTTAATTGTATCAAAAACCCTACACTTTGCAAAAGAAAACTCACGCCTCACTCTGAAAACTCTTCCCTCCCCACACCCACACACACACGGCAGCACACACTTGCAATTAGGAAGGGGTTTTCGAAGGTCTATCAAGAGCAAACCGTAGTCGTCCCTCCGTTCTTCGTCGTCAACGATTATTCGAGCGTATACTACGCAAAGGCACACCTTAATCTCCCTTTTCTCATCCATTACATCATATTATTGTTTAAAGTATGTGTGCATGAAAAGCTTGAAGTCATACATGTATATATTCAGAATTTTCGAAAAAAAAAAGGAGACCATCTTGTACATGCATTGGATTTGTGATTATATGCAATTTGTTTGATGCCATGACTCACGTTTTTTTTATACTAAGGGGCTGCCATGATGTCTAGGCATGGATAGGTAAGTATTACACGGGTTTTGGAGTCCCACACACCACACATGAATCGACTAAAACCAAGAAAGAGAGACGAAACCAGAACTCGTGCAGGAACCGGTTGTTGCTGTCAAGTTTGGGGTTCGGTTTTGTTGTGCAGGGACGGAGGGCTTGGTTGGCTCGTTCCAGGGGCTAGCCAGGGTCATGAGAGAGTCAGGAAGGGAGTCCTAGCCACGCTAGGACTCGCGCACTAAGGCAGGGAAGGAGTCCTAGCAAGCTAGGACTCCCACCCGAGAATCAAGGGGATCGCGTGCAGGGTTCTGTGCTTCGCACAAGCTTGGGCGCGAGGTTCAGGGGGTCTGGGCTGGGTCAGGTCTAGTCCTTAGGGTCCTTAGGGGGTGAAAATAAGGTTGGTTTGGTGGCTGGGTTCGTGGTTAGGGGCTAGGCAGTGCGTGCAAGAGACCTTGTCCAACAAGGTTTCTCGGCCAGCTTTAGTTCAGGAAGTAGAGGGCTCGTTTTTGGCATTAGAAGGGTTTCCTTGATAAAGTTAGGGTCCAGTAAGTTAATTTATTATGTTGGGCACCTTTTGGCTTGACATAGTTTGGGGGTAACTCGTGAAAATCGAGAGTTGGCTCGGGGGCGAAATTTAGGTGTCAAATAGGGTTTTAAGTAAAGAAAAAATTGGAAAACGGCTCACGGGGGTCGAGTCGGGGTCCATAAGGGCTAAAATAATATAAAAAGACTAAATTTAGAATTTAAGAATTTTATATTAAAGTTTGGTATTTTTCGGGATTAAAACACTGTTAAAACAATTAAGAAAAGATAATTGAAAAAGTCTAACATTTAAGCCAAATAAAATTATGGAAAAAATTCACGTAAGCTTAAATAATTATTTGGGACATGTTAGAGTCGTGAAATCAAGGAAAAAGTCGAAAACGTAAAATGTTGAGTGCAGGGGTAAAACGGTCTTTTTACACCTAGAAATTAGTTAAGGTCATGGCAGTGCCCTAAATGCTATTTTATGAAAATATGATTATTTTTAAATGTTTATGAATTGTTCATGATTGAATGATGATTTTTAAATGTCTATTTGATTTTTATGATTGAGTGAAGACATTTAAAATACATGTTGCATGCTTGGTTTCAAAAATGAAAAACGTAATGATATTCATGATTTTTCTAAAGTGATGTGAATGAAAAATGTTGAAGGATGTGAAATAATTGTGACTAATTCGTTAATGTTGGCGACGTCGTGAGGGTTATGGTCCCAGTGGGAGCCCGACGATCGTGTTTCCATCATTGCGAATATGTGGTAACGGATATGTGGTAACGGATATGTGGTAACGGTTTTGTGGTAACGGAAGAATGGGAATATCGTGAGGGGAAAAGGCCCCAGAGGGAGCCCATTTATGGGAAAAGGCCCCAGAGGGAGCCCCGACGAGCGTATTTCTATTCGAATCATGATAGGCCAGGGCCCAGTTGACCGGTGAGAGTGTTGCTGGTGTCCCCCGCCGCCCAGTACTGTGGTTTTATGTAGATGGATCCATCGACCCTCATGAGCATGATCAGGAAAGTCACAATTAACGATCTGAATTCAACAAAAGGAAAAGGAAAAGGAAAAGGAAAAATGTTTATGATCGTGAAAAATGTTTTATGTCATGTCATGTTGAGGAAAAAGGGAAAAGGTTAAGGTTTATGATTGCATGTCATGAAAAAGTATTTTACGAAAATGTTTATGTTTAAAGTTTTATGCATCATGAAAATATTTACAAAAATGTTTATGTTTATGCATCTTCATGAAAACGATATTTTAAGTACATATATTTTTCACCGTTATATGTTGACTGTATTACGTATTACTCGTTATAAAGATTATGGTGTGTTGAGTCTTTAGACTCACTAGGTGTGATGGATGCAGGTGGTATTGAGGGAGGACTTGATGGGTGATTTGACTGGACTGAAGGCGCACATAACCCGAGGACCAGCGCTACATTTTCCGCTTTATGCTTTATGATTTAAGTTAAAGATTTTTAATATTATTTATTTATGCTTTTAAGAGATTTTTGAGAGGTTTAGTATGGGCTTTACCTTTCAAATTATTGCTTTTTAGGTTTGGTAAAATATGCGACGATTTCATTTGATCACTATTGCACTTGGTTTTTAAAATGCTAGTTGGTTAATGTTTAATTTTAAAGGGTAAAATATTTTATAAAAATATTTTCATGTGAGAAAGGTACATGGCCGAAAAATTGAGTGTTTATAAAAAAAAAAAATTTCTAGTACTTTTAAAGCAATAAAAAGGGCAGGACGTTTCAGTTGGTATCAGAGCAAAGGTCCTGTAAAGGGTTGTGCCACCATCAGCGCCGGGAAGATCAGTCGTCAAGCCTCAAACTTGTAAGTTTACATGCTTTATATGATTTTATGATGTTACCTGCATAAGTACATGAATTATATGTTCACGTCACATGTTTAATAGCTTCATGATAATGTATGACTTACATGCTTTAGAATTTTTATACGTGATACGATATGAAATGAAAAAATTATTTTTTTGCAACGCATGTTGGCTTCGTGGTGGAATTGGACGATTTTGAATTTTGGGTTTTAGTATTGACGTTTTACTTTTTGGGCCGTAAGTTAATCGTGAATATTATGAATGCTTTTGGGACACGTAGATTTTCTAAGAAAATATTGATGACTCTTGGGTACTAGTTGAATTAATTTTTGGGAATTAGACATAAGAAATAATTATTCGAGGATTCCAACGACTTTGGGAATAAGAAAATATATAAATTGGGATTTTAAGTTGATGAAAAGTAAGATTGGGTATATGAATTGCTTTTTTGGGTAAATAAGTTTAAGTTTATTGAAATTATATTATGGGAAACCTGTAGAAGAAAATTAAGAATGCCAAGAACTTATGGGTTAACCGTAGAATTTTCAAAATTAAGGATCAATTAGGATAATTTTTGAGGAAATTAAGAATTGATTTTGTAATTATTACGGAATTCGGGAACTAGTTTAGCAATAAACGATAGTTGAATGGTTTAAATGAGAAGAATTTCGAGGATTTAGACTTTTTAAGAATATTTGGAAACTTGGGATATCTCAGATATAGTGTTATAAGGAATGTTGATCATGGGTTTTTAAGGTTGAATCAATATTAGTCTTGAAGATCTAAGTGTTAGCGAATGTGTTTGGGATTTTAAGATTGAAATTTGATAAGTTGATGAATATTTTGGGTTTAAAATAAGGAAAACAAAATACGATAAGTATGTTCATCCATCTTTTAATATTGGAAATTGTAAGAAAAATTGAAATTCGAGGTTATAATAGTAACAACACAAGTCATTATGGGTCTTTTAAAGTTGCGAATTGCAAAATAAGGATTTAGAGGTAAAATTAATTGGGATCAAGGAGACGTAAGAACATTCTAGAACTTAAATTTTATTAGAGTAGCGCAGCGGAAGAGTGGATTTTTAAGATACTAGAACTAAGTCTAAACTTTGGGTTGTTAAGGATAAGCGAATTTCGAGGACGAAATTCAATTTAAGGGGGGAAGATTGTAACGCCCCGAAAATTTTAAAGTCCACGTAAACCACATGCATGCAATTATTAAATTCTCTTGTATTTTAATTAAATGTTTTAATTGCATTAATTAATTATGTTGTGCATGATTGCATGTTTAAAATATATTTTTCTACAGGGTAGAATTAAAATATATTTTTAAAGAATATTCAAGTGACGATCGAGGAACGGGGATCGAGGACTGAAGAAAACGTAAAATATTTTTATTAAATAATTATTTTTAATTATTTAAAAGATGGTCGATGCTTTTTAGTATTTATGAAAATAAAGGGTTTTTGAGGTGATTTTATACGCCGGGACGTAAATTTTATCGGTGTTGGTTCTTCAACTAAAATACAAACTTTTTGGCAACCCGGCTAATAAATTCACATGTTTAATTAATCAAAACTTTGGTTAAAATTTTATTAATCCTAATTAAAGCTAATGGGCTTGAATTTGGTGGCTTAATAGGCCTAAAGCCTACTTAGTTAATGAATTAGTATTTAAAGTGTTAATTGTATCAAAAACCCTACACTTTGCAAAAGAAAACTCACGCCTCACTCTGAAAACTCTTCCCTCCCCACACCCACACACACACGGCAGCACACACTTGCAATTAGGAAGGGGTTTTCGAAGGTCTATCAAGAGCAAACCGTAGTCGTCCCTCCGTTCTTCGTCGTCAACGATTATTCGAGCGTATACTACGCAAAGGCACACCTTAATCTCCCTTTTCTCATCCATTACATCATATTATTGTTTAAAGTATGTGTGCATGAAAAGCTTGAAGTCATACATGTATATATTCAGAAATTTCGAAAAAAAAAAAGGAGACCATCTTGTACATGCATTGGATTTGTGATTATATGCAATTTGTTTGATGCCATGACTCACGTTTTTTTTATACTAAGGGGCTGCCATGATGTCTAGGCATGGATAGGTAAGTATTACACGGGTTTTGGAGTCCCACACACCACACATGAATCGACTAAAACCAAGAAAGAGAGACGAAACCAGAACTCGTGCAGGAACCGGTTGTTGCTGTCAAGTTTGGGGTTCGGTTTTGTTGTGCAGGGACGGAGGGCTTGGTTGGCTCGTTCCAGGGGCTAGCCAGGGTCATGAGAGAGTCAGGAAGGGAATCCTAGCCACGCTAGGACTCGCGCACTAAGGCAGGGAAGGAGTCCTAGCAAGCTAGGACTCCCACCCGAGAATCAAGGGGATCGCGTGCAGGGTTCTGTGCTTCGCACAAGCTTGGGCGCGCGGTTCAGGGGGTCTGGGCTTGGTCAGGTCTAGTCCTTAGGGTCCTTAGGGGGTGAAAATCAGGTTGGTTTGGTGGCTGGGTTCGTGGTTAGGGGCTAGGCAGTGCGTGCAAGAGACCTTGTCCAACAAGGTTTCTCGGCCAGCTTTTGTTCAGGAAGTAGAGGGCTCGTTTTTGGCATTAGAAGGGTTTCCTTGATAAAGTTAGGGTCCAGTAAGTTAATTTATTATGTTGGGCACCTTTTGGCTCGACATAGTTTGGGGGTAACTCGTGAAAATCGAGAGTTGGCTCGGGGGCGAAATTTAGGTGTCAAATAGGGTTTTAAGTAAAGAAAAAATTGGAAAACGGCTCACGGGGGTCGAGTCGGGGTCCATAAGGGCTAAAATAATATAAAAAGACTAAATTTAGAATTTAAGAGTTTTATATTAAAGTTTGGTATTTTTCGGGATTAAAACACTGTTAAAACAATTAAGAAAAGATAATTGAAAAAGTCTAACATTTAAGCCAAATAAAATTATGGAAAAAATTCAAGTAAGCTTAAATAATTATTTGGGACATGTTAGAGTCGTGAAATCAAGGAAAAAGTCGAAAACGTAAAATGTTGAGTCCAGGGGTAAAACGGTCTTTTTACACCTAGAAATTAGTTAAGGTCATGGCAGTGCCCTAAATGCTATTTTATGAAAATATGATTATTTTTAAATGTTTATGAATTGTTCATGATTGAATGATGATTTTTAAATGTCTATTTGATTTTTATGATTGAGGGAAGACATTTAAAATACATGTTGCATGCTTGGTTTCAAAAATGAAAAACGTAATGATATTCATGATTTTTCTAAAGTGATGTGAATGAAAAATGTTGAAGGATGTGAAATAATTGTGACTAATTCGTTAATGTTGGCGACGTCGTGAGGGTTATGGTCCCAGTGGGAGCCCGACGATCGTGTTTCCATCATTACGAATATGTGGTAACGGATATGTGGTAACGGTTTTGTGGTAACGGAAGAATGGGAATATCGTGAGGGGAAAAGGCCCCAGAGGGAGCCCATTTATGGGAAAAGGCCCCAGAGAGAGCCCCGACGAGCGTATTTCTATTCGAATCATGATAGGCCAGGGCCCAGTTGACCGGTGAGAGTGTTGCTGGTGTCCCCCGCCGCCCAGTACTGTGGTTTTATGTAGATGGATCCATCGACCCTCATGAGCATGATCAGGAAAGTCACAATTAACGATCTGAATTCAACAAAAGGAAAAGGAAAAGGAAAAGGAAAAGGAAAAGGAAAACGAAAAATGTTTATGATCATGAAAAATGTTTTATGTCATGTCATGTTGAGGAAAAAGGGAAAAGGTTAAGGTTTATGATTGCATGTCATGAAAAAGTATTTTACGAAAATGTTTATGTTTAAAGTTTTATGCATCATGAAAATATTTACAAAAATGTTTATGTTTATGCATCTTCATGAAAACGATATTTTAAGTACATATATTTTTCACCGTTATATGTTGACTGTATTACGTATTACTCGTTATAAAGATTATGGTGTGTTGAGTCTTTAGACTCACTAGGTGTGATGGATGCAGGTGGTATTGAGGGAGGACTTGATGGGTGATTTGACTGGACTGAAGGCGCACACAACCCGAGGACCAGCGCTACATTTTCCGCTTTATGCTTTATGATTTAAGTTAAAGATTTTTAATATTATTTATTTATGCTTTTAAGAGATTTTTGAGAGGTTTAGTATGGGCTTTACCTTTCAAATTATTGCTTTTTAGGTTTGGTAAAATATGCGACGATTTCATTTGATCACTATTGCACTTGGTTTTTAAAATGCTAGTTGGTTAATGTTTAATTTTAAAGGGTAAAATATTTTATAAAAATATTTTCATGTGAGAGAGGTACATGGCCGAAAAATTGAGTGTTTATAAAAAAAAAAAAATTTCTAGTACTTTTAAAGCAATAAAAAGGGCAGGACGTTTCAAGGATGAATACTAAACCGACTACAGTTCGCTTCTGACATAATCTGTTGTTTCAATTCTGGAACATCTGGCACTACAATACGGTTATTCACATATAGAACATAATCATGTACCTGATACTCTGACTGATGCCCTGATCTGACCATAGTAATAGACTTCTGCACATTCTGATCAGTTCTTTGGGCTTTCTTGATTCTCATAATCAAATCTGGCTCAACTTGAATCGTAGCAAGTTGTAGCGGTCTACTATCTGTATCAAATGCTAAACCAGATAAACAGCAATCTTCAACTAAATTCGAAACACCTATCGTCGATAAGGATAGGGCACATACCTTTCGACTCAAGGCATCCGCTGCTGCATTTGACTTCCCTGGATAGTACTTGATCTCGCAATCAAAATCTTTCAACAAATCGAGCCATCTACACTGTCTCATATTTAATTCTGATTGAGAAAACAGATACTTCAGGCTCTTGTGATCAGAGTAGATCTCAAATTTCTCGCCATAAAGATAGTGACGCCAGATCTTCAATGCAAAAACAATAGCCGCCAATTCAAGATCATGAATTGGATATCGGGTCTCGTGTGGCTTCAGCTGTCTAGAGGCATATGCGATCACATGTCCTCGCTGCATAAGAACACATTCTAACCCTCTGTGAGATGCATCACAATACACAACGAAATCACCAGTTCCTGAAGGAATCATCAAGACAGGTGCACTGGTCAGCCTCTTCTTCAACTCTATGAAGCTAGACTCACAATCCTCAGACCACACAAACGGTGCATTCTTCTGTGTCAACTGGGTAATCGGCTTTGCAATGCTGGAGAAATCTTTAATGAATCGTCGATAGTACCCTGCCAGACCCATGAAACTGCGTATCTCTGGCACAGAATTCGGTCTCGGCCAACTGATCACAGCTTCCACTTTACTCGGATCTACAGAAATACCGTCTACAGATATGATATGACCCAAGAAAACAACCTGTCTCAGCCAAAACTCACACTTTGACAGTTTAGCAAATAATCTTTCATTTCTCAACGTTTGCAACACAATTCTCAAATGATTGGCATGCTCATTCAAATTCTTAGAATAAACCAAGCTATCATCAATAAAAACAATCACAAACTCATCCAAATACCTCTGAAAGATACAGTTCATCAACCCCATAAACACCGCTGGAGCATTCGTTAAACCAAAAGGCATGACAACAAACTCATAATGTCCATACCTGGTTCGGAATGCTGTCTTCGGTATATAAACATCTCGAACTCTGAGCTGGTGATATCCCGATCGCAAATCAATCTTGGAATAGGTAGAAGATCCCTGCAACTGATCAAATAGGTCGTCGATACGAGGCAAAGGATACTTGTTCTTTATCGTTGCCTTATTCAGTTGCCGATAGTCGATACACAATCTCATCGAACAGACTTTCTTTCGTAGAAAAAGTACTGGAGCTCCCCAAGGAGACACACTCGGTCTAATGTATCCCTTGGTCAGAAGATCTTCTAATTGTGCTTTCAATTCTTTCAACTCTATCGGCGCCATCCTATATGGAGCTCGAGGTATAGGAACAGTACCTGGAACAAGATCTATGCTGAAATCTATCTCTCGGTCTGGGGGTAACCCTGGAATCTCGTCAGGAAATACATCTGCAAACTCCCGTACTACTGGCAAATCTGCCAATGCCGGGCTCGATTTCTGTAGATCTACAGAATAGACAAGGAACCCCTCTGCTCCTTTCTGCAACAATCTACTCATAGTCAGAGCAGACACTAAGGGAATCCGAGATCTGGAACCCTTACCGTAGAATTTCCATTCTTCAGCCATCTCTGGTCTGAACCTGACAATCTTCTGGAAACAATATACAGTGGCTCTGTACTTGGTTAACATGTCAATCCCAACAATACAATCAAAATCAGATAGACCAAGTACAACACAATCTAGCTCAATCTCGTGACCTTCAAACTGTAGCTTGCAATGTTTAACTGAAGTCACAGATATCAAACCACTTCCCAACGGAGAAGAAATAGACACTACAGTAGACAATGACTCGACAGGCAATGCATGTGTCAATGCAAAATGTTCAGAAATGAATGTATGAGATGCACCTGTGTCTATCAACACATATGCAGGATAACCGCAAAGAAAACAGTTACCTGCAATCACATCATTTGGTGCATCTTGGGCCTGCTCCTCTGTCAGTGGGAACACTCGAGCCTGCTGTCTGGGAGGTTGGCTCACTGTCTGGCTACCTCTGGCTCGGGACTGAGTCGGTGCAGGTGGCGGCTGGAAGGAATGAACAGATGATGTTTGCCGCTCCGGCTGAGATACTGAACCAGATGCCCCAATACTCTGAGCTTGTTGTGCACCTCTCTTTGGAAAGACTCTGGCAAAGTGTCCCTGGTGTCTACAAATATTGCATCGGCCCATGACTCCCTGACACTGCTCAGTGGCATGCCTGCCTCCAAAAGAACTGCAATAAACACCAGTATACTCTGCACTCTGGCCAGGACCTCTCTGTCGTGACCCACTGGAGCTCGACGAACTGCTCCCTGATCTCTTGAACTGTTTGCCTCTAGCTTTCAAAGAGTTTTTCTTGCCACGACTACTGCTTCCACTATCAAATCGAGGAAGAGGTAATGGAAACTGTGCGGCGGGCTGTGGCTATCTCTGACTCTGAACGCTATAGGAAGCTCTTCGCTGCCTAATCAAGCCAGCCTCTGCTCCTTTCGCTCTATTCAGTGCATCAGAAAAAGTGTTGGGTCGTCCCGTGTTCACCAAAGTAAAAATGTCCGGATTCAAACCATTGATGAATTGATCGGCGACCGCTTCATCATTTCATGCCACGTGTGGCGCAAATCTGAGCAAGGAAGAAAACTTGGCAACATACTCTTCTATGTTCCACTGCCCCTGTCTCAAGTTGGCAAATTCGGCCCTTTTGTCTTTTCGATAGGAGACTGGAAAGAAACGCTGATAAAATTCATCTTTGAATACCTTCCAAGTAATATTGATACCTCTATGCTCCAATGCTCGTTTTGTTGTAAGCCACCAACTCTTCGCCACTTCTTGTAATTGATGCCTAATAAGTTTCACTCTTCGTTCATCTGTATAAGCAAGAGATTCAAACATCATCTCTATATCGTCTAGCCAGCTCTCACAATCCACTGCATTTTCTGTACCTTTCAATGTGGGTGGTCGGAAAGACTGGAACCGTTTCAACAGAGTCTCCATCGGTGTAGAAGTGACGTCCGAAGGATCATTCGACGTACTGCCCTGTTCTGGCACCGGTGGACGCAAAGGCACTGCCGCTCTTCTAGGAGGCATATCTGACATTCAAACAGGTTAGTACACAGTCTATACAAGCTGTCTCAGCCCTCCTCTGATCATATACCTCTGATCCAGAATCGGTTCTCATTCAGTCTTTACAAATACATGCTGCAATCAACTCAGATAACAATACAACATGTAACAAGGAAAGCAATAAATTATGCTAGCACATCATAAAGCAAGGAAAAAGACTCATCTACCCCACTCATTATACTCTATCTCAGTCTAAAGGATCTATCGCTCTGATACCACCTGTTGTGGGGACCCGGGCTCTAACTCAATTCTTTTTGGGATTTATTGGATCTTTACTATAAAATGTGGGTCAAAATTTTGCTTTTAACATTAAATTAAATGTATAAATAAAGCAAGATGTCTCTATTTTATTTCAACCAAATAAATACAAACATGTCTTGTTTCAACATTTATATACAAACTAGTATCGCAATGTCCAAACATCTAGGCTACTAGTTCTTCTTCCATGCCCGTGATCACCACTCTATCAATCTCTCATCCTCGTTGAGACCCAGATCCTGCCCCACCTGTTGCCATGTACACATACAGACACAACAACAGACGAAAACTCCGGTGAGAACGAATCCCAGTAGAAAACATGTATACATGCATATACACAATCATACATCATGAACATGCTATCATGAATACAATAATAACAATATGTTCCACAATCTATGAAACATAAACAATATAAACATGCAATCTAATTCAATTCATGTCTTGACTCAACTCGACTCTACTCTAGGGATCCCAGTGTGAATAAGACGTCACTGTCTGTCACCTACCCTCCCAATCGAGGGTAACGGTACGTCTTATTCCTAGACTTCGGCCCTGTCTGTATCGAATGTCTACAATCGGAGGAAATCTGCTCCTATGCGTCGATACCACCGAACGTCTAGTTTGGCAAGTCTGCCAATGACTCCTATCTCAATGCTGGAATATAAATCTATAAACGAGGCACAATCGTAATCAAACATAAACAACAATCTAGTATGTGATTTTGGGAAACTCCAATCAAATCTGATTCGAGTCATATCTCCCGAATTCACATGAATTATACCTTCTTGTCGTTGGAATCAATCGAGATCTCGAAGTCGAATACCAAGTCTGTCAATCAAATCTGAAATGGCAATGTATAGATGTACTCTATCAAGATATAATTCCATTCAACACATATATGCATCAATAATAAATCTCGATACCCCTCGACAGTACAACGGCATAATCTTGTGATAGCGATAACTCAATAACAACATAATCAATATCCACAACTCATAATCTTCATCAAAAGCATACATAAATTCTGAAATCTGCATAATCTAATATACAATATATGCTGAAATTCATATCAATAGCATACGACATCCGATAATCGATCCGGTTGCTAATATACTATGCTCAATATGTCAAGAACACAATATAAACATCATATTATAATTATTTCAACACATGGAATCTAGATCATGCTCAAAAAATATCAAAAGTATACCCTTTCGAAGCCTTTGTCAAGAGGAACAAGAATCTCAACTTGGATTAAACTTTGGATGGGTAAATCTTACACAACCAAATGATAAAGTTGAAAGGAAAGCTTGGGAACCCCTTTCTCTCTCGTTGCTGGTCTGCTGGAATGCTCAAAAATGAAAACTCAGCGCAATTCTATATATATATATGCCATGTGTCATCATAAGAAACAAATGTGGATTTCTCGCATGCAGCACCGCGGGTGCGCTCCATCTAGGCCGCGGGTGCGCTTAAGCTTCGGCATCACTTTTCACTTTCCGACATTCGACGACCGCGGGTGCGGTGTCTTGTGGACTGCGGGTGCGGTCTTGGTTCTGTAAAAATGTCCAACTCTCTATCCATCAACCGCGGGTGCAGTAGCTTCCTAGCGCGGGTGCGCTCATGCTACTGTAACTCTTCCACATTTCATGAACTACAACCGCGGGTGCGGTCCTCTTCTTACCGCGGGTGCGGTCTATATCTCATGCAACACTTCAGAATCTCATTTAGTGCCTCTCATTAATGTCATGCATTCTCATATCTTCGAATATCACATCTATGAAGACTAATAAATCTCAGGCCTTACAACCGCCATGGCAGAACCGCCAAGTCACTGGACTTTTGGATATATATCGATAGACTGAGGAGAAGACCGATTCCTATTGCAGATCTTCAATATAGACAGCCAAAGTCTGGGACTAAGAACGTCCCACCATCTAGCTGGTGTAAAGTAGATGGGAGAACGTGGCGTTCTTATTAGATCGGGATCCCTAGATTAGGATGAGTCGAGTCAGAGTCTAGGAGTCAAAGAGTGTGATTCAGAGATTGTATTGATACATGTTTTGCAGATTTGATACATGTTATTGATATGTGTTTCATGCTTTTATATATGCTTTTATATGACTTCATGTTTACATTGTTTATACTAGGATATATATCTCACCGGAGTTATCCAGCTGTTGTCGTGTTTGTATGTGTGCATGACAACAGGTGGGATTGGTTCAGGGTCAAGGAGATGAAGAGAGATCGTGATTAGAGTGGAGACTACGGACTTTGATTAGAGATATGGTTTAAACACTTGATTTGTAGTCGTTAAACCTTAGTTTGAATGATTGTATATAGTCAAGACTTGTACTTGAATACTGACATGTATATTAGAATGTATTCCATTATTTTCCGCATTTAATACTGTATTTTTTTTAAAAAAATTAGGCCATGTTTATTATAATTGATTAAGTTGTCCCAATGATGATTAAGAATACGATTAGCGTCCGGGTCCCCACAAAATTCAATCATCTCGACACTAAAAAACGCCTAAAATCAGAAACTATGGGAAATGAGTTCTGTGACAGATCCAGGTTTGACACTTACGAGTATAAAATTCATATCTAACTCATCATTGACTCAAATTGATATCCATCAATTGGAGATGAAAAAAACTTAGATATCTAAGTTTTCCTAGAAGAAACCATTTCCAGAATCCTAATAGATAAATCCCAGAATTATCAAGAAGACGCTACTACATGCGCAATTCGCGGACAGAAGTCTGTATCTGAGCAATTTTGGAAAATGAGTATAATGATTTCAATTCTTAATAGAATTTAACGATTCTTATATCAATACGAAGACAAAACATAGCTCTACAACTCTTATTTGAATCACAAGTCCAGAATCCGAGCACATAAATGTCATAAACTCGAATTAGAGTTGCTAATTTACGTAGCTCCAAAACAGATTCCATTTTGACATATTTTGGTAGAAAAATCATATCAAATCTGTTTTTAATTGGAGTTCCATTTCGTCAGCGACTACAGAAAGCATACACATAGAGCCATAAGTTCTATTTGAACCACAAGTCAAGATTCGTAGTGCATACCACACAAAAAAACCCAAAAATCAGAAGCCAAAACCTGCAACTCGAAAACAGAAACCAACATCTTCTTCCATGGACAAAATTTAAACCCTAGCTTAGACCTGACCTTCAAAAACTTCCCTTGAACTGAAATGGAGCTAGAATCAACCTCTTCATACTCTAAAGAACCAAGAAAAATGACAAGCAAGAAGCTGGGAAAAAAATGAAGCAACAGCTCGGCAACTTGAGGAGATGAGCATGAAATAGAAAGAGAAGGATGCTAGTAGAAGAAACGAGAAGATTTAAGAAGGAAAATGGATTGGGCTTGAGGAAAATGGGCTTCTTTCTTACAAAAAACACACATTTATAAATATACATGAATCCAATTATTTAGTTAGCCCAAAAACTAGAATGTGACCCGGTCCAAAAATTACAACTCCCGTGTGCTTAAAAAAAGCTCCGATGTGTATTTTAATATCGTCTATAATTCCGATATTTTCTAATACATATTTTTAACACACAAGTATAATTATTTGGCTTAATTATTTTAATTTAGCACATTAAAATAATTATTTCTAATTCTTGCCAAATATTTAGTAATTAAATTCGGGTTCTCACATTCTCCCCTCCTAATAAAAGATTTCGTCCTAGAAATCTAACGTACACAACACTTATAAACAAAGTGGTTAAAACATTTACCGATGATAATACATAGGAAAATCTGAGCACATGGAGTTATTCATCATATTTTCAAACAAGTGAGGCCATTCTTGACGCATTCTAGCTTCTAACTCCCATGTAGCTTCTTCTATCCCATGTCTACTCCACTGCACCAAAACCAAAGGAATCGTCTTGTTCCTGAGTTGCTTCTCCTTGCGATCAAGTATTTGAACTGGATGCTCAACATAACACAAGGAACTATCTAACTCCACGTCCTCAATACTCAAAACATGAGATGGATCTGGCTCGTACTTCCGCAGCATGGATACATGAAACACATCGTGTATCGCAGATAAACTCTGCGGCAAGTCCAAACGATAAGCCAAAGTGCCAATCCTCTCAACAATCCCATACAGACCAATATAGCGTGGATCTAACTTCCCATTACGTCCAAATCTCATAGTACCACGATACGGTGATACTTTCAAGTAAACATAATCGCCAACCTGGAACTCTAAAGTCCGACGCCTTTTATTAGCATAACTTGCTTGACGATCCTGGGCTGCTCTCATTCTTTTTCTGATCAACATAACATTATCTTTCAGTTCTTGTACAAACTCTGGTTTAGACATCTGTCGTTCTCCTACATCTTCCCAACAAATCAGAGATCTGCACTTTCTGCCATATAAAACTTCAAATGGTGCCATACCAATCGTTGTCCAAAAACTATTGTTGTAAGAGAATTCGACCAGAGACAATGATTCTTGCCAACCACCCCTAAAATCCATTACAACTGCTCGTAACATATCCTCTAGAGTCTGGATGGTTTTTTCTGACTAACCATCTGTTTGAGGATGATAAGCAGTGCTCATGGCCAACTTTGAACCCAAAGCTGTTTGCAAACTACTCCAAAACTTCGAGGCAAACCTTGGATCACGGTCTGATATTATGGTTACTGGCACACCATGCAATCTTACCACATGATCAATGTAAAATTTCGCCATTTTCTTGTAAGTACAAGTACGGTCATATTTAATAAAATGGGCTGATTTAGACGATCTATCAACAATCACCCAAATTGCATCACAACCATGATTAGAACGAGGTAGGTGTGTCATGAAATCCATAGCGATGTGTTCTCAATTCCATTGTGGCACTTCAAGACTATGTAACATACCACCAGGTCACATTCGTTCAGCTTTAACCTATTGGCAAGTTAAATATTTAGCCACGAAATAAGAAATTTACTTCTTTATACCTTCCCAACAATAATGAACTCTCAAAGTATGATACATCTTTCGATTTCCTAGATGAATGCTATGTCGACTACAATGTGCTTCACGTAGTATAGCTTCTTTCAGATCTATCAAATTTGGAACCACAAGTCTCCCATTAAATCGCAAACTACCATCTGACGCAACACTGAACTTATTTGACTGATCTGTTTGAGCCAATTCTTTCAATCTATGAATATGCGGATCAGTTCTCTATGTTGTTTTAATGCTTGATATTAACTGTTGCACGACTTTGATAGATGAAACTATAAAATAATCTCAACTTGTTTGATAATTCCATCCTGATATTCCCAAGTGCTCGTGGACTTTAGAAATACTCAGAGATGTCAATATTGCGTTTTGAACCTTCCTGCTAAGTGCATCTGCAACTAGATTCATTCTCCTTGGTTGATATTGAATCTCACAATCAAAGTCTTTAAGCAACTCCATCCATCGACGGTGTCTAATGTTCAAATCGGGCTGTGTGAAAAGATATTTGAGACTCTTTGGATCAGAATAGATTACAAACTGTTCACCGTACAGATAATGAGATCATATTTTTAACGCAAACACAATGGCAACGAATCCTAATTCATGAACTGTATATCGAGTCTCATGTGGCTTCAACTGTCGAGATGCATATGCACTCACTCGCATATTTTGCATTAAAACACATACCAGTCCATTCAGAGAAGCATCTGCACACACAACAAATCCACCTGAGTCTGAAGGTAAAGCTAACACTGGAGCTGTTGTCAACTTTTCCTTCAAAGTCTGAAAACTTGATTCACATTCTGCAGTCCACACAAAACATCGATCCTTTTGCGTTACTTGAGTCACAGGCCTTGTAATTACGGAAGATCTTTTGATAAAACGCCTATAATAACATGCTAATCCCAAAAAGCTGCTAATCTCAGAAACATTTGTTGGTGTTGGCCAATTCATAACAGCTTCGACTTTATTGGGATCCATTGAAACTCCCTGAGCGGATATAACATGACCCAGAAATACTACTCTGTCCAAACAAAATTCACACTTAGAAAATTTAGCATATAATTGTGCTGCTCTGAGTGTTTGGAGAACTAATATCAAATGTTCTCGATGCTCCTTCTTTGTTTTTTGATTAAATCAAAATGTCATAGATAAAGACAATAACAAATTTGTCTAAAAATTCTCGAAAAACACGGTTCATCGAATCCATGAAAAGCGCTGGAGCATTAGTCAATCCGAAAGGCATGACTAAGAATTCACAATGCCCATAACGTGTCCGAAATGTAGTTTTAGGAGCATCTTCGTCTCTAACTCTAAGCTGATGATATCCAGAATAAAGATCGATCTAGGAATACACGGATGTACCTTGCAACTGATAAAACAAGTCATCGATACGCGGGAGAAGATATTTATTCTTCACTGTAGCTTCATTCAATTGCCGGTAATCTATACACATCCTCATCATCCCGTTTTTTCTTTACAAATAATACCGGAGCTCTCCAAGGTGACATACTTGGTCTAATATAACCTTTCTCCAGTAAGTCTCATAATTGTTCCTTGAGTTATTTCAACTCAACTAGAGCCAAACGATACAGTACTCTAGAAATAGGGTTTGTCCCTAACATTATTAACTTAAGACTGAAATCTATTTCCCTTTGAGGCAGAAATCCTGAAATTTCATCAAGAAATACATCAGGAAAATCCTTTACCACAGGAATATCCGAAACATTCAACATTTCTTCTTGTGTCACATTAACTACATAAATCATGAATCCTTCATTTCCTTGCCGATAGCAGTCTAAAAATTTCCATCGCTGACACTAATGGAATGCGTGACTGGGAATCATTACCATAAAAGTTCCACTTATTGCCATAATATGGTCTAAATCTGACAGCTCCGTGGAAACAATCAACGGTGGCTCAATAATTCGTCAAAGTATCCTGTAACACCCTTGACCGATTTTATAAAATAACACAGCGAAAAATTAAAAATTTACTTAGAGGGAAGAAGGATTTAAAATTCTCTTACCATAAAACATTTACAATCAAAAGTATATACATGATTAATCAAGTATTACACCAAAAAACAAAATATCATTTTAGATCATGTCAAAATGCTAGCAAAATAGCCTTCTTCCTTCCATCTTTATGCATATGACCTCGGCTCCAATCAACATCCTGGCTCGTCGCTCCTATCTGCATCACATGAATAACTGAAATGAGTATAAAACTGTAACGACCCATTACAGGCCCAGTGAACCGCCCATACGGCTCACTGCCCCGATCGACCCAAGGCTATCCCGATCTTGGGCAATTGGTACCAGGATTGTGCTAAGTACCTATATATCCATGTGGTCTTAGGTTCGATCCTGGGAAGGCACAAGCTTCAGTGCATGGACTGAAGAGTTCTATGAGTAACCCGTACGACGCCTATGGAAAGCCCGTGAGGGAAAGAGTTCCATAGATGGGCCAAGGCCCATAGAGCAGAGCCCAAGATCGGGATAGCCTTGGGTCGATCGGGGCAGTGGACCGTATGGGCGGTCCACTGGGCCTGTAATGGGTCGTTACAATAAAAGGCGCCTTTTATTGTAACGACCCAAGGCTATCCTGATCTTGGGCTCTGACTATGGGCTCTCTCTGGAACTCTAGACTCCTCCCTCACGGGCTTTCCATAAGCATCGTTACTCATAAGCTACTCCAGCCCATGCACTTGAGTTTGTACCTTCCCAGGATCGAACCTAAGATCACATGGATATATAGGTACTTAGCACAATCCTGGTACCAATTGAGCTAGTAGCTCAATTGGTACCAGGATTGTGCTAAGTACCTATATATCCATGTGGTCTTAGGTTCGATCCTGGGAAGGCACAAGCTTCAGTGCATGGACTGAAGAGTTCTATGAGTAACCCGTACGACGTCTATGGAAAGCCTGTGAGGGAAAGAGTTCCATAGATGGTCCAAGGCCCATAGAGCAGAGCCCAAGATCGGGATAGCCTTGGGTCGATCGGGGCAGTGGGCCGTATGGGCGGTCCACTGGGCCTGTAATGGGTCGTTACAAAAACTCAGCAAGTGGAACTCTTACATAACAATGGATACATATCATACTCTGTAAAACATGGCTTTGAAAACATTAAGTACCATCAACTCTTAAACATAAATATCATAGCATGAATAACAATAACGATGGTATTTCTCTTTTCTCTGATGGATTGATATCTAAATAGTATCTCTGTCTCTGTACCTATATCCCATCGATATAAATCGATACTCTGTTGGGATATAAGCCTATGGTTGTTGATCAACTAATTGCATGCAATCTCTGACTATGTATCTATCAATCGAATAAATCATTTGAACTCTCTTTTAGGCATTAAACCAAACACTTTGCATACTCTTTTCTTTTGTATTCCCTTTGACATAATTGAGACATAAAATGCCTCTAATATACAACAAAGTGTATTAATACATAGCATGAATCAAATGGAAGGGAATAACATGTTAAAACCATTGAAACACCATACATATATTATCATGTGAGCACAAGGAAATGAATTCCACTTACTACACTTGGAAACCTTGATTCTAAACTCTTGGTTGAATCCTACAACAATAAACCATATAATGAACCATCAACATCTCAATAATCACAAACCCATACCATAAAAGTCATAAAATCAACACCATCAACAAACCCATGATTTCCCAACATCAATCCAAGAATAAATAAAACCACAAGCTTACCTTAGCTCTTTGAACCAACAATGACCTTGTTCTCACTCCAATAATCCCACAAGATGCTAGAATCAAAGGAAGGAAATAAAAGAAAATGGAACCCTAGCCTCCCCTTGAGAGAAGAACCGAGAGAATGGGAAAGAAATGAGGGAAAAAGAAGCCAACTCTTGCATTTAATCACTTAAAACCGTAAAACACGCTTACAATGTTCATACACCGCGGGTGCGCTGAGCGTACTGGACAACCACCGAAAATCTGAAAACGTCGACCGCAGGTGCGCTACAAAACTGACCGCGGGTGCGGTCTAGCCTCTCCCCAAACACCGCGGGTGCGGTGGTTAACTGACCGCGAGTGCGGTCACCTCTGTAGCCACAAAAACTTTGTATCTAAAAATCGAATCGCAACGCCGCTTCTCCTCATAATCCGGCAACACTCTCAACAAGAAAGTTGAACCTCTATGTCATATCTAACCACTCCCATTGACCTCATATCAATTGGCTCAACATACAAATTACCATGAATTAAATCGCAACGACGCTACAATAAAACCACATAACACGTATAACCAACAATGCTATAAACCATAAATCACAACTCTTAACATCAAAACTATACTTAAACTTAACCAAATAGTCCATAAACATATATTAAATCTTAAACCGTACCGTTCACCGGGCTTGGCTATTACAATCTCCCCTCCTTAAAGGAATTTCTTTCTCGAAATTGAAGTCACTGCGCAAACAACTCAAGATACTTCTCTTTCATTTCATCCTCTGGTTCCCACGTGACTTCTTCAATCAAATGATTCCTCCAAAGGACTTTAACAATGCCGATCTCTTTATTTCTAAACACTTTAACTTTGCGATCCAGAATCTGGACTAGAATCTCTTGGTACGTTAAATTCGGCGTCAAATAATATGGCTCGTGACGAAGATCATGGGAAGGATTCGCAATATACTTCCAGAGCATGGAGACATGAAAAACATTATGAACTCTGTCAAGATCTAGCGGTAAGGGCTAACCTGTAAGCTCGATCACCAACTCTGTCCAAAATCTCAAATGGGCCTATAAATCTCGGACTCAACTTTCCCTTCTTGTCAAACCGCATTATACCCTTAAGAGGTGCAATCTTCAAGAACACGTGGTCGCCAACCTCAAATTGCAACGGCCTATGTCGTACATCAGCATAACTCTTCTGTCTCGACTGTGATGTCTTCATTCTCTCTCGAATAACAGCAACAACATCAGCTGTCTGTTGGACCAATTCTGGACCCAACATCTTTCTCTCACCAATCTCGTCCCAATACAAGGGAGATCTACACTTTCTGCCATAAAGTGCTTCATACGGTGCCATGCCAATCGTCGCTTGGTAGCTATTATTGTACGTGAACTCAACAAGAAGCAATTTGGAATCCCAGCTACCAGGATAATCAATAGTACAAGCTCTGAGCATATCCTCTAAAATCTGAATAACTCTCTCTGATTGACTGTCGCTCTGGGGGTAATATGCGGTACAGAAGGCTAACATGTGTACCCATAGCTCTGTGCAAACTCTTCCAAAACTCTGAAGTAAATCTATGGTCATGATCAGACACGATCGACACAGGAACACCATGAAGTCTAACAATCTCAGCTATGTACTCTTCGGCATACTGGTTCATGGAATACGTCGTTTTGACTGGAAGAAAATGCGCTGACTTGGTCAACAGATCAACAATAACCCAAATAGAGTTAAAACCTTTCTGCGTTCTGGGAAGACCAGTCACGAAGTCCATCGTAATATGCTCCCATTTCCATTGAGGAATCGGCAATGACTGCAATGTCCCAGCAGGTCTCTGATGTTCGATTTTCACCTGCTGACAAGTTAGGCACTGAGAAATAAACATGGCAATATCCTTCTTCATACCTGGCCACCAATAGAGTCTACGGAGATCCTTATACATCTTGGTGCTACCTGGATGTATCAAGTATGGCGCGGTATGTGCCTCTGTCAAGACGTCTCGCCGAATATCATCACCAGCAGGAATACATATACGGCCTCTGAGTGTCATCAAACCATCTTTATTCATCCCAAACTCTGAATTACCTATCTCCTCTGCTCTGGCTCTCATCTTTATCAATTGTAAATCATTGACCTGCTCTCTACGGATTCTGTCCTTCAATGTAGCCCGAATAACCAACACTGAAAAGCAAGCAATGGTTCCTGGAACTACCAAAGCTATTTCCTCTCGTTGCAAGTCTAACAACAACGGCTGCTGAATCATAGCACTCAAAGAAGAACTCGACTTACGGCTCAATGCATCTGCTACAACATTCGCTTTCCTAGGGTGATAACTAATCGTCACATCATAGTCTTTGACAAGCTCTAACCACCGTCTCTGACGCATATTGAGTTCTTTCTGGGAAAACAAATACTTCAAACTCTTGTGGTCCTTGAAAATTTCACACTTTTCGCCATATAAATAGTGTCTCCAGATTTTCAGGGCGAATACCACAACTGCCAGTTCCAGATCATGCGTAGGATAATTCTTCTCATAGTCTTTCAATTGACGAGAAGCATAGGCTATAACCTTTCCACGTTGCATCAGCACTGCACCGAGGCCCTTCTTCGATGCATCGGTATAAACAACAAAGTCCTCTGAACCACTGGGCAATGCAAGTACCGGAGCTGACGTCAACTTATCTTTCAACTCTTGAAATCCACTTTGGCATTCATTGGACCTCTCAAACTTCACAGTCTTCCTCGTAAAATTGGTTAACGGCATGGCAATCTTGGAAAAATCTGAAATAAAACGATGATAATAACCCGCCAAACCAAGAAAACTGCGTACCTCTGATACAGTGGTAGGAATAGGCCACTTCTGAATCGCCTCGATTTTTGCTGGATCAATAGCTATACCATCCTTCGAGACAACATGACCTAAGAAAGAAATCTCCTCCAACCAGAACTCACATTTCTTTAACTTAGCATACAACCTCTTCTCTCTCAACAATTGAAGAACAACTCTGAGGTGCTCTGTATGACGCACTCTGGTCTCGGAATAAATCAAAATGTCATCGATAAAAACAATGACAAAGCAATCCAAATACGGTTTGAACACCCGGTTCATAAGATCCATGAATACTGAAGGAGCATTAGTCAGGCCAAATGTAAGGCTCGAGATTTATTAGTCTTCGTTGATGTGATATTCGGAAGATATGAGTATGCATGACATGTAATGAGAGGCACTAAATGAGATTATGAAGTGTTGTATGAGATATAGACCGCACCCGCGCCTAAAGAAGGACAGCACCCGCGGTGCATGGGCAGAAAGTTGGATAGAATTACAGTAGCAACACCGCACCCGCGGTGCAGAACTGACCACACCTGCGGTCGACGTTTATGCAAATTGGGATGGACTGCCGAAGCTTGAGCGCAGCCGCGGTTCATGAACTACCGCACCCGCGGTCATATGTGTTACTTGAAAAATATGACACTTATCCCTCAACATGCATGATATATACATGAGGTGTTAGCATTCTTTCCTTCCCATTTCAGCAACCAGAGGACCGAGACCATTAGCAGGAAAGCTTCAAAGTTTCTTCCATTCTATAATTGGGTTTGTGCAAGATTTAGCCATCCAAACTTAAATCCAATTTCGGTTTTGAGCTCCTCTCTTCAAGGGCTATCTAAGGATGTAAGTTTCATTCATTTCCTGCATGATTTGGATATTGTGATTGGGGAAATTGTGAATTTCACTAGATTATGTGTGATTGTGAAGTTGGTGATCGTATATTCGTAGTCGGATCGAAGAAATATTATCGTATGCAATTGTTATGAAATTCCAGCTTAGTTATGATTGAACATGTTCAGATTTCAGAGTTTAGAGTGTGTTATGAAGAGAATGGTGAATTGTTGATATTGATTATATTGTGTTGATTTGATCGGTATCGAGAAACTACGCTGTTATGCTGTTGAAATGTACCGAGATTGAAAATTGATGTGTACATGTATTGAATTGAGTTGTGTATTGATACATATACTCCTCGATATTGTCATTTCAGATTAATTGACATTAACAGATTCAGATTCCAGACTTTGACTTCGACAAATCGACGGAAAGAAAGGTATAAATCGATGTGAATTGGGAGATCGACTAGAGTTAGATTTAACTCGAGTTTCCCTAAACCACATACTTGTATGTTATTGTTTTTATACCTTTGTATGCTTTGTTTGAGTATGCTGATTTTATTGATGTGTATAAAAGCAGTGAATAGCAGATAGCTATTGAGGGAGAGTCACTGACAGAGGGGCTAGGTTTTGATAGAGCGATCACTGGCCCATTGCACATTGTCAGAGTAGGATTGGCAGACAAGACAATTCTTTGGCAGATCTGCCAAGACATTGGACGTTTGGTGTATCGATGTGCTTAAGAGACAGAGCAGCCTTTATTGCAGACTATTCGATACAGATCAGACCAAAGTCCAGGAATAGGGACGTATCAATTACAACCACCGCGAATGTAAGAGATAGGTGGGAGACTTGTTACGTTCTTATTCAGACCGGGATCCCTAGATGAGAGATGAGTCGAGTCTGAGCGATTGATTCAGAGTCTTAGAATCACAGAGTGTGATTCAGAGTCTATATTGATTCATATTTCTTATGTGATACATGTTCAGAGTATGAATTACTGTTTGATATCAATTTATGATTTCAGATTATGATACATGTCTTGATATCTATTTCATGCTTTTATATATGCTGTTATATGAAATGCATGTATACATGATTTATACAGGGATTTATTCTCACCGGAGTATCCGGCTGTTGTCTTGTTTGTATGTGTGCATGACAACAGGTGGGACAGGATCGGCGTCAAGAAGAGGATGAGAGAAGATGAGTTAGAGTGGTGATTCCGGACTTATTGTAGACTTGGTTTAATACTTCAAATTTAGTAGTTGAACCTTAGACTAGTTTGAATAATTGTTGTACATGATTGTACGTTTATACTGAGATGTATATTAGTTAAGTTCCATTACGTTCCGCACTTACATTTTAAAAAGAAAAAGAAAAATTTTTAGACCCTGTTTTATCGTAATTGATAATTAAATCCCAGAGATGATTAAGAAGATGATTAGCGTCCGGGTCCCCACAACAGGCGGTATCAGAGCAATAGATCCTTTAGATTGAGATAAAATATAGAATGAGCAAGGTAGATTGAGTTTTCTTTCCTTGCTCGTGATTGCTAGCATGATTTATTGCTTTAATACTTGATTTCCTCAATATCTGAATTGATTTGATAATATATATGATTGAGAATGAATCAGACCCGATTCTTGATCAGCTGTAAGATTATCGGAGGAGGATTGAAACAGAACTGTTATATCTGGTTACTGATGATTTTGATAATCAGATCTATCTCCTCGAGGAATCACAGAACAGAGAAGTATCTTGATTGATCAGATGGATGTGTCAGAAACTCTGATGGAAACACAGTTACAGAGGTTTCAGTCATTTCAACCGCCGATTTTAAGGGGTACGGCGACGTTTATTGATTGCGAAAGTTGGCTAGATGATATAGAGATACTGTTTGATTCACTTGAGTATCCAGAGGAACAAAGAGTTAAACTGATTGGACATCAGTTACGGGAAGTCGCAAAGAGCTGGTGGATTGCAACCAAGGAAGTCTAAGAACAGCATGGTACAGTGATTTCTTGAAAGATCTTCAAAGCTGAATTCTATCGAAGGTTTTTCCCAGCTTAGTAACGAGAGGACAAGAAGGCAGAATTTGAAAATTTGAAACAGGGTCAACTAAACATTGCAGAATATGTTGCCCACTTTTCTACCTTGCTACGTTTTGCTCCTCACGTGGTTGAGAATGATGAAGCTGTGATAGATCGTTTCATCAAGGGATTGAATCCTGAGATATTGACATTGATAAGTGTGAGCCGACCCTATACTTTTATTGATATTTTGAGTAAAGCTAAGAGAGCTGAAGCTAGTCTAATGAGACGGAAAGGAGCTTCGTCTGTACTTCCAACATTGAGACCACAGCAACCACCTCTCAGACTTGAGATTGGTGGCAGCAGTGGTGGAAAGAAAGATTATTTGGAAGTCAGAGGAAGACAGTTCAAGAGGTCTGGCAGCAGTTTGTCTGATTCCAGTGGTTCTAGCCAGAGTTATACTGGAGTTTATTGCAGCGCTTGCAGAGGGAGACATCCCACAGAGCAATGCCAAGGAGTACTTGGTAGTTGCAACATTTGCAAACAACAAGGACACTTTGCTAGAGTATGTTCACAAAGAGATTCCCGAAGAATCCAGGGAACAGAAGCAGCTGGTGACAGTGATCGAGGAACAGACACATGACACACCTGATGATAGAGTGGCAGGTACTGTTCTTTTATGATTATACTGCATAGGTATTGATATATACTAATGCATTCCCTACGATTATCTTTGACTAAGTTGCATTGAGATATGCTGTATCTGTTGAGTCAGTTTGTACTGTAGTATTGATTCCCTTACTTTTTGGGAAAGAAAGATTGATATCAGAGATTTCTGTGAAATATTGTATACTATAGTAAGATGAGAATGAGGTCGAGTTAGATTATGATGCACTTGTGTTTCTGATTTGACCGCATTATTGATATTAATATGCTGAACAAGTACAGAACTATTGTAGATTCCTTCCAGAAAAATATAAGACTCAGACCAGATAGGGCTGATGAGTAGGAATTCCAGGGTAAGGATTCTAGATCTAGAATTCCTTTGATATCTGTATTGTTTATGACTCGATTGATACAGAAAGGAGCAGATGGTATCCTTATGTATTCAGTAGACATGCTGAAATCGAGCCTAGTATTGGCAGATTTGCCAAGTGATGTACGAGTTGGTTGACGTCTTCCTAGATAAGATTTTGGATTTGCTTTATATCAAGAAGATAGATTTCAGAATTGAATTGATACTAGGTACTGTTTGTATTTTAGAATTCAGTACAGAATGATATTGAATGTACAGCATGTCACTGAATGAATTGAAAGAATTGGAAGATCAGTGGAAGAGTACCGGCCATGAGTTACATTTGATTTAGTGTTTCTTTGTGGCATGTTTCAGTATGTTCAGAGATATTTTGATGATTTCATGCTCGTTGTATCTATGATATTTTGATATATTTGTAGCATCTGATTGATTGAATCGAATATCTGAAGATTGTATTGAATACTCTGAGAATTGTGATTATTGTATACAGAAATTATTCAGATAAGAATCTTGCTTGAAACAGATTGTATTCAGCATAAGCGATATCTGAAGTTAATATATCGATTGATTGTGACACAGTTGAGATTGTGATCAGTGACTGAGAACGATACCAAAATCAGAAAGATCAGAAATTTCAGAAATGTCAGAAATTTATTTTGTCTGAGTTGGCATATTATCTTATACAATTGTTGTTTTGTATCTGCTTGAGCATTGTTATTGTTCTAAAACAATATTTGAGACATCTTATATTGTTTGAGGGAATATTATATTTGCAGATGATATATAGCAGTTGATCAGAACGACATGAAGACGTGATTGATTAGTCAGAATTGACAATATTGCCAGAAATTGCCGTTTTATGAATTTATTGAACTCACTAGATCAGTATAGATTAGTGATATTGTGAATCTGATTTGATAGTACTGTTATTCTGAGTCAGTGTTGGATACAGATTATTCAAACTGAATCAGAGCTGAATTCGAGAATTTCGGCAGTTCAGAGATTTAACCAGAATGTTCAGAACTTAAATTCGATAATCAGAGCAGAACATCGATCAGAGTGGCAGATATGTGATTTCTACTGTATGAGAATGATTATCGTATGATGTCAAATGTGTCAGATTTGCACGACAGAATTTGATATCGATAGTCAGAATCGAATACCAGGTAGGTATTTTTTCTTTTAATTTATATTATTAACTGAGTTGTTTGTACCAAATAGCTCGAAACGGAAATGACAGGCAGTGTCCGAAACGCACCGTAGTAGACTCGGTTTAATTTTGGTGAATGAGAATGTATAATATTCGAACAAATAGTTTTTGACATAGACAGATTAAATCAGTTGTGACAGAATTTGTACTGAAATGTTGGCAGAATTTGTACTGAAATGTCTGAATCGCCAATAAATGAAGATAGAAAGATAGAAATCAGAAGAGTTATTACAGAATTTGTATAATTCTGACTAGACATGGGGAGTATACTTCGATGAATTTCGTAATGAGACCACTACCATACTTTCAAGATTGTGATATAATATGATGGTGATTGACAGATTGTTCAATCTATATCTAGTAGTGGTACAAGATGACGTACACACATGACCAGATGACAAAGATCGATGTCAAAGAAATAGTCAGATTGACCCGAATGTGAAATAGATTATATCAGATTGTGAATTATTGTACGATAATAGTTATCAGATAACCAGATGGATAATGAAATAGTTACAGACGACCCATTGTACAGTAAGTACTGCAGATTTCTTTGATATAAGAATAATATCTCGGAGATACCTGAGATAGGAGTTGATACGGTCAGAGATATGACAAAGAAAATGTAGCTAATTCACAAGAGAATGAAGATAGCTCAGACCAGACAGACTTAATATGCCGACGTCGAATGGTGACGATTGGTAATTGAAGCCGAAGATTGAGTAAATCCTTGACTGGGATAAACAGATTTGATAACAGCCGATAAAATTGATTTGGTATGAGCTGTTGATTGGTATATACGGATGTTGTATAGCCAGTATTGTGAGATTGATTCTGTCAGAGTTAATTCGAAGGGTATTATAATATTATGCTCTTGAATTATTAGTCCAATTTAGAATCACAGATCCGTACAAGAAAGATATTTCAGAATGAAGACTATTCTATTATTGAAAATACAGTAAGTTGACAGGGCATTAAAGAGACTATCTAAAAGACAGAATTTATCATGAGATTAAGATTTCAGAATGGATTCATTGAGATGAGTTTCTGATTTAAACTCTGTATACATTCCTTCTGATATGTCTGAATTGATTACTTGCGATTTCGAGGACGAAATCATTTCTTAGAGGGGGAGAAATGTAAGGCTCGAGATTTATTAGTCTTCGTTGAGGTGATATTCGGAAGATATGAGTATGCATGACATGTAATGAGAGGCAATAAATGAGATTATGAAGTGTTGCATGAGTTATAGACCGCACCCGCGCCTAAAGAAGAATAGCACCCGCGGTGCATGGGCAGAAAGTTGGATAGAATTACAGTAGCAACACCGCACCCGCGGTTCCAGAGCCAGCGCATTCGCGGTGCAGCTACAGTAGGGTCACCGCACCCGCGGTGAAGAACTGACCGCACCAGCGGTCGACGTTTATGCAAATTGGGATGGACTGCCAAAGCTTGAGCGCAGCCGCGGTTCATGAACTACCGCACCCGCGGTCATACGTGTTACTTGAAAAATATGACACTTGTCCCTTAACATGCATGATATATATATGAGGTGTTAGCATTCTTTCCTTCCCATTTCAGCAACCAGAGGACCGAGACCATTAGCAGGAAAGCTTCAAAGTTTCTTCCATTCTATAATTGGGCTTGTGCAAGATTTAGCCATCCAAACTTAAATCCAATTTCGGTTTTGAGCTCCTCTCTTCAAGGGCTAGCTAAGGATGTAAGTTTCATTCATTTCCTGCATGATTTGGCTATTGTGTTTGGGGAAATTGTGAATTTCACTAGATTATGTGTGATTGTGAAGTTGGTGATCGTATATTCGTAGTCGGATCGAAGAAATATTATCGTATGCAATTGTTATGAAATTCCAGCTTAGTTATGATTGAACATATTCAGATTTCAGAGTTTAGAGTGTGTTATGAAGAGAATGGTGAATTGTTGAAATTGATTATATTGTGTTGATTTGATCGGTATCGAGAAACTACGCTGTTATGCCGTTGAAATGTACCGAGATTGAATATTGATGTGTACATGTATTGAATTGAGTTGTGTATTGATACATATACTCCTCGATATTGTCATTTCAGATTGATTGACATTGACAGATTCAGATTCCGGACTTTGACTTCGACAGATCGACGGAAAGAAATATATAAATCGATATGAATTGGGAGATCGACTGGAGTTAGATTTAACTCGAGTTTCCCTAAACCACATACTTGTATATTATTGTTTTCATACCTTTGTATGATTTGTTTGAGTATGCTGATTTTATTGATGTGTATAAAAGCAGTGAATAGCAGATAGCTATTGAGGGAGAGTCACTGACAGAGGGGCTAGATTTTGACAGAGCGATCACTGGCCCATTGCACATTGTCAGAATAGGATTGGCAGATCTGCCAAGACATTGGACGTTTGGTGTATCAATGTGCTTAAGAGACAAAGCAGCCTTTATTGCAGACTATTCGATACAGATCAGACCAAAGTACAGGAATAGGGACGTATCAATTACAACCACCGCGAATGTAAGAGATAGGTGGGAGACTTGTTACGTTCTTATTCAGACCGGGATCCCTAGATGAGAGATGAGTCGAGTCTGATCGATTGAGTCAGAGTCTTAGAATCACAGAGTGTGATTCAGAGTCTATATTGATTCATATTTCTTATGTGATACATGTTCAGAGTATGAATTACTGTTTGATATCAATTTATGATTTAAGATTATGATACATGTCTTGATATCTATTTCATGCTTTTATATATGCTGTTATATGAAATGCATGTATACATGATTTATACTGGGATTTATTCTCACCGGAGTATCCGGCGGTTGTCTTGTTTGTATGTGTGCATGACAACAGGTGGGACAGGATCGGGGTCAAGAAGAGGATGAGAGAAGATGAGTTAGAGTGGTGATTCCGGACTTATTGTAAACTTGGTTTAATACTTGAAATTTAGTAGTTGAACCTTAGACTAGTTTGAATAATTGTTGTACATGATTGTACGTTTATACTGAGATGTATATTAGTTAAATTCCATTACGTTCCGCACTTAAATTTAAAAAAAAAAAAGAAAAATTTTTAGACCCTGTTTTATCTTAATTGATAATTAAATCCCAAAGATGATTAAGAAGATGATTAGCGTCCGGGTCCCCACACCGAATAACATAACAAGAAATTCATATTGACCGTACCTGGTCCGAAACGCCGTCTTAGGGATATCAGACTCCCTAACTTTCAACTGGTAATAGCCTGATCGCAAATCAATCTTCGAAAATATTGTAGCTCCCTGCAGCTGATCAAAAATGTCATCTATTCGTGGCAACGGATATTTATTCTTGATAGTCACTTTGTTGATCTCTCTATAATCAATGCAAAGCCGCAAAGACCCATCTTTCTTCTTGACGAAAATAACCGGAGCTCCCCAAGGCAAAGAACTCGGCCGAATGAAACCTTTATCTAATAGATCCTGCAACTGAGTCTTCAACTCTTTCATCTCTGTCGGGGCCATTCTGTACGGAGCCTTAGAAATAGGAACCGTACCCGGAACTAGATCAATCATAAACTCTACATCTCTGTCCGGCGGTAAACCCCGCACATCATTCTCAAATACATCAGGAAATTCTCTCACAACATCAATATCATCAATATTCAACTTAATCATTTTATCAATATCAACAATCGAAGCCAAAAACCAATCACAACCTCTATATAACAACTTCTTAGCCTCAAGACATGAAATAAAAGGTAGGACCAGCGAAGTACATGCACTGGCGAGCATACCTTCCTTATCTCCATCATCTGCAAATTTCAAAGTCTTGGCAACGCAATCAATCATTGCACGATAAGTCGATAGCCAATCCATGCCAAGTATAATATCAAATGCAACCATCGGAATAACAATCAAATCGGCATAAACCACTCGCTCATCAATTCGAACAGAGCACGCATACACAATAGAAGTCGGGCATAACACATCTCCAGAAGGAAATACAACATTAAACTGGAGGGGAAGAACAGAAGGAACTAAACCCAAAGATCTCAAAAATAGTTCAGACATAAAAGAATGAGTAGTACCTATATCAATTAATGTCGTAGCTACTGTGCCTGAAATTAAAATAGTGCTAGAGATCACAGAAAAATCATGGTTTATACCTTCCTTCGTCATGGTGAAGATGCGACCCTGCACCTTCTCTTTACTCGAGCCTCTCGAACAGTCCTTGGCAATATGGCCTGCAGTGCCACATCGATAACAAGTGTGAGTACCAAATCCGCACCCTCCCCTATGATGCCTACTGCAATTGGGACACAACGGCTTCTCTGGATTAGATGGAACTGTCGGTGCTTTAGAATTCGGCTCTAACTTACCTTTCCCTTGAAACTGTCCTTTCCACTTTGGCTCGAACCCTGACCCCTTTGAGCAATAGCCTGTTGCCTCGCCTGTCTCTCTCTTGCAATATCTTTCTCATCTTGCTCGGCTAACAAGGCTTTAGCCACAATCTCTTTAAATGTCACCGCTTTAGACATATTGATGTCCCTTCTGATCTTTGCTCGAAGTCCTCTAATGAAATGAACACCCTTGTCTTTGTCATTGGAGGCAATATATGGGGCAAACAGACAGCCCTCCTCGAACATCAAAATGTACTCGTCGACATTCATACCTCCTTTACGAAGCTCTAAAAATTCAGTCACCTTCCGAGCTCTAAGTGCATCTGGGAAGTACTTGTCATAGAAAAGATCAGTAAAATCTTGCCACTTCAATGCCCGAACATCAACACTTACTTTGGTGGCATTCCACCAAATGCGTGCAGCTTTGACTAACATGAACACTGCACAACCAATTCTGTCCTGGACTTCATATTTGAGATGATCAAAAATCGCCTCAAGTGCTTTAATCCACTCTACAGCCACCAATGGATCAGTGCTTCCTGCAAACTCAGGCGGATCCATCCTCTTGAAAGCAGTAAATATCCCATCGGTTCCAACTGCTTGAGCCACTTGGCCTCTCCCTTGGCCTCTACCTTGACCTGTACCTTGCAAACGGAGCAACTGCTGAATCTGTTCATTGTGGACCTTGGCTTGCTCTTTCAATAACTTGCCGAACTCGCCGACAACTCTCGATGAGGAGCTATCCTCACCCTCTGCAGCTTTTCTCTTAGGAGGCATTAACTCCTACAATGTGCTCACATAATACATATCAACTGCTAACAATAAATAGATGTAGAAAAAGACATACCCGGACTGTTGAAAGTAGACGAAGTCATATGCATTGGTCCGAAGAACGTTGCTCTGATACCACTAAATGTAACACCTCTGACCGATTTTATAAAATAACACAGCGGAAAATTAAAAATTTACTTAGAGGGAAGAAGGATTTAAAATTCTCTTACCATAAAATATTTACAATCAAAAGTATATACATGATCAATCAAGTGTTACTCCAAAATACAAAATATCATTTTTGATCATGTCAAAATGCTAGCAAAATAGCCTTCTTCCTTCCATCTCTATGCATATGACCTCGGCTCCAATCAACGTCCTGGCTCGTCGCTCTTATCTGCATCACATGAATAACTGAAATGAGTATAAAACTCAGCAAGTGGAACTCTTACATAACAATGGATACATATCATACTCTATAAAACATGGCTTTGAAAACAATAAATACCATTAACTCTGAAACATAAATATCATAGCATGAATAACAATAACGATGGTATTTCTCTTTTCTCTGATGGATTGATATCTAAATAGTATCTCTGTCTCTGTACCTATATCCCATCGATATAAATCGATACTCCGTTGGGATATAAGCCAATGGTCGTTGATCAACTAATTGCATGCAATCTATAACTATGTATCTATCAATCCAATAAATCATTTGAACTCTCTTTTAGGCATTAAACCAAAACCCTTTGCATACTCTTTTCTTTTGTATTCCCTTTGATGTAATTGAGACATAAAATGCCTCTAATATACAACAAAGTGTAATAATACATAGCATGAATCAAATGGAAGGGAATAACATGTTAAAACCATTGAAACACCATACATATATTATCATGTGAGCACAAAGAAATGAATTCCACTTACTACACTTGGAAACCTTGATTCTAAACTCTTGGTTGAATCCTACAACAATAAACCATATAATGAACCATCAACATCTCAATAATCACAAACCCATACCATAAAAGCCATAAAATCAACACCATCAACAAACCCATGATTTCCCAACAACAATCCAAGAATAAACAAAACCACAAGCTTACCTTAGCTCTTTGAACCAACAATGACCTTGTTCTCACTCCAATAATCCCACAAGATTCTATAATCAAAGGAAGGAAATGAAAGAAAATGGAACCCTAGCCTCCCCTTGAGAGAAGAACCGAGAGAATGGGAAAGAAATGAGGGAAAAAGAAGCCAACTCTTGCATTTAATCACTTAAAACCATAAAACACGCTTACACTGTTCATACACCGCGGGTGCGCTGCTGATCTTACCGTGGGTGCGTTAAGCGTACTGGACAACCACCGAAAATCTGAAAACGTCGACTGCAGGTGCGCTACTAAACTGACCGCGGGTGCTGTCTAGCCTCTGCCCAAACACCGCGGGTGCGGTGGTTAACTGACCGCGGGTGCGGTCACCTCTGTAGCCACAACAACTTTGCATCTAAAAATCGAATCGCAAGGCCGCTTCTCCTCATAATCCGGCAACACTCTCAACAAGAAAGTTGAACCTCTATGTCATATCTAACCACTCCCATTGACCTCATACCAATTGGCTCAACATGCAAATTACCATGAATTAAATCGCAACGACGCTACAATAAAACCACATAACACGTATAACCAACAATGCTATAAACCATAAATCACAACTCTTAACATCAAAACTATACTTAAACTTAACCAAATAGTCCATAAACAATAAAAGGCACCTTTTATTGTAATGACCCATTACAGGCCCAGTGGACCGCCCATACAGCCTACTGCCCCGATCGACCCAAGGCTATCCCGATCTTGGGCTCCCTCAAATGGGCCTTTTGAGTAACCCGTACGACGCCTATGGAAAGCCCGTGAGGGAAAAGGCCCATTTGAGGGAGCCCAAGATCGGGATAGCCTTGGGTCGATCGGGGCAGCGGGCTGTATGGGCGGTCCACTGGGCCTGTAATGGGTCGTTACATATCCATTCTCAAAATACAGTCAAAGTCAGACATAGATAATTTGAATATATTAGTTATCATAAGGTTATCATCAAATCTAATTTCACAGTTCAGAACTATCTCACGAGACATTAAATACACACCAGTAGGGGTGGACACAGACACCGTATCCAACAACAAGGTAGTAGCTATCTCATGCTCATTGATAAATGTAGCAGACAGAAATGAATGAGATGCTCCCGTATCTGTCAATATACGTGCAGGATGATAAAAAGTAAAGCATATACCTACAATGACCCCTCCGGGCGTCTCATGAGCCTGGTCCAGCATCAAAGCATGCACCCTAGCCAGCAGAGGTCCTGGAAAGTACTGCTGAGCATTTCTTCCCGGTTGTTGGTAACTAGGCTGTGGAGTAGATGGTCTAGGAACTGGGGCTCGCGGAAACTGGCTAAACATTGAGGGCTGATACTGTTTTCTTCCCATATTAGGACAAACTCTCGCATAATGTCCCGGTAATCCACATGTATGGCAATTTCCTGAACTCCTGTGCACTGGGTAGTAATATGCCTACCTCCACGAGAACTGCCTGAACTAGATGAACTGCTGTAAGACTTCTTCTTAAACTGCTTTGCCTTAGCCTTGAATTTCTGCTGCTTCGGTGGCTGTTTTGACTATGGAGGCTGATAAGGAGGTATGCCCACTGGCATTTGAATTCTACTCCCGGACCCTTGGGAAGTAAATGATAGAACTTGTTGTGATCCTCCCCAAAGCAAACTAGCCTCAATATTCTTTGCTTTCTCTATCGCTTCTGCATGAGAAGTTGGTGCTCTAGTCATAACCAACATATGTATCATCCGATTCAGTCCTTACATAAAACGCGACAGCTTGGATCGATCACTCACTACAACAAAAACGACATACGACAAATATCCATTGTCGTAGCCCTTTTATACTTCGGTAACTGAGGGTGTTGTTGAAATTCCGTTCAACGAAAACGGTTTTTATCCGTTGTGATAGGTAGAATTTGCGACGGTTTTTGAAAACCGTCGCTAAAATTAGCTTTAGCGAAGGTTAGCAATCAAGACCGTCGCTAATTTTACCTACAGTTTTTAATCAAGATTTTCGTCGCTAATTTGTTTCGAAAAATAAAAAAAAATCTTATAATAATTTAATAAATCTAAAAGAAACTAACAATCGAAACAAAAATCGTGTAAGAGAGAAAAAATTTTAAGTGTTGTGAAGTAGTAAAATCGTGTAAGAGAAAAAAAATTTAAGTGTTGTGAAGTAGTAAAATCGTGTAAGAGAAAAAAATTTTAAGTGTTATGAAGTAGTGAGAAAAATTTTAAGTGCTGTGTGAAGTGATAAAATAGTGTAAGAGAGAAAAATTTTAAGTGTTGTGAAGTGCTGTGGAGGAAAATTGACCGAAAATGGGGTTATTTATAGAGAGTTTGCGACGTTTTTTATTAAATCGTCGCTAATTTAAAATTAGAGACCGTTTTTCATAAAACCGTCGCTAAATGTAGCGACGGTTTTAGGAAAACCGTCGCATGTTTTACTTATGCGACGGTATGGCTTTAAACCGTCGCTCAATGTAGCGACGGTTTATACAAAATCATCGCTATATTTAGCAACGGGTGTTGTAAAACCGTCGCTAATTTTAAACATGCGACGGTTTTTGAAAATCCATCGCTAAATATGGTAACGTTTTCCAAAACCGTTGTTGTTTGTCCAAAAATCATGCTAATCGACAACGGTTTTTTGTCGATTGTCCACAAAAACACGCTAATAGACAACGATTCATTGAACTGTTGTCATTGACGCTAAAAAACGCTCAAAGACAACGGTTCTATAGTCATTGACCCAAAAACCGTTGTCTTTGACACCAAAAAGACAACGGTTTTTAAAATCTTTGACCCCCAAAAGACAACGGTTTTCGCTAAAACAGTTGTTACAAACATACGACAACGGTTTTTCACAAAAACCGTTGTCGTATGTGCGTTGTTGTATGCAGAATTTCTTGTAGTGACTATTAGAAACATGAGGCACATAAGCTTGAACAACAGAAAATTGAGAGGTGTACTCTCCCACTGACATATTTCCTTGAACCAACTGATTGAACCCAAATTTCTTAGCAGAATAATAAGATGAAGGCGATTATTCTTGAATAAAATGAGTACGGAATACCTCCCAAGAAATTATCTGACCAGATTCTCGAATTGCTTCTTCTGCAGCTTCCCAATGACTATTAGAAACATGAGGCACATAAGCTTGAACAACAGAAAATTGAGAGGCGTACTCTCCCACTGACATATTTCCTTGAACCAACTGATTGAACCCGGATTTCTTAGCAGAATAATAAGATGAAGGCGATTATTCTTGAATAAAATGAGTACGGAATACCTCCCAAGAAATTATCTGACCAGATTCTCGAATTGCTTCTTCTGCAGCTTCCCACCACAGTTGTGCTCGATCATTGAGTTGGTAAACATCTAACTTGAGTCTCAGCTCTGGAGTATACTCAACCAAATTAAATAAATAATTCATACTCTTCAGCCATGCCCTTGCCTTTTCACCACCTTCATTTCCAAAGAATTTTGGAGGACGCATATCTTTGAATTTAGCAATCATTAACTCCATTTCTCTCATTCTTTGGGTCAGCTGCTAAACTTCACGATCCACTTCCACATTCCTTGCCCCATGCCTTTCCTGACGAATTCGTGGCTTCTGCTCCACCTCTACATCTACATTCATGTTTCGATTTGCCCTTCCTCTAGGACGACCACGTCTACCTCTGCCAATACCCTCAGTTATTCCTATGTTTTGAGCTTCGGACTCTTGGATAACTTCTTTCCCCTTTCTGCCTCTTCCTCCAGGTGCCATTCTACAAGACACAAGGATTACACCACGGGCAGAAAAATAATAATAATAATAATAAGCACTGAAAGGTTTCAAGGAAAGTTAAAACTTGCTTCACTACTAGCTCTAACTCAGCTAAGTTAAATATTCATAACAAGCAAATCCAATAAGAACAAATAGTAAATCAAATACGAAATCATTTCATTTGTTCTAAACTCGAGAGTCCTAGACTCTAATTCGAGCATACCCCAGTTACGCTCTGATACCAACTGTGAGGGCCCGTGATCCCGATTAATTTTTAATTAACAAAAAACCAGGATTTATTAGCGTAAACAGCGAAAACGAGTAAAAAATTTTCCATTTTGGGCCTACAGAAATTTCGGCATGACCTCCCCGTAAATAGGACATACCAAAAATTCCAAAAGAACACAACAAAACAATTATACTGGAAAATAGAGTCCATTAAAACAAACAGAATATCAATCGCACAAAAAGCCAGCCAAACTCGATCACACCAAATAGAATCCAACACTCAATAATACAACCATACAAATACACGAGGAATCTCCTCAGAAAATGACTCAATATATATAGTATAAATATCTGGGAACTCCCTACACAAAACAAATCACTGGGATCCACTGGTAGACGCTCCGCCAGCTGCATTAGAACCACCCGTATAACTTGCTATGAAATCACTAAACAAACCACATCATCCGCGAGAGATAGAGGTCAAACCCCAGTACGAAGATCAAATAAATTACAGCATAAATAAATGACATGTAATGAAATCAATGCATTGCAATGCATGTAGGGTACCAATAATCTCAGGTATCAAACTGGATCCAAAGAAACGATAGAAACAACTGTGGCCACATGTGCCAGGGGTGTGACGTGTCAAATACGCCCTCGGCCCTGTACATCTGCGTCAGAGGTGTCAGTCTCAGAACTGCTTGGCCCATCCGCTAGTCATCAGATGTGTGACACTTAAATGCCCTCGGCTCTGATGTCTAAACAACTCATCCAAGAGTAAACAGAAATCTCGGAAACAACGGAGTCATGGCTCGATATGAATGCGTGCTCAAAAATGCATATAAATCCACATATTATTTCAATATATTTTAAAACTCACATTTATTTTAAAAGTGAGGAATAATCTTAAAATGCACCCAAATAGCACAAAGAGCACATAAACACATAATTATTATAAAATCACATCAATTTAATTACACGTCGGTATAGACGCTGTAAGGAATCGATCAATCCGTACCTTAACCTTCAAATTAAATTACCACAATAGTTTATGAACTCCTTGGAGCTTCCTGGCTATTAAAATCTGTGGCAAATAATTTATTTCCATCAAATAAATATTCAACTCTTACCCAAAAAAACAAGTTACTAATTTAAGCTTGGACCTAAGCTCGGTTTTAAGGTCATAACTCAACCAAAACTTAACAAAAACACACCTATCATACATGGCTGGAATCCTAACTCAAAATACCATATTCATCATAAGATATCAGAAAGAAATTCAATCATCTCGACACTGAAAAATGCTCAAAATCAGAAACCATGGGAAATGAGTTCTGTGACAGATCAAGGTTTGACACTTATGAGTATAAATTTCATATCTAACTCATCATTGACTCAAATTGATATCTGCTAATTGGAGATGAAAGAAAACTTAGATATCTAAGTTTTCCTAGAAGAAATAATTTCCAGAATCTTAATAGATAAATCCCAGAATTATCAAGAAGACGCTACTACATGCGCACTTCGCGGACAGAATTCTGTACCTGAGCAGTTTCGGAAAAATGAGTATAAATATTTTAATTCTTTAATGCACGTTAACGATTCTTATATCAATACGAAGACAACACATAGCTCTACAACTCTTATTTGAATCACAAGTCCAAAATCAGAGCACATAGATGTCATAAACTCGAATTACAGTAGCTAATCTACGCAGCTCCAAAACAGAATTCCATTTTGACACATTTTGATACAAAAATCCTATCAAATCCATTTTTAGTCGGAATTCCATTTTGTTAGCTGCTACAGAAAGAATACACATAGAGCTAAAAGTTGTATTTGAACCATAAGTCAAGTTTCTTAGTGCAAACCACACAAAAATCCTGAAAATCAGAAACCAAAACCTGCAACTCGAAAACAGAAACCAACATCTTCTTCCATGGACAAAACTAAACCCTAGCTTATAGATTACCTTCAAAAACTTCCCTTGAACTGAAATGGAGCTAGAATTGACCTATTCACACTCTCAAGAACCAAGAAAAATGACAAGCAAGAAGCTGGAAAAAAATGAAGCAACAGCTCGACAACTTGAGGAGATGAGAAAGAAAGAGAAGGAGATGGAGGGAAATTTAGGCAGATAACACTCAACAAAATCATATTTAAAAAACTAACACTCACTTCTGAAATGTCCATTCTACCCTCATTTTAAATATTTTCAAATCCTTTTTTTTCTTTTTAACCCTAAACTGACGTTTTCTTCCTTTGGGCTGCTCATTTGTTCTTTTTCTTTTGCCTACGGTTGCTGCTCTAAGCTTTGCCAGAGACCGAGGGAACAGGCTCAGGAGTTCTTCCACAGTTGAAAGCTGACGGATTGCGGTGGAAAGGCAGGTCACCAAAATCAACTAAGTATTTTGGAGCTTGAGATAATGTGAATCACAAGGTGAAAATCGAACGAAATAACTATTAAAATCTATTATGATTTTTATTCTTCTTCATCGGAAAACACCCACCTTTTCTTTTATTTCACATGTTTATGCAGAATCAATCAAAATAGCTATCTCTATTCTCTGCTCTCTGTAAAATCCTTTACAAAGAGCAAATACTAGGTTAAGTTCGGTGGAGTATATGAATTTTTTCAGGTAAATTAATAAATAAAATCTTGGAATCCATTTCATACGATTTATTTTTCTTTTTTGTTTATGTATATGTAACCTTCATTCATCTGCCCTCATTGTCATCAAAGATCCATAATTTAGTAAAAAATTATTTTCAACTAAACGATTTATTATTAATAAATTATTTGTTTTTGAGGTTAATTTATTTCTTTTTAGTAAATCATTTATAAAATTGTTTTTGCATGATTTCAATTCTTAGTTTTGAATATTCTCTTTGATATAAGTATTTTATGAGTGACGTTAAACTAAGAATATCATTCCTTCTTCTCCTTAGGTGACCGACCGTTCTTCTCTTAGCTCCATTGAAATTTTCCATCAATCAATGGTTTAATTCACTAATCAAGGACCATTTAACAACCATAAATTTAAAATCTATAATTAAAATGGCAGAAGAAGAATTTTGGGTAAGTTTATCGTTTTATATGATTTTTATAGATTTTTTATTTTTAGTTAGATTTGTGGAATTGAGTTTTTGCCTAAACTTTCTTACATATCTGTAAATGATAAATGAATAAACTATTTGTGTTTTTGTTGATAAATTGTGTTCAACATCATATTTGTTGTTTATGTTTGAAAAATATTTATATTTTTTATATCATTTATGTTTTTTGAGTGTAGGTAAAATTGAAACCTTAGTTATTGAGAACGAATTACTTTGAATGCAAGTTAAGTTTAAACTCTCATTTCAAAAGTGTATCAGAGACTATCAAGGAATGCCTCAATGATTCAGAGATGCAAAATATGATTGATGGAACTCAATTTGGTAATTTAATTAAGTATGTAAGAGATTACAATTTATCCAGTCAGATTATATGGTTCTTGATGGCTAGACAGTCATGTAAGACTACTAGTGATGAGTTGTGGATGGTTGTGAATCAACGTGTGAAGGGCCTAAAACTCCTTTCTTGAAAATTTGCGGAAAATTAAAAATTTTCTTTTTAAAAGAACTTAAATGGCCTCATTCATAAAATCACTGGTGAATCAAGTTCAATATTTCAAAATATTGCAGCGGAAGAAAATAAAGTTTGCCAAAAATCACAATTTAAAAATATCCAACGACTGATAAAATGTTTGCGGAATAAAATAACAACTGCTGCTCAGAGGTCATCGGGTGCCACTACTGCCGACCCAAGCTGGCTCACTGGTCCCCGCCCTCGGCCCTGGCCTCATCAGTACCTACAACAATCAAGTCCAGTGAGCTTAAAGACTCAGCATGCATAAATCGCATCTAACGAGTAAAAATCTGAATTTAAAATATGCATGAGTTAACATATCCTGTCCTGAGGCATACTGAAAATAATCTGTACTGAGCAATTATAATACGTGCATAATTGAACTGGAAATCACTGTAAAAATATTTGCTCCTTGGAGCCTGTACTGAAATATCTGGTAAAATTTTCTGTTGAGATTATGTTTTACGCCTGTGGCCACTGCACTAAGCTGAACTGATCGGTAACTGGCTACCGGGGAGGCTGAAACTGAACTGAGCTGGCCTGTCACTGGCGACCGGGTGGTACCATACTGAACTGATCGGTCACTGGCGACCGTATAAAATAACACTCCCACATAGTGAATGAACCACAAGCCATATCGCATAAATCCCAAAAATAATCATTTTCTATTTAATGCACGTAAAATAATTAACTGGCGTAATGAAAATTCCTGTAATTTTACCAACTGGATTGGATTGGATCGTTCCCAGGCTCGCTGCAACCTAACTGTGCCATGAAAAATATGCAATAGCTTAAACTTGACCAACGATGCAATTTACGTTCAAAAGATGCGACTATGACGCCTAATGACTTCGCATTTAATCATGACTCCGAGCCAACCTGAACCGACACTGAACCGACGTATAGTCATGATTAAAATACGCTGAAAAATCATAAAATAATGCTCCTAAAATGATAGGGTCGAAATCTAGGTGAAATGGAGGCCAAAACACGAAACGCTCTTTCGAGAGTCAATTTGGCACATTGCACCGTAAATTCTCGTACGACCTCAAAAATGATCCAAATGACAAACGGTCAAAAACATGACCTTCCTAACTCAATGAGGCACTGTCCAGTCCAAGGCCATGTGCTAAAAGCCAAACAAGAACTCGAACGAGCCTTCTAAACGACACAGCAACTTGCTGTAATTTCCAGCAGCTGTGCAACTACAAGACTTGCGTTGGTTTCGAGGCTATCGGCCATTAGGGGCGTGAACCACCGACCAGAGACTCTTACGAACATCCCAAGGAATGATTTGAACCATGGCTAAGGGCCCTAGGCCAGCCACAATCCACATCATACCAAAACTCAACCGAAGGGTCCAACCGAGAGCAACGTGCATGCGTGTGTAGTGTTTATGCTATGATCGATGTCTTGCGTCGTTCCAGTGGCCATTTGATTGACCATGGCACGATCTAGACATCTAGGAGCATGATATGAACCGTGGCTAAGGGCCATAGGCCAACCAAGATCCATACCAAGCAACCAAAAGAAACGAACCAAAAGCTGTCCAACCGAAGTAGCCGAAGGGGTATAGGGGCTGTTGTGATGTTTTTATTAAAAACCGATGAACCATGGACCAAGCCTTCAAGAGGGCAACTTAGTCACGTCTTAGACTTGCTAGGGAAGTGATCCAACCATGGCTAAGAGCCCTTAGGGCAGCCAAGATCAGATCCTACCCCTTGACACAAAAACTGAAATTTCGAAACACAAATCTGCGCCTATGGGAACTTGCTGTCATTCTGAATTTCCAGCAAGCATGGGGCTGGTTTGAATGGACCAAAATGGTCCTAATGCATCCTACTACATGTATATAAGCCGCCTTGGGAGCCTAGAGTCGATCCAATACCTGAAACTCACAAAACAAAAGAAACCGTGAAGCTTGCCAAGGAATTCGAAAATTCTGCATGTGTGGTTTCAAAATGTTTTGACATGGATCTCGATTTTTACTTGATTAAACATGATCATGTACTGAAAAATAAATGATAATATGACTTGATTGAGGTTTGAAAGAAATCTAGACATGCCTGGTTTCGTTTCGAAAGAAAACGAACGAAACGACGACGACGCGGCGCGGAGGAGGTGGAGCGCTTCTCTTGTTTACCTTTCTTGCTCTCTATTTTTCTTCCCTTGCTTCCTACTGAATTCCCACGGTTTTCCTCTCTCAAAAACACTCTGAATTTTGTGACTAAGGGAGGGGGAATGATGGTTAGGAGGGTGAGGGAAGTGGGTGCAAGATATAAGGAAAGAATCAAGACCAAGTCTTCTCATTTTTGAATTTTAAATTTTGAATTGATACCAAATGAGTTGGTGGATGCTTCTAGGAGGTAGTGGCCGAAATTTTGCTTATTTTCTAGTCTAGGATATGTCCATTAATTAATTAAATTGTGCTCCCAAAAATCCTAGAATTATCCTACTAATTACATGCAAAGAATTGGTCAAAGTTGATGAGTTGGAAAATGAATCTTCTAGCACTAAGGGTGGCCGAAAAATGCATGATAAAATAAAGGGAAATGTTGATTATCTAGTCAACTAATAATCCTTGAAAGCCTTACTAATCCTTTAAATAATTTTAGTGAGCTAACCCCTTAATTTAATAACTTAAATGAGTTCATTTCTTAATCACCTCAAATAATTAAATTACATCCTCAAACCTCCCTTTCTAACTTAAATGAACTTACTTGCTAGCTAAATTAACTTCTGGAAAAATTTCTCGAATCTTAAATTCTATCTCAAAACTCCAACTCCGGTCCGGCCTCACTGAAAATACTGAAATGCTAAAAATCAATCTACTGAACTGAAATAATGAAATAATTAACTTCAAACAAACGCATTTAAAATAATCATGCAATGAAGTCAATTAAATTTAAAAATCTAGAATTATGCATGGCTTATACGTCTACTGATTTACGGGTTCTACAATCCTCCCCCCCTTAAATAAATTTCGTCCTCGAAATTAGAACTCACCGAATAACTCAGGGTATCGACTTCTTATCTCCGGCTCAGACTCCCACGTAGCTTCCTCCTCTGAATGGTTGAGCCATTTGACTTTGACTCGCTTAACGAGCTTGTTCCGAAGTTTCTTCTCCTGTCTGTCTAGGATCTGCACGGGTCTCTCCTCATAAGATAAGTTCGGAGTAAGCTGCAACGGCTCGAAATTCAGCACATGCGAAGGATTTGCCATATACTTCCTCAGCATGGAGACGTGAAAGACATTGTGTACTCCGGCCAGATTCGGCGGGAGAGCCACACGATAAGCAAGCGTCCCAACTCTGTCAAGGATCTCAAACGGTCCAATGAATCTCGGACTGAGCTTCCCTTTCTTGCCAAATCTCATGACACCCTTCATAGGTGCCACTTTCACGAAGACATGATCGCCCACTGCAAACTCTAACTCTCTCCTCCGCTGATCGGCATAACTCTTCTGTCGACTCTGAGCAGTCCTCATTCTATCACGGATCTTGACTACTACATCTGCTGCCTGCTGAACAATCTTTGGACCCAACTCTGCTCTCTCTCCTACTTCATCCCAATGAACAGGAGATCTACACTTGCGGCCATACAGCGCCTCATACGGAGCCATACCTATGGACGACTGGAAACTGTTGTTATAGGTGAACTCTACCAATGGTAAGTTCGACTCCCAACTCCCAGAGAAATCAATGACGCAAGCACGGAGAAGATCCTCTAAGATCTGAATAACTCGCTCCGACTGTCCATCTGTCTGCGGATGGAAAGCTGTGCTAAACAGCAACTTCGTACCCAAAGTCGAATGCAAACTCTTCCAAAACGAGGAAGTGAATCTGGGATCTCTGTCGGATACGATAGAAACTGGAATACCGTGGAGTCGGACTATCTCTCGGATATACAGCTCTGCATACTGAACCATGGTGAAAGTCGTCTTAATAGGCAAGAAGTGCGCTGATTTGGTAAGACGATCTACAATCACGCAGATAGCATTCGATCCTCTGGCTGACCTCGGCAATCCGGTCACAAAGTCCATGGTAATGTTCTCCCACTTCCACTCGGGAATAGGAAGAGGATTGAGCAAACCTGCTGGTCTCTGATACTCGGCCTTCACTAACTGGCAAGTCAGGCACTCGGATACAAAACGCCTGATGTCCTTCTTCATTCCTGGCCACCAATACAATAGCTGCAGATCTTTGTACATCTTCGTACTCCCAGGGTGAATGGAGTACGGGGACGTATGGGCCTCTGATAAGATGTCTGCTCGGATAGAATCACTGCTAGGAACCCATATCCTATCTCGGTATCTCACAATACCGTCGCTGACTGCATACAAAACACTGCCCTTGGCTTCATCTCTCTTCTTCCACTGTGCCAACTGCTCATCTGCGGCCTGACCACTGCGAATACGGTCCAAAAGGGAAGACTGAATGGTCAAGGTAGATAGACGAGGAACTCTACCTCGAGGGTAAGTCTCAAGATCAAACCTCTGCATCTCGATCTGAAGAGGTTTCTGAATCGTCAAGTGAGCCATCACTGCGACTTTCCTGCTCAAAGCATCCGCAACTACATTAGCTTTACCCGGGTGGTAGCTAATGTCACAATCGTAGTCTTTCACAAGCTCCAACCAACGCCTCTGACGCATGTTCAGCTCCTTCTGCGTAAAGAAATACTTGAGGCTTTTGTGGTCGGTAAAGATCTGACACTTCTCTCCATACAGATAGTGCCTCCAAATCTTCAAAGCAAAAACTACGGCCGCTAACTCTAGATCATGGGTAGGGTAATTCTTCTCGTGGATTTTCAGCTTTCGAGAAGCATACGCTATCACTCTCCCATGCTGCATAAAAACTGCACCTAAACCAAGCTTCGAAGCATCGGTATAAAGGACAAACTCACCAGATCCTGACGGTACAGCCAAAACGGGTGCTGAGATAAGAGCTTGCTTCAAAGTATCGAAGCTCTTCTGACGCTCCTCGCTCCACACAAACTTCACATTTTTCTTTGTCAGTGCTGTGAGTGAAACGGCGATGGATGAGAATCCCTGAATGAACTTCCCGTAATATCCTGCTAGCCCAAGAAAACTGCGGATCTCTGATGCATTCTGAGGCACAACCCAATCTCTGACTGCTGCAACTTTCGCCGGGTCTACCTCAATGCCACTGCTAGAAACAATGTGGCCCAAGAACGCCACCTTCTCTAACCAAAATTCGCACTTACTGAACTTTGCGAATAGTTTATGTTTCTGCAATGTCTGCAACACTGTGGTCAGATGCCTGCTGTGCTCCTCCCGACTCTTGGAGTAGACGAGAATGTCATCTATGAACACTATCACAAACTGGTCGAGGTACGGCTGAAATACGCGATTCATTAGATCCATGAAGATTGCTGGCGCATTCGTCAGACCGAACGGCATCACTAGGAACTCGTAGTGGCCATAACGAGTCCTGAAAGCTGTCTTCGAGACATCAGCATCTCTCACCCTCAACTGGTGATAACCGGAACGCAGATCTATCTTGGAGAAAATTGAAGCTCCCTGCAACTGGTCAAACAGATCCTCAATCCTCGGCAGTGGGTATTTATTCTTCACTGTAACCCTGTTCAACTCCCGGTAGTCAATGCAAAGCCTCATCGAGCCATCCTTCTTTTTCACAAATAAGACCGGCGCGCCCCATGGAGAAAAGCTCGGGCGAATGAACTCCTTGTCGAGAAGTTCCTGGATCTGCTTCTTAAGGTCTGCCATCTCTGTCGGTGCTAGTCGGTATGGCGCTTTGGATATCGGAGCCGTACCTGGCATAAGCTCAATGGAAAACTCCACCTCTCTCTCGGGTGGCATACCAGAGACGTCTTCGGGAAAAACGTCTAAGAAATCTCTGACAATCGGAACATCTGAGGCTGACTGGCTGGGTTCCTCGGGGACAGATAAAAAGGTTGCTAGAAATGCCCGACACCCTCTATGCATGAGTTTCCTAGCCTGAACATAAGGAATAATGCGCGGTAAAGAAAAGTACCTGTCCGGCTCAAATAAGAACTGCTCCATTCCAGGCGGTCGGACAAGAACGGATCTCCGCTGGAAGTCTATCAACACTCTGTTCCTCAATAGCCAGTCCATCCCTAGGATGATGTCAAATTCCGGCATCGGTAGCACAATCAGATCCGCATAAACAAGATTACCGTGCAGCTCAAGGTCTATATCTCGGATAACATTGGTAGCTGCCATCTCCTCGCCTGACGGCAACACTACTGAAAAGGCTGTATCTAGCCCAATGGTCTGGATCTTGAGAAAGTTTGCAAAGACCTCTGAAATAAATGAGTGAGTGGCCCCTGAATCTATCAACGCCTTGGTAGCGGAACCAGATATAAAAATTCTCCCTGTCAACAACATAGTCTCCGGGTTGGTTTCCGCGGCATGGAGAGCAAAAACTCTGCCTTGGGTAGGCAGATTCTTCTGAGGACACTGCAGCAACATGTGGTCTGGACTGCCACACTTAAAACACTTTCCTGAGCCAGCCCTACATGCTCCAGGATGGCAACGTGAGCACCTGGGACAAACTGGGTGCTCCTGAGTCCTCGGGGCTGGGCGTCCCCGCTGCTGCTGCTGCTGCTGCTGGCCTCGGTTCCTGGGCGGTCCATGAAAAGGCCTCTTATTCTGCTGCTAATGCTGATGAGGAGGAGGGCGGTGCGGTGCCTGGACTGGGCGCTTGCCCTGGCGATCCCTCTCGATATCCCGCAGATCCTGCTCTGCGGCTAAGGCCTTGGAGACGGCAACCTCATAAGTAGCAGGGTCAGATATCCTAACATCCCGGCGCAAGATCGGCCGTAAACCCACCAGGATGTGCATCAGCTTGGCTCTGGCATCATTCGCGATCAGGGGCACAAAGTGACAGCCCCTCTCGAACTTACGGATGAACTCCGTAACCGACATATCCCCCTGTCTCAGACTCATGAACTCAGTGGTCAGCCTGGTGCGAACCTCCTCAGCAAAATACTTGGAGTAGAAAACCTCCGTAAAGCGGGTCCAAGAAAGTGTAGCCAATGTCAGGGCTACCGAAGCTCCTTCCCACCATAAGCGGGCGTCTCCAGTGAACAAGTAGGTGGCACATCGGACTCGATCTGCGTCCCCCAGCTCCATAAAATCGAAGATAACCTCGAGGGATTTGATCCATCCCTCGGCAACCATGGGGTCAGATGCCCCAGAGAATTCCTTCGGGCGCATCTTCATGAATCGCTCATACACAGCCTCGGGCCCTGTCGGCCTGGCTGCGGCTGCGGCTACGGCTGCGGCATTGCCCCCCGCAAACTGTGCGAAGAACTGTGCCATCCCAGCTAACATCTGGGCACTCATGTCCGGTGGGGGCGGTGGAGGAGGTGGTAGGTCTCCCTCCGGTCTATGCTCCTCTCTGTCCTCTCGGCGAGGCTCCACCCCTCTGTTGCGCTCTAAAATGCGTCTAGGGGGCATACTGTTCCAACATAACCCATACGTAACTAACATGCATAATTTCTTAATTTATTTTAAATGAACTCTGAAATACTGAAAATCTGGAAGCATGCTGACAAACTAATTCATGCTTTAACTAAAATGCTGAACAAAATGCTGAACTGAAAAACTTACAGACCAAAGGCGTGGCTTCGTGAGCTTCTCGCGGTCAGTAGTAGTGAAACCCTATACAGAACCACCGCTCTGATACCAACTGTGAAGGGCCTAAAACTCCTTTCTTGAAAATTTGCGGAAAATTAAAAATTTTCTTTTTAAAAGAACTTAAATGGCTTCATTCATAAAATCACTGGTGAATCAAGTTCAATATTTCAAAATATTGCAGCGGAAGAAAATTAAAGTTTTGCCAACAACAACGATTTAAAAAAAAAATATCCAACGACTGATAAAATTGTTTGCGAAAAAAATAACAACTGCTGCTCTGAGGTCCTCGGGTGCCACTACTGCCGACCTAAGCTGGCTCACTGGTCCCCGCCCTCGGCCCTGGCCTCATCAGTACCTACAACAATCAAGTCTAGTGAGCCTAAAGACTCAGCATGCATAAATCGCATCTAACGAGTAAAAATCTGAATTTAAAATATGCATGAGTTAACATATCTTGTCTTGAGGCATACTGAAAATAATCTGTACTGAGCAATTATAATACGTGCATAATTGAACTGGAAATCACTGTAAAAATATTTGCTCCTTGGAGCGTGTACTGAAATATCTGGTAAAATTTTCTGTTGAGATTATGTTTTACGCCTGTGGCCACTGCACTAAGCTGAACTGATCGGTAACTGGCTACCGGGGAGGCTGAAACTGAACTGAGCTGGCCGGTCACTGGCGACCGGGTGGTACCATAATGAACTGATCGTTCACTGGCGACCGTATAAAATAACACTCCCACATAGTGAATGAACCACAAGCCATATCGCATAAATCTCAAAAATAATCATTTTCTATTTAATGCACGTAAAATAATTAACTGGCGTAATGAAAATTCCTGTAATTTTACCAACTGGATTGGATTGGATCGTTCCCAGGCTCGCTGCAACCTAACTGTGCCATGAAAAATATGCAATAGCTTAAACTTGACCAACGATGCAATTTACGTTCAAAAGATGCGACTATGACGCCTAATGACTTCGCATTTAATCCGAGCCAACCTGAACCGACACTGAACCGACGTATAGTCATGATTAAAATACGCTGAAAAATCATAAAATAATGCTCCTAAAATGATAGGGTCGAAATCTAGGTGAAATGGAGGCCAAAACACGAAACGCTCTTTCGAGAGTCAATTTGGCACATTGCACCGTAAATTCTCGTACGACCTCAAAAATGATCCAAATGACAAACGGTCAAAAGCATGACCTTCCTAACTCAATGAGGCACTGTCCAGTCCAAGGCCATGGGCTAAAAGCCAACCAAGAACTCGAACGAGCCTTCTAAACGACACAGCAACTTGCTGTAATTTCCAGCAGCTGCGCAACTACAAGACTTGCGTTGGTTTCGAGGCTATCGGCCATTAGGGGCGTGAACCACCGACCAGAGACTCTTACCAACATCCCAAGGAATGATTTGAACCATGGCTAAGGGCCCTAGGCCAGCCACAATCCGCATCATACCAAAACTCAACCGAAGGGTCCAACCGAGAGCAACGTGCATGCGTGTGTAGTGTTTATGCTATGATCGATGTCTTGCGTCGTTCCAGTGGCCATTTGATTGACCATGGCACGATCTAGACATCTAGGAGCATGATATGAACCGTGGCTAAGGGCCATAGGCCAACCAAGATCCATACCAAGCAACCAAAAGAAACGAACCAAAAGCTGTCCAACCGAAGTAGCCGAAGGGGTATAGGGGCTGTTGTGATGTTTTTATTAAAAACCGATGAACCATGGACCAAGCCACCAAAAGGGCAACTTAGTCACGTCTTAGACTTGCTAGGGAAGTGATCCAACCATGGCTAAGAGCCCTTAGGGCAGCCAAGATCAGATCCTACCCCTTGACACAAAAACTGAAATTTCGAAACACAAATCTGCGCCTATGGGAACTTGCTGTCATTCTGAATTTCCAGCAAGCATGGGGCTGGTTTGACTGGACCAAAATGGTCCTAATGCATCCTACTACATGTATATAAGCCGCCTTGGGAGCCTGGAGTCGATCCAATACCTGAAACTCACAAAACAAAAGAAACCGTGAAGCTTGCCAAGGAATTCGAAAATTCTGCATGTGTGGTTTCAAAATGTTTTGACATGGATCTCGATTTTTACTTGAATAAACATGATCATGTACTGAAAAATAAATGATAATATGACTTGATTGAGGTTTGAAAGAAATCTAGACATGCCTGGTTTCGTTTCGAAAGAAAACGAACGAAACGACGACGACGCGGCGCGGAGGAGGTGGAGCGCTTCTCTTGTTTACCTTTCTTGCTCTCTATTTTTCTTCCCTTGCTTCCTACTGAATTCCCACGGTTTTCCTCTCTCAAAAACACTCTGAATTTCGTGACTAAGGGAGGGGGAATGATTGTTAGGAGGGTGAGGGAAGTGGGTGCAAGATATAAGGAAAGAATCAAGACCAAGTCTTCTCATTTTTGAATTTTAAATTTTGAATTGATATCAAATGAGTTGGTGGATGCTTCTAGGAGGTAGTGGCCAAAATTTTGCTTATTTTCTAGTCTAGGATATGTCCATTAATTAATTAAATTGTGCTCCCAAAAATCCTAGAATTATCCTACTAATTACATGCAAAGAATTGGTCAAAGTTGATGAGTTGGAAAATGAATCTTCTAGCACTAAGGGTGGCCGAAAAATGCATGATAAAATAAAGGGAAATGTTGATTATCTAGTCAACTAATAATCCTTGAAAGCCTTACTAATCCTTTAAATAATTTTAGTGAGCTAACCCCTTAATTTAATAACTTAAATGAGTTCATTTCTTAATCACCTCAAATAAATAAATTACATCCTCAAACCTCCCTTTCTAACTTAAATGAACTTACTTGCTAGCTAAATTAACTTCTGGAAATATTTCTCGAATCTTAAATTCTATCTCAAAACTCCAACTCCGGTCCGGCCTCACTGAAAATACTGAAATGCTAAAAATCAATCTACTGAACTGAAATAATGAAATAATTAACTTCAAACAAACGCATTTAAAATAATCATGCAATGAAGTCAATTAAATTTAAAAATCTAGAATTATGCATGGCTTATACGTCTACGGATTTACGGGTTCTACACAACGACCGTTGTGATTTTCGAAAATGGAGTATGCACTTATAACTGAGCTTGATTGTTTAGAAGATTTTCCTGAAGTTGGAAAGACGATGCAATTTCGAGATAGTCATTTTTGTGGAAATGAAAATGTATATATTGAGGAGGTGGCGACAAAGCTAATGGAAATGAGAAAAACACATGAGCGCACTATAAATTTGGAAAAATTGAAATTAGCATGTTTGTACTTTGGTGCTGCTGTTCTTTGACCAGTTCAACAAAAGACCGTTCCTCAAGTTGACAACATCCCTTTGAGTTAGTGGATGATTTGGATTTGTTTAACAAATATCCTTGGGGTACGATAGCTTATAACGAAGTTCTTAAAAGTATAAAGAGAGATTTAACTTCAATCAAATTGAAGAAAACGAAGAAGAACAAAAAGATTGTCGAATATGGAGCATTTATTTTTAGCGGATTTGTTAATCCATTGCAAGTAAGATATTTATTTGTTTTGTACATATTTAGTTAATTTATTTAACATTAAGTTGGCTATAATTTTTTTAATGCAGATTCTTGCATATGAATGTATTCCTGGCATTGCAAAGAACTTTGCTAAGCGAAGAGATAGATATAACATGACACTTCCGCGTATGTGTGGATGAATTACAAATGATTGGCATGTGAAATCATCTCCAAAGTACAATGAAGTTGTTCAAGCATCACATGAGTGTTTAAATAGGGTGAGTATTTTGCCAATAATTTATTTAATATTTCAAAGATATTTAATTGTAATTGAGTATTGGAATTTTATAAATTGAAATATACAGAAGGTTATTGGCGTGTTGACACCTACAGATTTGGAACTACAAGCCTCATACATCGCAAATGGTCAATTTTCTGATTCAGATCCTAATTTATCGCCTGTTCTGCCATTGTTGTTGGAGAGACAAAATGTATACTGCTATGCAGATAGCAGCCCCGAAAACGTTGATCAAACCATAGAAGAGCACAAATCTTTTTAAGATATGCAAAGCCAGAGAGCAGATGCACAACACAAACAATCACCTCCACTTCGTCAAGAAGAAGATCGACCACACACCTCCACACATATTGACCCGAGTGCTTTTGTTGGAGAGGTTCCCAGTGTCCTAAATTATTTTGTCTAACTTCGAGATTATATAGATGAGAAGTTTACAAAATTGCAAGCATACGTGGATGAATGATTTACTAAGATTGAGGAGAATCTTGAAGAGGTATCTGTCCAGGTAAAAAAACAGGAAAAAAATCCAGCAGAGACATCACGTCGACTAACTGGTATACTTCCAGAAGCAAAGAGACAAAAAATTCATGTTTTATATGCTACTTAATATATTATGATATATTTTTATGGATAAGAGATTAGAAAATGAAAAATAGTGTGAAATAAGCTAAAAAGCGATTGAGGGCGACCGGAATGACGATTGAATGAAATGGTAAAAACAAATTGAGCAAATTCGTGTTTTATATCCTATTTACTATATTATGGTACGTTTTCATGGATAAAAAATTACGAAATTAAACATAGTGTGAAATAAGACAAAAATGACTGAGGGCGAACGAATGGTGACTGGGAGCGACCGAATGACGACTGCGTTATATAGTAAAAATAGTGAGCAAGTTCATCTTGTATATGCTACTTAATATATTATGATATATTTTTATGGATAAAGATTATAAAATGAAAAATAGTGTGAAATAAGCTAAAAAGCGATTGAGGGCGACCGAATGACGATTGAGTGATATGGTAAAAACAAAGTGAGAAAATTCGTGTTTTATATCCTATTTACTATATTTTGTTATGTTTTCATGTATAAGAAATCACAAAATTCAAAATAGTGTGAAATAAGGAAAAAGTGACTGAGGGCGACCGAATGGCGACTGAGAGCGATCAAATGGCGACTGAGTTGTATAGTAAAAAAAAATATTGAGCAAGTTCATGTTTTATATGCTACATAATATATTATGATATATTTTTATAGATAAGCGATTATAAAATGAAAAATAGTGTGAAATAAACTACAAAGCGATTGAGGGCGACCAAATGGCGATTGAGTGATATGGTAAAAACAAAATGAGCAAATTCGTGTTTTATATCCTATTTACTATATTATGATATGTTTTCATGTATAAGAAATTAGGAAATTAAACATAGTGTGAAATAAGGCAAAAATGACTGAGGGCGACCGAATGGCGACTGGGAACGACCGAATGTCGATTGAGTTATATAGTAAAAAATAGTGAGCAAGTTAATGTTTTATATGCTACCTAATATATTATGAAATATTTTTATGGATAAGAGATTATAAAATGAAAATA